>NC_044031.1:523561409-523861409 GCF_901765095.1 Microcaecilia unicolor
CCAGATTCTCAACTGGTCTGGTGTGGATGTCAAGGAAGGACAAATTAAGTCATAAGAACATAAGCTTTGCCATACTGGGACAGACCATTAAGCTCAGTATCTTGTTTCCAACAGTGACCAGTTCAGGTCACAAGTATTTGGCAGTATACCAAAAGAGTAAAACAGATTTTTGACTTATCCTAGAAATAAAGTAGTAGATTTTCCCAAATTTATTTATTTATTTATTGCATTTGTATCCCACATTATCCCACCTCTTTGCAGGCTCAATGTGGCTTACAGTTCAATATGGATACTAGAAATAGAAGAGAATATACATTTGGTTTTACAGAGGGTTTTGGGTTACATGGTGGTGAAATACATGAAAGTATTAAAGCAAAGAGTCATCTTAATAATGGCTTTTAGACTTTTCTTTTAGAAAATATCCAAACTTTTATTAAATCCTGCTAAACTAACTGCGTTTACCACATTCACTGGCAACAAATGCCAGATTTTAAATACATGTCAGGTGAAGAAAACATGTTCTCTGATTTGTTCTAAATTTACTACTTAGTAGCTTTATTGCATGCCCCGTAGTCATTGTATTGTTGAAAAGACTAAGGAGGCTAGGGCTATTCAGCTTGGAGAAGAGACGGCTGAGGGGAGACATGATAGAGGTATATAAAATAATGAGTGGAGTGGAACAGGTGGATGTGAAGCGTCTGTTCACGCTTTCCAAAAATACTAGGACTAGGGGGCATGCGATTAAACTACAGTGTAGTAAATTTAAAACAAATCGGAGAAAAGTTTTCTTCACCCAACGTGTAATTAAACTCTGGAATTCATTGCCGGAAAATGTGGTGAAGGCGGTTAGCTTAGCAGAGTTTAAAAAGGGGTTGGACGGTTTCCTAAAGGACAAGTCCATAAACCGCTACTAAACGGACTTGGAAAAATCCAAAATCCCAGGAATAACATGTATAGAATGTTTGTACATTTGGGAAGCTTGCCAGGTGCCCTTAGCCTGGATTGGCCGCTGTCGTGGACAAGATGCTGGGCTCGATGGACCCTTGGTCTTTTCCCAGTATGGCATTACTTATGTACTTATGAAAGAGTAAACAAGTGATTCACATCTACTGTTTCCACTCCACTCAGTATTTTATAGACTTTTATCATATCTCCCCTCAGCCATCTCTTCTCCAAGATGAAGAGCCCTAGCCTCTTTCCTCACAGGGAAGTTGTACCATCCCCTTTATCTTTTGGTTGCCCTTCTCTGTACCTTTTCTAATTCTGCTGTATCTTTTTTGAGATACGGTGACCAAAATTGCACACAATTCGAGGTGAGGTCATACCATGGAGTGATAGAAAGGCATTATTCTCATTTTTGTTTTCCATTCCTTTCCTAATAATTCCTAACATTCTGTTTTGCTTTCTTAGCTGCTACTGCACATTGAGCAGAGGATTTCAACATATCATCAGCGATGACACCTAGATTCTTTCCTGGACAGTGACTCCTAATGTGGAACCTTGCATCACGTAGCTATAGTTTGGGTTCCTCTTCCCTACGTGCATCACTTTATCCTTGTTCACATTAAATAGCATCTGCCATTTAGATGCAAGAGGACCTTACAAGACTGGGAGACTGGGCAATTTGTCACAATCTTGTTGCTATTTAACAACTTTTAATAACTTTGTGTTATCAGCAAATTTAATTACCTCACTAGTTATTCCCATCTCTAGATCATTTATAAATATGTTAAAAAGTCTTACCTGGTAATCTTTCCTTTCGGTACTTGTCAGTCTTTTGTAGCCATGACCTTATGATTGTGGCCAAATAAAACTGTGTGACACCCCCCCCCCCACCCCCCCAGAGATTGCGAATAATGACAAACCTATGGAGAGCTCACTCAGGTTATGACTCCATTTGTGGTCCAACCCAGTTTGTGAAGCTCGCTTTAATCCAACCAGACTGATCCAGAGGCCCTCCTTTAGATAGCCTCCATTTTAGAAGCGTTTCCATTAGTTTACTCACCACTGAGGTCAGACTGAGAGGTCTGTAATTCCTAACCACCTCCTTATTTCTGCTCTTGTGTAGAGGGACCACTTCAGGCTCTAAAGAAGCATTGAAGAGGTCCAACAACGGAACTGCCAGAATGTCTCCATGTATCTTGAGTACCCTCTGGTGTATCCCATCAGGTTCCATTGCTTTGTCTATTTTTAATTTTGCTAGCTCTTCACGAACACAGTCTTCTGAGAATCGGTCCTGGTCTACAATACATAAGTACCAAATCATCACGGTCTTACTTGAATCTTCATTACCCAAATTGCAAAGGACTAAAATACAAGACAACCCATGCGTCCAACTTCTCTTACATAAGCACGCGCCTGTGGAACGCACTGCCACAAGTGGTGAAAACAACCTGCGATCACCTAAAATTCAGGAAATTATTAAAGACTCACCTATTCGGAAAGGCATACCTGACTGACCCAACTTAAATGCCTCAATCATGCAACACTTCAAAGATCGTATTAGACATTAACCAACCCTTTACCTTAAACCCAACTTGACTGATTCTTAGCTTCCCTATCCCACTGCAACATTTATTGTACTTATCCCCTTCAGGACTTGGTGAATGCCTTTACGGTATAATGTAAGCCACATTGAGCCTGCAAATATGTGGGAAAATGTGGGATACAAATGTAACAAATAAATAATATACTTAAATGTTTTCACTGTATGTTTTTGCCTCCAACGCAATCTTCTTTTCAAAGTCTCTGCTTTCCTTTTCAGCACTTTGCAATTGGCTTGCCATTCCTTATGCTGTTTCCTATTATTTTCAGTCTGATTATTCTTCCATTTTCTGAAGGATTTTCTTTTAGCTTTAATAGCTTCCTTCACCTCACTTTTTAACCATGCCGGCTGTCGTTTGGCCTTCCTTCCTCCTTTTTTATTACTTGGAATATATGTGGTCTGGGCTTCCAGGATGGTATTTTTGAATAACATCCACTTCTGATGTACATTTTTAACCTTCGCAGCTGCTCCTCTACGTTTATTTTAACCATTTTCCTTGTGATGAAACACCTAGCCACCCACCTGGGGTTACCCCGCGGCCACTTAGAGGGTCTATCCCCAGCTCAGGTCCGCCTGCACTCACCACTTGTGCTCTACACTAGCATCCTCCTCCCACCAACTGGGTTACAACCGCATCTGGGAGAGTCTCCCGCTCTCCAGTTATCCCCAGTGGTTTCTAGGTTACCGGGGCCACACTCCCAGTGGTCCCACAGTTCCCAGAAAGCACTCACAGACCCGAGAAACAGGGTGAACAAACAATTATGTTTAGTCTCTTTAAATAAAATTGAACAGTGGGACAAAATAGTGCAAATAGAATAACAGGTAACTGAAATATGGATCAATTATAACAGTACCTAGGAAGGTCAGGACATATAATTCACCTGAGCCTCAGCAAAGAGATCTATGTCTCCTTCCTCCCTGGCTAAGACTGAAGCAACAACCAGCAACAACTGCTGGGTAATTTCAAACTCCGGGCCAATCAGAGCCCAGTCAACAAGATTTCAAATAAATAGTACTTCCTGTTTGTGTCAAACTAAAGAAAAAACACTCAATTCTCTATAATAGATTTACAGCAAAGAAACACCACCTGCTGGCCAAATAGGAGAAATATACTTCAGAACATAAACAATGCAGGAAAATATACAATACATTTTACTATCACCTCAATCCTTATGTCGAACATGGTCTGTCCATAATCGACGTCCTAATGAATGTTATAATCCAATTGTCACTCAGGAACCTTCATGCAATACCAGAATGTATTCTTTACCATGTATGTAGGCACATGGTATATATATATATATATATATATATATATATATATATATATATATATATATATATACCATGAACTGTTCCATGTATGTTATGTTCCATCTATGTTACCTTGTATGTATGCACCTTAACGCAACACCACTTGTATTCTGTTACCTGGAAATGGCAACCGCCATTACGGCAAATGTAAGCCACATTGAGCCTGCAAATTGGTGGAAAAATGTGGGATACAAATGCTACAAATAAATAAAATAAATAAATAAAACACTGTTCCTTCACACTGTTACAAGAAATTCTACCCACTTCTCCAGCAATTAATATGTTGGAAGAAATGATTTATTTTGGGGAAAATAGCTCGAGAGCAACTCGCCACTGCTTATAATTTAAGAGCAGGTGCTGTATTTATAAGTTTTAGGATATTAATTTCTCCACCAATCACCAAAGGTGATAATTGCAATAAATTAAATATATATTAAGTATATATAGCTTCTATATACTCAGAACACAAAGAGACCGTATTTTTAGCTTCAAAAAGATTGATTTAATATACAATTGCACACGAGAGGTAGGTTTTAAAAGGATCTTAGAACAGATAATCTGTGCGTAAAATAGAACAAAGTAGCAGGTAGATCAAAAGTTATGTTACTTACAAGTCCTTGTTACACAGTATGAACAGCATTAGGTAAGCACATGTTTTAGGAGCAAGGCATCAGCGGACCCCAAAGAGAGCAGCAGTTTCCAAGAGAGGCAGGTTTCCAGAGGAGGCAGGTCCCAAGAGGAGGCAGGTCCCAAGAGAGCAAGCTGGGCTGTTTCCAGGCCTTTTATAATGTTAGCAGAGAAGCATGGTGTGTGCATGTCCTGGATATTTTGCAAGGCATTATGGTTAATGTAGTCTGTTCACATGACCACATTATAAGTCCTTCTTTCTGCAGATGTCCTGGCGTCCATTTGTCTTATTCAGGTGCCCACCTTAGTCCATCTTTTGTTAGGTGGGAGGGCAGAGGAAGCTCTTTTGTGTTTGTTAAGTGTGTGTAGTTAAAAAGGAATGGAGAGAGAGAGGCTTGAAATGAAACTATTCTCCAAAAGCTGCACAAACATATATCTTCAAAAGATACACAAATATATTGGTGTATATATAATCCAGCAAACATGCTACATATTTCAGTAATAAACTGATACCATTACATTCCCTCTCTTGGCTCCGAGTGAAAATAAATTTTTAATATATTGGAATGAGGAGCCATAAAATGAACTATAATAGCTAAAATTAAAAAAAACAACTCTAACCTTGTACAGTAGCATAATATCAAAAGAACAATAGCAAAGGTACTGAACTGTTTACATGGGCATGTGTACTGGAAGAGGTGAATCTTTTAATAATGGACATTGAACAGACTGGACCGTGCAGGTATTTTCCTGCCATCATCTACTATGTCACATCACTATGAATCTTGGAATATGTCCTTAGCTGGGATATGACTGTTATAAGCAAAAAGACTCATCATTATTACTTTTGTTTACTCATGACTTACATTTAGGCTGCTAGGGTTAAGTTTTCTGTGGTCAGTTTCATTAGGCTTCCGTTCAGTCAGGTGGCAGAGTATGGCTTTGCTCTGGTTTAAAATAGGATTGCAAGTACACTTTATATGACTTCAGCCACACAAGCATCATTTTGCTCTATTTCCAGAGACCACCTCTGTTTGTGTCACCTGCTCAGGGGCATAGGCTGCTCCCTAGTTTATGCCACAGGATATCTTACCCAGTATGCTAGCTAGATCAATAGCATGAGAGTGCGCAATTGACCAATTTACCACCGCAATGGGGTGGAACAATCTATTCAGTCATATTTTCAGCGTTTGACATTCCAAGGAAAAATATTCTATGAATGTTTCCTAACACTGTGAATGTTTCCCTATATTTTCTATTTCAGAGGCTAACTGAGGTATTCACACCAGTGATAAAAGGCTAATACATAAGCAAGAGTGTAAATGTGGAGCTATTATACTACTGTTTCATTAGAAACAAGAAAGACATATGTATGCAATTATAATAATTTACTATTACACACAAAATAATTATTCCTATCAATCCTATGCAATAATATCTACTTAATCATTGACCAAATAAACAAAAACAGAGTCATGGTATAGTGCCATGAACTACCTTTCAGAGAGAAACTTTTTATTTTTCAGAGAGAAACCTTTTATGGGTAATGAGTGTGGTAAAAGGTTACCATATTTATCTGCTTTAGCAGTGTTTAATGTTGCACTTTAATAGACAATACTCATGTGTTTAATGTTGTAAAGAATTTAGAAAAGATATGTTAATTTTGCTTTGCACACAGCCAATATTTCATTCCAGAGAGAGCATTTTGTGCGTACTGGCTGTAATGCAGAATAAACTAAAAAGGTCAGAAACATTCCCTGTACTGATTGTACCTGATAGATCATGTAAAGAGAAACCTTTGCTCATAATTTCAAATATACACATGTGAATATATATCCTTAGATAGCAATTGGTAGAACTTAATATATATCTGTAGCCATAGCTTCAATAATAGTGAACATGGTTTTCTTTACTATAGCTCGCCTGCCAGTGAAAATGGTCTCTTTTTTTTTTTTTTCTTTCTTGGACAATGTGAACTAATGGAGGGACTGTTAGTAGGGAGGGTCTATTAATGTCTGCTTATAGTTTCTTGGGTACCCCATAACATAAAACAAACATGTAACATGGAGACCACATGACAAACAAACAAAGAACTCTATTAGGCCTTTAGGTCTCCGATCGTCCATTCCAGATCCAGGATTGAGCTTAACCTGCAAATAAAGCACAAGAACACAAAAGCAACGTACGCGGCATCCATCTTGGATTTGCCAAAGCATTTTCATTCATTTAGAACTAAGCAACAATTAGCAAAATTAATAAAGCACAAAGAGCACCAAGAGCAGCACCTGCGGCATCCATCTGGATTACCACCGCAGTCTCATTCATTTAGAAATAAGCAACAATTAGCAAAATATTATATGGTTTTTATCTCAAGTAGAACAGCATAGATCCGTTTATTTTTAAAATATAAGTAGAACAGGATCGGATCTATTTATTTAGAAATATATCTGAGATAGCCATATATATATTAGTTACTAGCACCATTAAATCTTAGATTTAATCTTAGATTTACACTCAAACTCTGAAAAAGACAGAAAAACACATTATACATTAATTTAGCAGGTCACATTGCTCTCCGGTTCTGGTGGGGGGGATCCCTCTCTTGTTCACAGTTCCTTCCCATAATCTTATATCATTGTATGCGAGCAGCAGCGTGCAGTGCAGACAGGCTTTACTTTCTTAAGCTTTAGTTTCTTTTCTATAAAAATAAGCATATCTTGTTAATTCACATTAAAGCACAATATTAAGTTTCAGCTCCAGCGGGAGTTACCTATTATAAGGAGGCATTTTTAAAACTTCTTACCCAGTATTTTAGTTTCAACTCCAGTGGGAGTCACTCATCAGAAAAAAGACATTTCTAAATCCTTAAACAATATTATATCAAAAACAAATTACAACAGAAGCTATCACAGAGAGACCTTTTAAATCTGACTTATTGCAAAGAGACATTACTAAATCTTAAATGTTCAAAAGAACAATAGAAGCTATATTTTTAATTAAAAGAACAATAGAAGCTACATTTTAAATCAAGAGAACAATAAAAGCTACATTTAAAATTAAAAGAACAATAGAAGCTACATCTTTAATTCTTATCAGTGTTGCAAAGGGCCATTGCAAAAACTTTTTCTATTTTCCGGTCCAACATATTTTAAAAATTAGCACCTGGATTTCCCTGCCATCTGCAGAGTGGGTCATGCTGTGGAGTCCAGTCTAGACTGGATGCGTCTCCTCATGTTTAATTGAAATTAAATTGCAGGAAGGGCTGACAGAATGTCAGTTTCTGGTCCAGCAGGACCTGCAGTTATAAGTTTCTTTTTATCTGGCGGCAAATTTCTCTTTTTATTGTTAGCTATCTGCAATATCTGCAAGGCTACATGAGAGTTTAAAATGTCCCATGCTTGCTGGTGGTTTTCAGTAGCTACATACTGAGGAGCTGATTTCTTTATTAGAGGTTCCCTTCCATGGGAGCTTAGATCAGAATGCAGCCCAGGTGGTGCATCTGTGTGCTGAGGAGCTGAACATTTAACTGGAGGCTTACCTTCATGAGCATTTAAATCAGACTGCAGAACAGGTTGTGCATATATGTGCTGAGGTTTTGGATGCTGTGAGGGGATCTGAGAACTAATGGTTCTAGTTGAACCTCCTGCTACGGGTGTGGACTGTGATACTGTTACCACAGCTGAAACAGGCATGGCTGTAGCTGTATTTGGGTCTGGAGGAGCACATGGGAGACCCGTAATGGCTGACCCCTGCAAATGTGAATCCTGTACATGATCAATATTCTCATCTATATGTGGCGTTTGCAGTATTAATTCTCTGATTAAATGCTTCAAGTCTGGAACCTGGCTAGCCTGCATTTCTAAAGCTAGAATTTGGGCTTTCATTTTATTTTCCTGAGCTGCCTGGCTTTGTACCTGCATTCTAAGGGCGTCTAATTGATCATTTAAGCAACTAGCCATTGTGATTAGAAAATCCTTTTCTGTGTTTACCTGCATGCATTCTCTCTCTTTGGCCAGTAACATCTCATTCAATTCTGCATGTTCTTTTAAGGCTTTCTTACACATGGTCCACATTAACCAAGTGCATGCAGAAACTCTCTTGCTCCCTTCTTTAATTGAATATAAATCAATATCAGAGGGGGTGGAAATATCATCAGTTACATTACGGGTCCAAGGATTAGGGCCAGAGGATTCTATGCATTGCTTAGGCAAAGTGGGGTTATCTATGTCCTTCTCAAAAGAAACTGCAAAACTGGTTATTTTATGCCAGAGCATGCCTAGAGATTTGATTATAAAATACATAAAGTACATGAGTGCATAAGTACCTAAATAAGACCAAACATCCATCCAGCACAGCATTCTAAATATTCTAAATGCCCTGAAAACCTTATCAGTTTATCAATCGGAAATTTAATTAATGAAACCTGATACTCAGTTCTCTATAAAGCAGCAAAATACAAAAATATAATTTAAGAACAATGCTATTTCATTCTAATTGCACAGAATACCTGCCCCCGTTCTGCACCAATTAATATGTTACAAGAAATTCTACCCACTTCTCCAGCAATTAATATGTTGGAAGAAATGATTTATTTTGGGGAAAATAGCTCGAGAGCAACTCGCCACTGCTTATAATTTAAGAGCAGGTGCTGTATTTATAAGTTTTAGGATATTAATTTCTCCACCAATCACCAAAGGTGATAATTGCAATAAATTAAATATATATTAAGTATATATAGCTTCTATATACTCAGAACACAAAGAGACCGTATTTTTAGCTTCAAAAAGATTGATTTAATATACAATTGCACACAAGAGGTAGGTTTTAAAAGGATCTTAGAACAGATAATCTGTGCGTAAAATAGGACAAAGTAGCAGGTAGATCAAAAGTTATGTTACTTACAAGTCCTTGTTACACAGTATGAACAGCATTAGGTAAGCACATGTTTTAGGAGCAAGGCATCAGCGGACCCCAAAGAGAGCAGCAGTTTCCAAGAGAGGCAGGTTTCCAGAGGAGGCAGGTCCCAAGAGGAGGCAGGTCCCAAGAGAGCGAGCTGGGCTGTTTCCAGGCCTTTTATAATGTTAGCAGAGAAGCATGGTGTGTGCATGTCCTGGATATTTTGCAAGGCATTATGGTTAATGTAGTCTGTTCACATGACCACATTATAAGTCCTTCTTTCTGCAGATGTCCTGGCGTCCATTTGTCTTATTCAGGTGCCCACCTTAGTCCATCTTTTGTTAGGTGGGAGGGCAGAGGAAGCTCTTTTGTGTTTGTTAAGTGTGTGTAGTTAAAAAGGAATGGAGAGAGAGAGGCTTGAAATGAAACTATTCTCCAAAAGCTGCACAAACATATATCTTCAAAAGATACACAAATATATTGGTGTATATATAATCCAGCAAACATGCTACATATTTCAGTAATAAACTGATACCATTACAACACCTCCCCCCTTAAGAGAGAGACCCCGGACTGTGGCTTCCACAGACCGCTGATCAGGTCTCGATAGTCCAGTGTCAGGGTGGCTCTGGCTTTTCCTTCCTAGAGAGGCCATCAGCCTTGCCATGTTCATTGCCCTTCCGGTGCTTATAACAGAAGTTTTTACCACACTCAGTACATTCTAACAGTTTTAATCCTGTATGCTTCAATTTGTGAATAGTGAGGAGTATCTTCTGACAGAAGCTTTTACCACACTCAACACATGTGAATGGTTTAACACCTGTGTGTATTCTCTGATGCTTTGTTAGCTGTGATTTATGAATAAAGCTTTTTCTACATTCAGTGCATGTAAACGGTTTCTTCCCTGAATGGGGTCTATGCTGCTTTGACAATAATTTCTGGCAACTGAAACTTTTCTTACACTCCATACTTGAAACTGGTCGCTCTCCTGGGTGAAATTTTGAATTTCTTGTGCTTTCTTCTTGGTTGAATCTACTGTCATAACCAGGACATGAAGATATGCTATTATCAGTGTTTTTCTGATGTTCTGTAATGTTTACTTTATTGTTACAGCTTTTCCCATATTCTATACTTTTACATAGTCTGTTTCTTTACTATTTTCAGGTGCTGCATTAGCTTCATTTTCATACTCAGAGCATGTAAAATGTGTCTCTTTTATACATGTTTCCTGTTGTTCGAGTTCCCCCTTTTGACTGAAAATGTTTTCACAGTCTGTACATTTAAATGGTCTCTCTTCAGTGTCAGATCCCTCTTATAATGTCTCTGCTATGAGGTCAGGTATGAGTTCACTATCTTGACACTCTTCTGGTAGGCTGCACACAGCTAGCACCATAGCTATACGATTTGCACAGGCCCTTAACATATTTACATGAAAGGTACGCTGCTTTCTGTCTTGAGAGCAGTGGCGTACCTAGCGTATTTGACACCCGGGGCCGATCATTTTTTAACACCCCCTCCTCTATATGAAAAAATTATCTGTATATATAAAAGGCACCACCAACATTCTAATGAAGCCTCACTTCCGTTTTGCATGGTGGTGTAGATATTCGGTTTCACGAATCACAGGCAGAAGTAAGGAGTAGGGAAACACGCTCCTCTCCTGCTGACTCTGCTGCCTGGGTTGCTCCCCTCCCCCCGCTGTATCGTCAGGGCATGGCTGATGATCTCAAAGCACAGAACACCCTTCCTCCCCCTTACTTCTTCCCTCCCTCCCCTTACATTTACATTTAAAACAACACCAGGGGCTTGCAACTCTGCCTCTCTCTGCTTATTCTCTCCCTCCGGCGAGAACTAGCATTAAACTGAGCATCTGAGTGGAAATTGGACTCACTCAAACATAGCCAGCAAGCTGCAATCTGCCGATGTGCCCCCCCCCCCCCCCCCCCGCCTGCGAAATGACACCTTCCCCCCTCCCCGGCGAAATGACACCCCCCCCCGGGTGCACGCCGCTGGGGGGGGTGCCGCGGCGTGCGCCTGTGGGCTCCGACTTCACGAACTTCGCTCGTTCGCTGCAGCTCCCTCTGCCCCGGAACAGGAACCTGTTCCGGGCAGAGGGATCTGCAGCGAACAAGCAAAATTCGCGAAGTTGGAGTCCACAGGCGCGCGCTGCAGTGGCGTACACCTGGGGCGGACCGCCCCCACCGCCCCCTCCTTGGTATGCCACTGACAGTCACTCACACACACTCTCGGTCTCATACACTCTCTCGGTCTCACAGAGAGTCTGTGTATCGCACACATACTCTCTCACACTCTGTCTCACACACACACACACACACACACACACACACACACTCTCTCACACACAGTGTATCTGTGTGAAACATACTCTCACTGTGTCTCACATACTCATTCAAACAAACACACTGTCATCCTCACACACATACTCTCTCACAGACACACTCGCACCCAGACTCACTCTCTGTCACACACACACACTCACACATTCACTCGCTCTCTCACACAGTCACTCCCACACACACTCTCACAAACATACACACTCCGAGACCAAGCTTGCTAGCGCCCATTTCATTTGTGTCAGAAATGGGCCTTGTAAGCTCTTTGAGCAGGGACTGTCTTTCTTCTATGTTTGTGCAGCGCTGCGTATGCCTTGTAGCGCTATAGAAATGCTAAATAGTAGTAGTAGTAGTACTTTTTCACTCTACACCCCCTCTCCCAAGTCGCCTCCGTTCCCCCCTCTCCCTCCGCCCAACAACTTTCCCTCCAGTCCCGCCCACACACACACCCAACAGACCTGCCGTGCCGCTCTGATCTCTGCCCGAAGCTGCAGTACCGGACCAACAAAAACAACATCAGCTTCGTGTAAACAGCTCTGCAGCCGCTCCTCTCGCCTCACGTCACTTCTACAGGGTCCTTCTCCAGGGGCACTGACGTCCAGGCGCGAGGACCGGCTGCACAGCCAACTGCCAGTCCTGATGGCCTCCTGCGGTGCCTCGCCTGCTTCGTTAAAACACATGATGCTGATTTTGGACCGCCGCACCGCCTTTGTGGATGGAGACAGTTGCTGGCCGCACGGAGAGGGGGGAGCAGCAGCGGCGACTTGGTGAGGGCAAGGGGGACAGTGGCAGCGCAGACATTGGGGGGGGGGGGGGGAAGCGGTGCTAGCGCCCGTTTCATTCCTCTCTGAAACTGGCCTTTCACACTAGTTTTTAATAATAATCCATGAGTCACACAACAAGAGTATACCTAGGAAAAGGCAGCATCTTAAACATTGCAGTGAGCACTAGAACATCAATACACCCATTGTAAAACTAAACAAGACATTAGTAAAAATGATCCTGCCAACACAAAACCATGTCTTTTTCACATAGAACACAGATACATCCTCGCCAAGTACAGAATAAGTAACCACAAACTAAAAACAGAAATATGTAGACAAAAATTAAACTGAACCCCCAATAAGTCAGATTCTGCATACAATGCAACACCACAGAAACAGTGATGCATGTCCCCTAATACTGTGCAATATAAAGACAGCAGATGTAAATTTGAAAAAAACCTGACAAATACCAATCACCATTTTACAAATTAACAAACAGAAATAAAACAAAAAAAATTGAAAATAAGAAGATACCATTTTATTGGACTAATACATTTTTCAATTAGCTTTCAAAGGCCAACACCTCCTTCCGCAGGTCATTATGTTATGGTATGGAAAACAACACAGTAGATCTATATAGTAAGATGAACCTTTATTAATAGTACCAAAATGTTGCCCGACACAGGCCGTGTTTCGCCCCAAAGGGCTGGGTCAGGGGCTATATTCAGGGTCTTGTGTTATGATGTTCATCAACAGTAAACACTTTGTTTACATCAGACTTGAAGGTATAACAACCTGATAATAATGTAAAAAACAGCTCACAAAGTAACTTCCTGTGTTTGAAGTGTATTGCTTCAACCGCTGAAAAAAGACCCTGAATATAACCCCTGACGCAGCCCTGTGTCGGGCAACATTTTGGTACTATTAATAAAGGTTCATCTTACTATATAGATCTGCTGTGTTGTTTTCCATATTGGAGTTAGCAGATTGCTTGCCTTGTTGGTTTTTGGGACCCATTATGTTATGGTATCCTGTCCTGACCTGAGGATGGGGTTTTGGTCTCTGAAAGTTAGTCAAAAATGTATTAAAATTAGTCTAATAGAAAGATCACATTATTTTCATTTTCTATTTATCACCACAACTACAATGCTACTTTATCCTAAAGCTAAATAAATAAATAAATAAATCTTTTTTCTACCTTTGTCATCTCTGGTTTCTGCTTTCCTCATCTTCACCTTCCATCCAGCATCTGCTTCCTCTCTCTCCCCCCCCCTCCCTTCCATCCAGCATTTGCCCACTTTTTCTGCTCCATCCAGTGTCTGCCCTTTCTCTCTCCCTTCCATGCAGCGTTTGCCTGCTTTCTCTGCCCCTTCCATCCACTGTTGCACTCTCTTCCATTCTGTGTCTGCCCTCTCCCCCTGCAATCTGAGACAATCCCCAGTGGGCCTTATTGATTCATATTCACTCAACCAAACTTTAGTTTTTGGTTTCGGCTTCGTCCAAAAGTAGACAATAAGTTTTGGCTGCAGTTTCGGTTTCACACTAAAATTAAAAAAGCAGTTTCAATTGGTCTCTACAAGCAGCCCTTCCACTGAATCATGGAACAACTCTGCTTCTTCTTCTGCATCTGTGGCTCGGGTCCCCAATGATGAAGCAGTTGGTGAGTGCATGGGATCTTTTTCTACGTCCCTCCCTGTCTCGAAGTTTGGGTCAAGCTCACCCATTAATCTTCTTTTTGCTGTATCTATCTGGGAGGCCTCAGTGATATTTGTGCAAGAATGCTCTCTGGACTATATCTATGGCATCTAAACTCCCACATAGGGACTGAGACAAAACCAGCATCGCTGATTCTAAGATGACTAACTCTGTCAATTCACCAGACCCATCGATATGTTCCCTTTGTGTCTGAAAGTTCCAAAAACTGTTTGATAAAATGGACTCCATGGATGGTTGCCTAGAGAGTATCAAAGCGGATTTGAGAGCTTTTCAGGTTCACCTGGCTGATGTGGAAGATGTGGCACAGGCTGTGGAGATGGCCCAGTTTGAACTAATATCTAGAGTGGCTACCCTGGAGGAAAAGCTTAATGATCTGGAGAACCACTCGTAGCGGAATAATCTTCAGGTGTTTGGCATACCAGAATTGGTCACAAAGGCAGAACTGCAAGGCTTTCTTGAATCTCTGTTTATTAAATGACTGGTGCTCCCAGACCATGCAGGCTCTCTTCGGATCGAGCAAGCCCATAAGATTAGAATTAAAAGGTCAGGAAATCAGCAGCCCAGGGGATTATAATGTGTCTGATTAACTTTGCACATAAGACTATGATCCTGCAGTCCCTCAGAGCTGGTAATCAATTGGAATATAATGGTCTGAGACTTCTATGTTTTCAAGACTACTCTCCAAGGGTGTCGGCTCAGAGGCGGGAGTTTGCTTCATTCTGTTCTAGACTGTTTCAACAGAAGGTGAAGTTTGCACTTTTTTATCCAGCTAAACTTTACATGATGGGCCAGGGAAAACCCAAGATTTAGATCACAGTGAAAGAGGCTAAGGCCTTTGTGGATTGTATGTTATTGCCCACTGGAGAATCTTAGTCTTGCTTGATGCTGTGGAGGGTACGAGGAAGTCTGTCAGAGATACTTTTTGAGACATCGAGCTGCGTTCTGCTGGCACCTAATTTTAAACAGCTTCATTTGTGCTAACTTTCACAGTTTTTTTTCTCTGTGTGTAAAAGGCTGCTTGTATCATTTTATTTCACAAATCATTAGATGTTCAAATTCATAAACATATTATTGGCCCTAATGGACATTATGTGATAATACACATAACAGTAGAATGACAGCAGGTGATTCTTTGTAATTCATGTGACCCCAATGTCTATGAAAGGAATTTTTTTGCTACCCTTATTAAAGAATTGGCTTCTCTGGGGAATTGCCCATTGATGGTATCAAGTCAAAATGGCCCTGTCAAAAATACCCCAGCAAAAAAGCCCGACACAATAGCCACTGTCAAAATGTCTCTCGACAAATTAGCACACCATCAAAATGGTCTGATCTTACTTTGAATTAGCTGCAGCTATACTCTCTGGGGATTTTTAGACGCATGTGCGGCTGTCACTTCACCAAAGCTTAACTTTTGTGAGAGCATTTACTTGCTGTCACTTCACAGCGCTCTTCTTAAATGTACATTCAGCTGCTTTCTTCTGATACTAGTCTTGCCTCGCATCCCATATTTTTATTCTTTGTAGTATTTCTGCTACAAAGTCCGGTGGACTCTTGTAAATGCTTTTAAAAGAAAGAAAGAAGCAGTGATATAAAAACAAGACAAGGCTGATTTAATCAAATAAGGAGCACTTTTATCGTTATCAGAAGGCACAGACTAATGTGCATGAGAGCACATCATGGCATTGTCTAACAGCAATTTGTAAAGGACATCTCAAAGTACGAGACCAAAGAATAACCACTATTGCTGAACACAACCATGCACCTGATGCATTCAAGAATGAAACAGTTTGTAGTGTTGCTGAGATGAGAAAACATGCTGAACAAGGAATGGAAAAGCCAAGGCAGATTACACAACAGTGTATCAATGGGATTTCTCTGGAGTCGGCTGTTCATCTTCCAGCATATGTAGCTTCACAATGGGCCATAGAGCGCAGACAAAAGCGTGCTCATCATCCTTATTCCAACTCTTGGACTATTGCAGAGATTGATATTCCCAGTAGACTTTGATTGACATCCAGAAATGTGAACGTCCTGCTATGAGATTCAGGTGTTGGTGATAAGAATCATATATTGATGTTTGGAATGAGTGAAAATCTACATCTTCTCTAGGAAAACCCTCACTGGTTCATTGACGGTACATTTAATGTCGCCTGGAACTTTTTTTTTTTTTCCAAAATTGTTTTGGTTCATGCCTTGATTGAGAACATCGTTGAGACCTGTCCTCCTGAGATAACTCCAATGACTGATTACTGGAAGGACACTTTTATTGGGCATTGGCATCGAAATCTCAGCGCAGTGCCTCGTTATCCCATTGCAATTTGAAATGTACAGAACCGCATACTGGATGGTTTACCATATACTAATAACTCTGTGAAAGCATGGCACTGATCATTCATTCCAGTAAACCATCAACTGTCACCATCCATCAATATTTAAACTTATCGATCATTTCAGGAGGGAACAAGATCGCTCTGAAATAGAACTTTCTTGCTATCATGCAGACATTCGACATGCTTGGAGGGGCATAATCGAAAGGGACGTCCTCATTTCAATTTAGACGTCCTTGCAGAACATCCCAATCCAGGGGCAGGGAAACCCGCATTTTCGAAACAAGATGGACGTCCATCTTTTGTTTCGATAATATGGTCATCCCTAGATTTAGTCATTTCTGATTTTTGGCGATAATGGAAACCAAGGACGTCCATCTCAGAAACAACCAAATGCAAGCCATTTGGTCGTGGGAGGAGCCAGCATTTGTACTGCACTGGTCCCCCTGACATGCCAGGACACCAACCAGGCACCCTAGGGGCACTGCAGTGGACTTCATAAATTGCTCCCAGGTACATAGCTCCCTTACCGTGTGTGCTGAGCCCCCAACCCCCCCCCCAAAAAAACCCACTACCCACAACTGTACACCACTACCATAGCCCTTACAGGTGAAGAGAGGCACCTAGATGTGGGAACAGTGGGTTTCTGGTGGGTTTTAGAGGGCTCGCTGTTTCCTCCACAAACGTAACAGGTAGGGGGGATGGGCATGGGTCCACCTGCCTGAAGTGCACTGCACCCACTAAAACTGCTCCAGGGACCTGCATACTGCTATGATGGACCTGAGTATGACATCTGAGGCTAGCATAGAGGCTGGCAATCAACATTTTGAAAGATGTTTTCTGAGGGTGGGAGGGGGTTAGTGACCACTGGAGGAGTAAGGGGTGGTCATCCCCGATTCCCTCCGGTGGTCATCTGGTCAGTTTGGGCTCATTTTTATGCCTTGGTCGTAAGAAAAACACAACCAGATAAAGTCGTCCAAGTGTTCGTCAGGGACGTCATTGTTTCTTTCGATTATGGGTCGAGGACGTCCTAGGGTTAGGCACGCCCAAGTCCCGCCTTCACTATGGCTCTGACATGCCCCCTTGAACTTTGGCTGTCCCTGCGATGGAAAGCAGTTAGGGACGTCCACAACGGCTTTTGATTATACCGATTTGGACGACCCTGTGAGAAGGTCGAAAGATGGGCGTCCTTCTCTTTCGAAAATGAGCCCAAGAGTCTTCTAAGTCAAAGTATATGCAACATTTGAGACAAGTTGTTCCAATGTAACAATGCAGATGATATCATTATCATCCTTAAAAGTGTAGCACATAATCTGTCTATTTAGAGAATCATATAGTTTATCAAGAATTAAAATTCATGTACAGTATGAAACTGTAATTCGATGCAGATTTTAGCATAATTTTTATTTTTGTGAAACGCTGTTTTGGTTACATCTTTCAATAAAGATTGTAGCATACTTTTTTATTTTTGTGATGGGCTATTTTGTCACAGGGACTATTTTGTCAAGGGTTATTTTCTTTCTGGGAGGGCACATTTTGTCTTGGGCTATTATGTCCAGGGCCATTTTGTCAAAGGCTTTTTTGTTAGGGGCCAATTTGTCAAGGACTATTTTGTTACAAGTCTATTTTGTAACAGCAAAACCTGTCATTAAAACTCCTTGGTCTACTGCACTTCTCCTCACTGGCAGCTGCTAGTCTACAGCAACTCTCTCCTCCCCCTCATCTATTGGTCAGAGATAGCCAACGGGCTGCAGGGGGAGGCAGTAGCTAGGACACAGAAGAAGCATTCCTTCCTGTTTTTCCCTGTAGCTCTGCAGCATAGTCCTTTCTGCCCCAGACCTACAGATTTACAGGGACAAATATTGGGGGTGGTCTGGCACCCATAGAGCTGGCACCTATGTTCAGGACAATGAAGGTCTCCTGGGCCTGAACTCACCAAGGAGGTTGGATGAAAACAGGAGACGGGGTGATGTCAAAAAGTTGAAGTCAATTAGGTTAATCTATCTTTCCCCTCCCCCATGCAATTGTCATCCACATACACTCAAAACAAAGCAAACAAACATATGAGCTGCTGCATCCATGTTGTCGTTCTTTATTATTTCGGTAGTATTTTTATTTGATCCCACTTGCTGGCTTGTACAGCATACAGATGTACACAAAGGAAGTATTATAACAGAATAACTTTTCATGGTAGAATAGTAATTTGTTATAAATTGTAATCAGTGTGTCATTTGGAGGGACTGGTTATAGGGACACCCTAGCACGTGTTATATTTGTGCAGAAATGTTTTTTCTCCTGGTAAAGGGCCACTAAACAGACATCATGTTATGAGAATCAGGTGCTCAACATTAAGAGTTTCTATCCATTTGTTTATTTACTTATTTATGACATTTATATCCCACATCAAACATTGTTGAAACTTAGGAGCATTTAAAATCTTTATTTCCTGTGTCTAGATCAAAGGAGAAAGATGGTTTGTGGGAACTTGATCCTTTTGTTTTGTAAAATGCAGTGGTATATTATAAAAATGTACTTAATATTGTTTATTACTACTATTGATAAGAGAGATATTGAATAATGTATATAGATGTGTCCTGGGAATAATGATGGCTAAGGGAAAGCAGCAATAGAAGAGTTGGAGCTGAATGACATTTAAGTTTTCCAAATGGTGATGCATAGCTTGATGAGTTTTCTTTGTTGTAAAACCAGAGTAAATCATTTCTTAGCCTCTTGTTTAAAATAAAGGAGTAACAAATCTGGTGGAGGGGAAATAAGCCAGCAAGAGTTCAGGAAACAAAATCTAGCCTTAAAACTATTATCTGGTTGATATTCAGCAGAAGTTAAACAAGTCGACTTCAAGCTTCCTAATATGATTTGATAACAGCATTTTCTCAGTTATTACCCAAATGTGAACACAATTATAATGTTAATTATACGACTGTGTCTTCCTCTGATGGTAGTTAGGCTAACCCAGTGGTTCCTAAACCTGGTCCTGGAGGCACCCCAGGCAGTCAGGTTTTCAGGATATCCACAATAAATATTCATGAGAGAAATTTGCATGCAGTGGAGGACTCAGCTTACCTTTTTCACAGATGTTAAGAATACGAAGAATTTGTTCAGATGTGAGCACGTACAAGAAGCAAGCAAGAAATTTAGTCAACAAATTAAAAGCAAGGGGTTATTCCAAAAATACATTAAATCAAGCATATAAAAGAGCCAAGTACAATAACAGGGAACTTCTCTTGGAGGGTCCATGTGCTAAGAATTCCTCAGATGACATCTGCACAATGGTATTGAAATATACAGTCGCCAGTTCCAAAGTAGCAGACATCATACGCAGCAGATGGGAAATTGTTCAAACACATCCCCTGTTTCAACAAAAGAATTTAAGAATAGCATTTGCAAGAGGCATGAATCTTAAAGAAAAATTTAGTCCAGCAAATTTGACAAGGACATCAAAGATCATAGAGATGAGCAATAAAGGTCATTATACACATACATAAGTACATAAGTATTGCCATACTGGGACAGACCAAAGGTCCATCAAGCCCAGTATCCTATTTCCAACAGTGGCTAATCCAGGTCACAAATACCTGGCAAGATCCCAAAAAAGTACAAAACATTTTATACTGCTTATCCCAGAAATAGTACATTTTCCCCAAGTCCAATTTAATAATGGTGTATGGACTTTTCCTTTAGGAAGCTGTCCAAACCTTTTTTAAACTCTGCTAAGCTAACCGCCTTTACCACATTCTCTGGCAACAAATTCCAGAGTTTAATTACACGTTGAGTGAAGAAAACGTTTCTCCAATTCGTTTTAAATTTACTACTTTGTAGCTTTATCGCATGCCCCCTAGTCCTAGTATTTTTGGAAAGCGCAAACAGATGCTTCACGTCTACCCGTTCCACTCCACTCATCATTTTATAGGCCTCTATCATATCTCCCCTCAGTTGCCTTTTCTCCAAGTTTAAGAGCCCTAGCTGCTTTAGCCTTTCCTCATAGGGAAGTCGTCCCATCCCCTTTATCATTTTCGTCGGCTTTCTCTGCATTATAGATGTTTATCAACACTATATTAATCAAGGTTAATACAATCTAACTGGTTGTATCTTACTACAAATGCTAACACCAACAACTGTTGAATTATCAAATTACAGATATGGCACATGTCAGATTTGTGTAGTGAAATGTCCATACAACAAATTATATGTTGGCATGACGACTAGGACCTTGAAGGTACGGATGTTAGAACACAGATCGAACATCAAAAGACAGAATGTAAAAGAACCGCTCGTGCAACACTGTACTCAATATAAACATTCTTTTGACACATTGAGATGTTGTTGCATTTAAAAAATTGCTGTTACAAAACGGGGAAGTGATCAAAAATTAAAATTGCAAAGATGTGAAGCCAGATGGATTTTTCAAATGAAAACTTTGGAACCAAACAGTTTAAATAGTGTGACAGACTGGCATGTCTTTTATTGAATCAATTTAAACATCAAAGAAGGATCCTTATTGGCTCTCCATATGTATAAGCGGGTGACGTGCAAGCACCACGTTAAAAAGAGGATCTTAAAGACAGGATCTTTAGAATGTGAACTAAGGTTTGGATTGTTAGTAAACCATATGGTATGTTTCACAAGTTAACTGAATTTGTCTTTTACAGAAAGTCTGATGTCTTGATTAAATCCCTATTAAAACAGCACGAGTTCCTGAAGAAGCCATACCAGGTGAAGCGGTGGCCACATTGAACTTGTTAAGTGCTGTGGTATCAGACATTGTTAAGTGTTTTTGTTCATCATTTTTTTTACATTTTTCTCAAATGATTAGATTAATTTTAAAAATTAATTGCATGTTTTCAAAAAAAGGAGTTTTGTGGAGACCAATGAAAGAAACCATGAACCAGCACGATATTCATAAGGTTGGTTATGTCCATGGGTTGCTCCCTAAGGGTATCATTGGTCTCCTTTTCTCCTTAAAAATCACATGTTTTAACTCGGAAACATATGTGATTGATAGGTGTTTAATATTTAGTTTGGTATTGTTTTACTTTAACACAACAACATTTTTGATACTGCATTAGTGTTTGAGTGCTATACTTTGAAAATGAGCCCCTACCTGTTTCTCCTGTTTAAATCTATGCTGTCTATACAGAGATCATAGCAGGCTAGAGCAAAACACACTCTTGCAACAGTGAAGGTGAACTGGTGCCTCACCTGGTTCATGCCTTGAGTTGGCTCTGGTGAGAATAATCCTGCACCCTAGAGCTGTGTGGACAGGGCTTGTGTCAGACATGCTGCAGCCCAAGGCAGAAATTTGATAGGAGGTCCTAAAACCTGCAGTTAGGCTCCTGCAGTTCATCTCCCACCCACCCCCCTTGTGGCATGATGGCCTAGGGCAATTGTTCTCATTGCAACCAAGATTGTACCAAGTTATAGATGTACCTTGGGTGACTTGCCCACTGGTGCCCCCCCACCCCTCTCTGTCCATTTTGCCACTGCCAATGACAGGAGAAGATGGTCTGGAAGTAATTTTTGCACCCCACGGTATCTGCACCCTGTGCAACTGCACTGCTCATCATACAGCCCTTGGTACAGTGCTGGTTGTACCCCTTGTTTCCTGCCATATGAGGGTGCATCATAAAAGAAGCAAAAAGGGCAATTCTATAACTGTATGTAAGTGCACAGAATAGAAGCACTTACATGTATAAGTGCACTGCAATATTCTATAAGGTACTGTGTAAGTGCTTTAGTGCATAGGTAGAGTACATGTGGGAGGGGCATGGGTGTGTTTCCAATTTATGTGCTTATTGAATACTACCAGTTACATGCATAGCATGGAACACTTCGGTGTGCCCATTTATGCCTGCCAGGTGACGTATACAATTGCGCCCAGCTTTAGGCATGCCAGTGCTGACATGCTAGTATTCTATAATAGTATCACAGACCTGCCATATCTCCTACTGTCCTGCTGGGAGTGAAAAACACCTGCTCAGCAGCCTCCCACCTGGATGTTTTTTTAATGGCCAAGTTGATCGCTCTCTCCTACTCCAGGGTACAGACAACATCTCTCTCTCTCTCTCCCTCCCTCCCTTTCCCTCTCCTCACTCTCTACAACTAAGTCTGGCATCATTTCTCTGCACCCCCCCCCCCCAAAGTCCAGTATCTCTCCCTCCCCCCCCCCCCCCCATATCTTCCCACCTGGCTTTGATCACTGGCAGCAGCTGCAATAAGGCAGACTGCCTCTGCTGATGTCAGATCTTTCCCTGTATGGTACCCCATCTCCTATGATGCAACTTCCTGTTTCTGCCCAGGCGGAACACTGACCAGACAAAACCCAATGTTGTCAGAGGCAGTCTATCTTGATTACAGCTGCTGCCAGTGATCAAGTTGGAGACATCAGGGCATGGGGAGAGAGATGCTGGACCCATATGATCCCAGTTTGTTCCAGTTCGCCTGACCCTGCTTCCCCCGCTTGTTCCAGTCCATTGGCTCCAGCGTGTTCCAGCCCGCTTGTTCCAGTCCATCGGCTCCAGCATGTCCCAGCCCGCCTGACCCAGCCAGCGTATTCCAGCTCGTTCCAGTTCTGAGCCCAGCTTGTTCCAGCCCGCCTGATCCTTCCAGTCTATCAGCTCCAGTGTGTTCCAGTCCGCCTGATTCAGCTTCTTCCGGCTTGCCCCAGTCCACCGGATCCAGCGTGTCCAGCTAGTTCCAGCCACCGATCCAGCCTTCCCCCTGCTGTCCATCGGCTCCAGTGTGTTCCAGCCTGCCTGACCCAGCCTCTCCTTGCTTATTCCGATTCTTCTGCTCCAGCGTGATCCAGCTAGTTCCAGTCTTCCTGATCCCGTCTGCTCATCCTGACACAGTTCATCTGTTCCTGCTTGTCCAGCTTGTCCATCTGTTCCTGCCTGTTCCGGCTTGTTCCTGCTTGCTTCAGCTTGTCCCGGCTTGCTCCAATCCATCTGCCTGTTAACAAATCGAGTAACCTGCCTGCCTGCTTGCGAGCCTCTCAGCCATTGACTTACCTGCCTGCTAGCTTATCAGCCATTGACTTACCTAATCGCCAACCCAAAACCTAGCTTCAAGCCCTATCTATCTGCTTAACACCTCAGTCATTACATAGTCACCCATTGACACCTGTTAACTGCTTAACACCTCAGTCACTATACAGTCACCTGTTACACCACAGTCACCACCCATGGCCCCTGTCCATGTTCTCTTCCTTGCCCTGTCCCTTCCTAATCTTCTTTCCCCCCCACTCCCACTGTCTACCATTAGAACTACCCGCTGCCCTCCCACCCTGCCCGCCACCGCAATACCCTATTCACCTCCATCCCTCACCTCACCATCCCTCTTGTCCCCCTCCTCCTTCCTAGCTCTCAACCTTCGGCACTTCCTTCCTGCCATTAACCCATCCCCTTTCCTCCTAAGTACACCCCGTCTTCGTCGCCCGACCTCCCCCACCCTCCTCCGCACTCTCTTGCTCCTCCTCCTGCTATCCGCGGGAGACATTAACCCTAATCCAGGTCCCCCTCACTTGTCCCCATCCTATCCCTGCGAACGATCCCGGGATGTCTCCAATCTCGTCTCTATTCCCCTCCTTCCCCCCTCCTCCCTCCCCTTCTCATGCACCTTGTGGAATGCCCACTCAGTCTGCAACAAACTGCCTCTCACCCACGATCTCTTTATCTCTCGCTCCCTTCAACTGCTTGCCCTAACCGAAACCTGGATCTCCCCGGAAGACTCTGCCTCAGTTGCAGCCCTCTGCCATGGAGGCTATCTCTTCTCCCACACGCCCCGCCCAGCTGGCCGCGGAGGAGGCGTTGGGCTACTACTCTCACCCTCCTGTAGTTTCCAACCCCTCCACCTTCCGCAGTCTCACTGCTTCTCATTCTTTGAAGCCCATTCCATCCGGCTATTCTACCCGCTACCACTCAGAGTGGCAGTCATTTACCGCCCCCCTGATAAATCCTTCCCTTCCTTCCTTACCGACTTTGATGCTTGGCTCTCTGTCTTTCTTGACCCCTCATCTCCATCCCTCATTCTCAGAGACTTTAACGTACATGCTGACGACCTATCCGACCCCCATGCTTCTAAGTTCCTCACCCTAACATCCTCCTTCAACCTCCAGCTGTGCTCCACCACCCCTACTCACCGCGACGGCCATTGTCTTGACCTCGTCCTCTCCTCCTCCGGCTCACCCTCCAATTTCCACATCTCAGCTCTTCCTCTCTCCGACCATCACCTGATCACATTCACACTTCTTCACCCCCCCCCTCCACCCCGTCCAACTTTAACCACCACCTCCAGGAACCTCCAGGCTATTGACCCCTCCACCTTATCATCTACTATCTCTAATCTCCTCCCCTCCATCACGTCCTCCGCATCTGTCGACAAAGCGGTCTCCGCTTACAATACCACTCTCTCCTCTGCTTTGGACACCCTCGCGCCATCCATCTCCCGTCCCACAAAACGCACCAATCCCTAGCCCTGGCTGACTCCTTGCATCCGTTACCTTCACTCCTGCACCCGATCCGCTGAGCTCCTCTGGAGGAAATCTCGTACCCTTTCAGACTTCCTCCACTACAAATTCATGCTATCCTCCCTCCACTCCTCCCTATTCCGTGCAAAACAGGACTACTACACCCAATTGACCAATTCTCTCAGCTCCAACCCTCGTCGTCTCTTCACCACCCTTAACTCCCTCCTAAAAGTGCTCCCCGCTCCTACTCCCCCTTCTCTCTCTCCTCAATCACTGGCCGACTATTTCCGTGACAAAGTGCATAAGATCAACCTTGAGTTCATGACCAAGCCACCACCACCTCCTCACCCTTTAACCCTCTCCCTCAACCAACCTACCCAGGTCTCTTTCTCCTCTTTTCCTGAGATCACCGAGGATGAAACTTCCCGCCTTCTTTCCTCCTCGAAATGCACCACCTGTTCCTCTGATCCCATCCCCACCAACCTACTCAACACCATCTCCCATACTGTCACCCCCGCCATCTGTCGCATCCTCAACCTCTCTCTCTCCACTGCAACTGTCCCTGACACCTTCAAGCACGCCGTTGTCACACCTCTCCTCAAAAAACCTTCACTTGACCCTACCTGCCCCTCCAACTACCGCCCCATCTTTCTTTTACCCTTCCTTTCCAAATTACTTGAGCGTGCCGTTCATAGCCGCTGCCTTGATTTTCTCTCCTCTCATGCCATCCTCGATCCACTTCAATCTGGTTTTCGCCCCCTGCACTCGACTGAAACGGCACTCTCTAAAGTTTGCAATGACCTGCTCCTGGCCAAATCCAGAGGTCACTACTCCATCCTCATCCTCCTCGATCTTTCCGCCGCGTTTGACACTGTCAATCATGATTTACTTCTTGCCACGCTGTCCTCTTTTGGGTTCCAAGGCCCTGTCCTCTCCTGGTTCTCCTCTTATCTCTCCAATTGCACCTTCAGGGTACACTCCCATGGATCTTCCTCCACTCCCATCCCACTATCAGTTGGAGTTCCCCAGGGATCTGTCCTTGGACCCCTTCTCTTCTCAATCTACACCTCTTCCCTGGGCTCGCTGATCTCGTCTCATGGTTTTCAATATCATCTTTATGCTGATGACACCCAGCTATACCTCTCCACACCTGACATCACCGCGGAGACCCAGGCCAAGGTATCGGCCTGTTTATCCGACATTGCGGCATGGATGTCCAACCGCCACCTGTAGCTGAACATGTCCAAGACCGAGCTCCTCGTCTTTCCTCCTAAACCCACCTCTCCTCTTCCTCCACTCTCTATCTCTGTTGATAACACCCTCATCCTCCCCGTCCCATCTGCCCGCAACCGCGGAGTCATCTTTGACTCCTCCCTCTCCTTCTCTGCGCATATCCAACAGACTGCCAAGACCTGTCGCTTCTTCCTCTTCAACATCAGCAAAATTCGCCCTTTCCTCTCTGAGCATACCACCAGAACTCTCGTCCACGCTCTCATTACCTCTCGCCTTGATTACTGCAACTTACTCCTCACCGGCCTCCCACTCGGCCACCTATCCCCCCTTCAATCCGTTCAGCATGCTGCTGCACGTCTTATATTCCGCCAAAACCGATATACTCATATCACCCCTCTCCTCAAATCACTTCATTGGCTTCCGATCAGATATCGCATACAATTCAAGCTCCTCCTCCTTACCTACAAATGCACTCAGTCTGCGGCTCCTCACTACCTCTCCACCCTCATCTCCCCCTATGTTCCCGTCCGCAACCTCCGCTCACAGGACAAAGCCCTTCTCTCAGTACCCTTCTCCACTACTGCCAACTCCAGGCTCCGCTCATTCTGCCTTGCCTCGCCCTATGCCTGAAACAATCTTCCCTCACCCATACGCTATGCCCCCTCCCTACCCATCTTCAAATCTCTGCTTAAAACTCACCTTTTCAATGCTGCCTTCGGCGCCTAACCGCTCTAGAAATATGAAATGGCCCAATCTATCCACCCTATCAGATTAACTGCTCACTCGTCCTCCAATCTATCCACCCTATCAGATTATCTGTTCACTCGTCCTCTAGATTGTTCACTTGTCTTTTAGATTGTAAGCTCTTTGAGCAGGGACTGTCCTTCTATGTTTAAATTGTACAGCGCTGCGTAACCCTAGTAGCGCTTTAGAAATGCTAGTTAGTAGTAGTAGTAGTAGTATGTGGGGACAGAGAGAAGACAGTGGAATCATTGAGGGGTGGGTGAATGGGAGGGAGAGATGTTAGACCACTGGGGGGAGGGGAGGGAGATAGAGATGTGCTGGACCTTGGGGGAGGAGATTTATGGACCTGGGGGGTGTAGAGAGAGCTGCACTGGACCAGAGAAGGAAGGTAGGAAGTTGGAGCTGTGCTGGACTTTGGGAGAGGGAAGGGGAGAAAGGTGGAGATGTTCTGGATGTGGGGGAGGGGGTTTGGAAGAAAGTGGAAATGTGCTGGACCTGGAGAATATGAGGGAGATGGAGATATACCAGAATTGCCAGGAAGGAGGGACACGAGGAAAGAGAGAGAGACAGGACTGGAGGAGGAGGGGACAGAGACCAGTTTGGGGGGGGGGGGTGGAACAGAAGAGGAGAGACACAGGACCCATGTAGGAAGATATGCTGGACCATGAAGGGAGGGGAGACAGGAGAGAGAGAAGGGGAGAAATGCTGGACCCTGGGTGGAGGTGCAGGAGAAGGGGGCAACAGGGTACAGAGAAGATGTGCTGGGCATGGAGTAAGCATAGGTACAGAGATACAGAGGGGCAATGATGGACAAGGGTAGGATAGGTGATACAGATGATGGTGAATATAAGTTGAGGATGGGGACACTAAGGTCAGCTGCAGAACATGGGAGGGGGGGATAGGAACAGGGACACAAAAGAGAGATGCTGGACGGGACAAATAGGGACACAGAGAGAAGATGGATAGTGGATATGGAGAGAGAATAAATGTCAAATGTACAGGAGACCCTTGGAAGACAAGAAGTACAGAGAACAGCAGAAAAGACACTTGGACCAAATTGAATGGAAAAATGAAATGCTCAGACTACAAAGGTAGAAAAAATATTTTATTTTGAATGTATAAATCATATCAGCTTTGGGAAATGTGTATATCTAATATCTTGCATTTCAGGTTCTACTTCTCTAGTATTGCTGTATATGCAAGTCTGACTTCTTGAAGTGTACATTTTTTTTTTTTTGCTTTCATATTTCTATTACTGATCTGTGGTCGCTTCTTTCATATTTTTTGAGGGTCTTCTGTGTTTTGTGTGTGTGACCAAGATGTAGTATTCTGCTAGCATGTAGTTTCTGTGTAGAGATCTGTACTGGTCCTGTTTGTTGTTTTCTCACTGGGTGGTATATTGGTGTTTTAGGGCCCGGTGTAATATTTACAATGCTTTCTTTTCTTGGTTAAGGTTCTTGCTCTTTGAATCCTAGGAGTTATTGCTGGTGTGTTTTTGAGCTTGTTTTTGCACAAGTTTGTGCATAGTATTTTCCAGTGGAGGGATTGTGTGTTGGCTATAGTGAAAACGTTAGTATAATTTAAGGTCTCCTTTTATCAAGCTGCACAGCAATGCCAACATAGCCCATGGCAGCCGCTAGCATGGCTTGATAAAAGGGGACCTTAGTTTGTTATTACATCAGCCAGTACTTGTGAAAGAATCCTAGTACATGTGGCAGTTTTTTCTTCTGAGATGGCAACCCTAGTGTGGACAGTTGGTTGTAGAGGGGTGCAGTGGGGGAAGGATGCAACAGTAGATGTGGCAAGGGACTTGGGATGGGGCATGGGGGTAGGATAAGGGAGTGGCATAGAGCAAAGCAGGTGTCATGTTTTTCTCTATCAAAAAGTGGGCAACCCTGTCCATCGACAGCAGGAGGAAATATTTTTTTCACTCAGGCCCCGATGCTTAAAAGTAAACGTGGGCGCTAGAGGCCATTAGCACTGTACTAGTGCCTGCATTTACCTACAGAGAATGTTCAGACGTCTGGAGCATGAGAACAAATGAGTGTGCAGATGAACAGTGCAAGTAGATTGCTATTGTGGTCAAGCTCATAGTGAAGTTATTTTGTATTCTTCCCCAATGTTCAGAAAAGAACGCCTGAAACAAAACTGCTTTACTGCAGCAACCTGACGTTATTTTTTGCAGCGGTAAAGCAGTTTTGTTTCAGGCGCTTTTTTCTGAACATTGGGGAGGAATACAAAATTATCTCACCATATTCTTCTGATCTGTTCTAGCGATATTTTTACAGTGCTATTCAGAACAGTGCCAGAGTTTTGAGCATCGGGGCCTCAAAGAATAGTTAATCTCTGGAATTTGTTGCCGGAAGATGTGGTAACAGCAGTTAGCGTATCTGGGTTTAAAAGAAAGTGTGAACAAGTTGCTGGAGGAAAAGACCATAGTCTGCTATTGAGAGAGACATGGGGGAAGCCACTGCTTACCCTGGAATTGGTAGCATGGAATGTTGCTATTTGGTTTCTGCCAGGTATTTGTGACCTGGATTTGGCTACCTGTTAGAAGCAGGATACTGGTTAGATGGACCACTGGTCTGACCCAATATGACTATTATGTTGTCATCTCTTGCTACTGTAGGATATCTTGCGATCAAAGCTGTAAAAACTCACAGGTCTTAGGATGGGACTGGTCCCGCAGCAGGAACTGGTTTTTAATAAAACATCTCCTACGGTACTGTCAGTGGGGGGGAGGTAGCTTGTTAGTGCTGGGGCCTGCAAAATTTTGGTGAGCTAGATGCCAGTAGGTGGGATTGGGTACATGTTTTGAAATTTCCCTCCTTTAAGAGCCTTAAACATTGGGCTTCTTTGGAAACTCTGGTATAGTGATACATTCAGCGCACATCATCATTGGTGCGCCTACCTGAGATATCTAGTTATAGAATCACCCCCCAAAGTGTTTTGTGGAGGACTAAGACTGTCAGTAACACACATTACCTACAAGTTCCCTTGCTTGTGAGATGCATGCACCCACTCAAGTTTATTGGAACTTTCCTGCTTGAACCCTCTTTTGTTAAAAAGTTACCACCCACTTGGAACCTAAGCAGGCTATAATACTGTATTCCCCAATTAAAGCTCACAAAAAAAATACAGCATCTTTCCCAAAATATCTGACTTTCCAAATATAAGTTGATCTTAGCAATACATTCTACATGATGGAATATTAAATCCTTGCTCCTTTCCTTTCAAAATGATAAGTAGTAGTAGTAATAATTAACCGGAAAGGTAGGTTTTTATAGCCAACAGCAATAACTATTGTCCCGCCAACACCGCTACACCCACGCGTACTACTCATTGAAAATATATACGACGGCCGGGCGCCGCGAGCCTACTGGACGTCTGGCCCCGCCTCATTCTGCTCAGCGTAGAGCCAATGAGGGAACTGGATACAAGGGTTCGGGCTTGGGCGTCGGGGGCGGCGCCCAGTCGGTGCCTCCGTTGCTACAGCAGCAGCAGCTAGAGACTGAAGAAGACAGAGAGCCGGAGCTATCGTGTGTTGCGCAGAGATGGAAGAGCTAGAAGGTAAGAAGGGGAATTCTGGAAACAGAGGGAGTGTGTGAGAAACTACTGGCTTTGTGTCATAGCGTTTTTCTGTGTGCGAGGCCTCGCTCGGTACTTGTTTGCTTTTTGCATAGTCTGGTTCTGCGCTGTTAAAACATCTGTCTGTTAGCTTTTATCCCTGATTCCTGGCCTTGTATTCCTCACGTTTGTTGGCTCTGACTTGACCCTGTTAACTAGGCCCATGGAGGGCAAATGATGTGGAATTTCTGCAGTAAGGACTTTAACCTAAGCGAATATGGAAAACAATGTTTACATTGTAGGTGATCTAAAACTATATGATAGAGCAAATGATAATGAGGTGCTGGCAGCTCTTTAAAAACCCAGGCCTGTGTTGCTGAGAAGAGAAGAGTAAAGCTGTTCTGTGTCTTGCTGTTGTGAATATTCAGTCCCCGAGGAAGCGTAGTTACATCGGGATGGGCGTCCGTCCTGATTTATTAAATACCTGACCAGTTGGGTTGTTTCAGGGTATTTAAAAAGAATATCCGTGAGGGAGCTTGGTAACCATTTGGCACATAGAATGTGGTATGCTTGGGCAAACCAAAGGTCCAGTGAGCTTTCCAAACTGGGGTAGGGATCCCAAATGGGGTGTTAACAAAACCTGTGTTTGGGATCATGACCTGGGCGGGTGCGTGCTTTCTGCAGCGATATACACGATTTGGGCTTGTAGCTGCAGAAAAATTGGTAAGTACTGTTCTAATGGGTCAGAGCAAGGGTCCATTTAGTCTAGTGTACCCTGGTCCTGGCCACTGTTGGAAACACCTTCCAGAGTCCTCAAAAGTGGCAAGATTACATGCTACTTAATCCCAATGATAAGCAGTGGCTTTCTCCAAGTCTACCTTAATAACAATTTATGGACTTCTCCAAAAATTTTCCATACCTTTTTTTTTAAAGCCAGCTACATTGACTGATTTTACCACTTGCTCCAGCAGAGGTCCAGAGCCTAACTATATGTGATAATTTTTGAGAAAAGATGATTAAAGTAGCAGATTCAAAATGTTGAGATGGGCGTATTTTTATTTTTTGATGTCATGGATTCATAAGCAGTCTGAAAAGTTACAAGTTTAAACTTCTGTAACTTTTTTTTTCCACATAAAGGTGGGGGGTTGGACTGTTGTATTAGAAATTGTTTGCTTTTAACAAAATTCATTAAAACCTCTTTTTGTTTCTGGTGCCCTTTGTTGCCTTTTCCCACAGATGGTCACATGCTGAGTGAAAAAATATTTTCTCTTGTTTGTTTTAAATATGCTATTATACCTTATATGGAGCTTGTGGCACATAAGTAAGGGGAAGCCTTTGCCTTTTAAAAGAGCTATGAAAGTGTTTTGGATGCTGTGGTCACATGACCCTAGTTGAGACACTTCAGAGAACACCCACTTATACGTAAGCAATGTTTCTTTCTATAGTAATGTCCATTTAGACTGAAATCTGCTTTCACCCAATAAAAGGAGTGGCCTAGTGGTTGGAGCACTGGTCTTGACATCCAGAGATGCCCGGTTCAAATCTCACTGCTACTCCTTGTGATCTTGGGCAAATCACTTGACCCTCCATTGCCTCTGGTACAAAATTAGAGCCCTGTTTACTAAGCAGCATTATAAAAATTAACATTTTTAATATACGTTAACCATGTATGTGCCTACATGGTTAGCACGTGCACTAAGTGTAGGCATGCTAAAACACTAACGCACCTTATTAAACAGGGCCCTTAGATTGTGAGCTCTCCAGGGGCAGGGAAATACCCAGTGTACCAGAATGTAACTCATCTTGAGCTACTATTTGAAAAATGTGTAAGCAAAATCTAAATAAATAAATATGTAACTTCATGAAGCGTCCCCTAGTGTTTGTCCTTTTTGAAAGATTAAACAATTGGTTCATGTTTATCCATTCCACTCTATTCAGGACTTTATAGACCCAAATCATACCTCCCCCTCAGCTGTCTCTTCAACAAGCTGAAGAGCCCTAACCTCTTTAACGTTCCTTCATATGAGAGGACTTCCATCCCTTTAATTGTTTTGCTTACCCTTATCTGTACCTTCTCAAGCTCCACTGTATCTTTTTTGAGATGCGATGACCAGCATTGCACATAATACTCAAGGTGTGGTCTCGCCATGGAGCAATATAGAAGCATTGTAATATACTTTGATTTATTTTCTATTCCTTTCCTAATAATTCCTAACATTTGGTTCCTTAGCTTCAGCAGCAGATGAATCTAAAGACTTGTGGGTTGTGTCCATCTACCAGCAGGTGCAGATAGCGTACTGAACTACTCCTTGGTGTGTCAGTATTCTCTGTCTCCAGCAGGCGGATGCACAGTTTCTCACAAGCTCTTGCTCTCATCTGATGGTGGCTCCTGTTCTGGGTTTCTCAGTTCAGTCGAGCATGGTGGTGTCCTGCTGAGCACTACTGACTTTAGGGAGTACACCTGGTCACCCCAGGTCCCACCTCCTTTCTCACCCCCCCCCCCCCAAAAAAAAAAAATACCCTCATAAGGGAGGAACAGTGGCTATTCAATGCTTTGGCTATGGCTCTTTCTTGGAGTGGTGGAGTTCTGCTTTGGGCAACTGGATGATTTCACAGCTGCAGCTATCTCCTTCCTCCTCAGCACTGGGGTGAATTACCATTGCTTCTGCTTGATTTCAGGCTCTGTCCGTGTGTTTTCTTTTTTGTGTTTGGAAGGTTCTCCTGGCCCTGGGGCACTTGTTGTTTGGTCCTGCACTGTTGTGGACTGGAAACTGGAGTGGCATTATCCTTGGCACCTTCTGGGATCTTGTTCCTCTTCAGCTTGCCGTGGCCATTTTGTTTTTACAGGGCATGTGTGGTTCTTCCTGCAAGTATGATTCTGTGCCAGTTCTGATGACAACCATAGTGGGCTTTTCCTCAGCCCTCCCTCCGTGCTGGACAAGGGGGTCAAGCCCTGTTCTGGTGGTGCCTGTTCTGCTACAGTCTGACTGGATCCTGACAAGCTGTGAGCCTCTGTATAGGGATCCATGTGCTGTGTGGCGGAGCAGCCATTTTCACCAGGGGTTCTGGTCCTCCGCCCTCCCCTCCATTGGCGAGAGGCCTCTTGGTTGCAATTGGTGTTTCCTGACTTGAGGGTGCTGGATCAGGGGTGTGTGCTGGCAGCGCAGTGGAAAAGGTCCTGTGGCAGGTCTGCTTTCATGCTTCCCTCTGCTTATGGGCTGTCACAATTGTTTCTGGCTGTTCTGGCTTATTGGTCTCTTCCTCCTCAATGCCGCAGAGGAGCTGTACATCAGGGACTTCTTATCTGCCTACCATACACAGGCCAATCCATCACTTATGTTCCCGTCCGTGGGGCGCTGTGCAGTGTGGGGAGAGTTCATACATACTAGGGCGATGTTCGCTTTTCTCCTCTTGCGCAGGTTGCGCTGCCACTGTGCAGCTGTTCAGAGATGGCTGGTGTGGTATATTGCCTTTTCGTGATCTTATCTGCAGAGTTTAACTTTGCCACTGACGATTTCTTGATTGCTTCTGGATACTTCCCTTCTTCTGCCTTGCTGGTGGCAGGTGGCATGGTTATTCTGTTTATTTGGTAGTATAGGTATTGGTGTGTGCTGTTTTTCTGAGGGAGTACATATGGTGTGAATTTAGGGTGATTGGCGGCTGTTCACTGATGGCTTACTGCCTGTTTTTATGCTCTCCTGGCCTTATTGGGTACCAGGGGAGAGGGGGATCCTCTCTCCTATCTTATGGAGATTTTTTTGGTGTAGTGTTTTTCCTGCTTCCTATCTTTACAGAGGAGTTTAGTCTTCAGTCAAGATTAGACCTACTGGCTCCATGTTTCTGTGAAAAGTTTGACATTTTTGCTTGTTTTCTGAGGCCAGGTCTATCCTGGTTTTCATGATAGTCATGGAATCTGTGTTGCTGTATTCCATGTTTTCTACAGACACAGTGTTTACAGTGCTTTGTGAAGCACAACAGTTATTTTGGAGGGTGGCTGGTTTTCAGCATGAAGGTCACAGGTTCAAGGCTGGTTGGTGCATAATATTAGAAGCTGTGGTACTCAACTGTATTGCAGCTGGGACATCTTTTTTCTTCACTCCTATATTGCTGGTCTTGTCAAGCAGTTCATTGCGTGTCTGGGATGACTAACACTATGCTACAGTGCTGCAGGTTAACTGGTTGGTATAGCTCCCAACATAGACTCAAAAAGAAAAGAATGGCACACATCCTTGCAATATATCCAGCTGCAAACTATGCCAAAACATTTCACAGGACCCCACGGTCATTCACAAAGGAAAAATATTCAACATTAAGGAATCTTTCACGTGCTCATCTTCCAATGTGGTATATATCATTCAGTGTAAAAAATGCAACGAAGGCTGCTACATTGGAGAAACAAGTCAGATGCTAAAGAAGAGATTTAATTTACGTGGAGGGGCATAATTGAACGCAAACACCTATCTCCATGGGCGTTTATCTCCGAGAACAGGTCCGTGAATAGTAACATAGTAACATAGTAGATGACGGCAGAAAAAGACCTGCACGGTCCATCCAGTCTGCCCAACAAGATAACTCATATTTGCTGCTTTTTGTGTATACCCTACTTTGATTTGTACCTGTGCTCTTCAGGGCACAGACCGTATAAGTCTGCCCAGCACTATCCCCGCCTCCCAACCACCGGCTCCGGCACAGACCGCACAAGTCTGCCCAGCACCATCCCCACCTCCCAACCACCAGCCCCGCCTCCCAACCCCGGCTCCAGCACAGACCGTACAAGTCTGTCCAGCAGTATCCCCGCCTCCCAACCACCAGTCCCGCTGCCCACCACCGGCCCTGGCACAGACCGTACAAGTCTGTCCAGCACTATCCCCGTCTCCCAACCACCAGCCCCGCCTCCCGATACTGACTATGCTCCTGAGGATCCATTCCTTCGGCACAGGATTCCTTTATGCTTATCCCACGCATGTTTGAATTCCGTTACCGTTTTCATTTCCACCACCTCCCGCGGGAGGGCATTCCAAGCATCCACTACTCTCTCCGTGAAAAAATACTTCCTGACATTTTTCTTGAGTCTGCCCCCCTTCAATCTCATTTCATGTCCTCTCGTTCTACCACCTTCCCATCTCCGGAAAAGGTTAGTTTGCGGATTAATACCTTTCCGAACCCTATTTTCGAAAAAACGGACGTTTTTGAGCTGAGCGTTTGTTTTTTTTTAGCGATAATGGAAACTAAAAACGCCCAGCTCAAAAACGTCCTAATCCGAGCCATTTGGTCGTGGGAGGGGCCAGGATTGGTAGTACACTGGCCCCTCTGATATGCCAGGACACCAACTGGGCACCCTAGGTCAGTGCAGTGGACTTCAGAAAAAGCTCCCACATGCATAGCTCCCTTACCACGGGTGCTGAGCTCCCAACCCCCTCCCCCAAAACCTACTACCCACAACACTACCATAGCTCTTAGGGGTGAAGGGGGCACCTACATGTGGGTACAGTGGGTTTTGCAGGCCTCCCATTTACCAGCACAAGTGTTGCAGGTGGGGGGGGGGGGGCTGGGTCCACCTGCCTGAAGCGCACTGCAGTACCCACTAAAAGTGCGGTACCCACTAAAAGTGCTCCAGGGACCTGCATACACGCAGGCCTCTAGGACTTGTTGCTGCTGTATAACATTGGCACACCAGTTGACACCTGAAGACTAATCTCTCTGTAAACGTCCTTTATTGGGATAAGCACGTTTACTCGCAGTTAACTGCAGAGGTTGTGCCCCACTGGCAACAAGTCTCCCTGGTACTGAGATTAGCAGTAGGTCAGAGCTGGCAGAATGCTGCACAATGCCCTCTTTCAGCCACGTTCAAGGTAAGAACTAAGTTGTCTAACGTGGCTAACACAGGAAAGGGAACTAAAACTGGCTTACAAAAATGGCCACTACCACATGGACTACAACAGGAAACACAACAGGGCACACTCTGACCCAGTAGGCAGGGGGAAAAGCACCATGGGAGAAGAGCCTACCAACTACCAACATCGTGAGACTGTAACACAAGCTAATGAAATCACGGAGCCCAATACCCTACACCCACCACAATGCAATGCTGATGTGACCCTGTAGTGCACCCGAGAGCCACATCTGACCCAGGGGAAGGCTGTGAGAGGATCGAACACATTCTGCTGTCATGGAGGTGGGTACAGCATTTGAGGCTGGCATACAGGCTGGGAAAAAGGTTTTTAAAGTGGGGGTTTTTTTTGGTGGGAGGGGTTAGTGACCACTGGGGGAGTCCGGGGACGTCATCTCAGATTCCCTCCAGTGGTTATCTGGGCAGTTGGGGCACTTTTTTGGGACTTGTTTGTGGAAAAAAAAAGGGTCCAAAAAAAGTGACCCAAAATAGCGGTCAAAACGCCTTTTTTTTTTTTTTCAATTATCAGCTACAGACGCCCATCTCTCGGCTGATAACCACGCCCCAGTCCCGCCTCCGTCAACTTTATTCGTTTCCGTGACGGAGTGCAGTTGGAAACGCCCAAAATCGGCTTTCGATTATACCGATTTGGGCGCCTTTGCGAGAAAACCGCCCATCTCCCGATTTGGGTCGAAATATAGGTGTTTTTCTCTTTCGATTGTAAGCTGGATAGACACCATATGAAAAATGCTAGTACCAATAAAGATGTCATGCCTGTGGGGCAGCACTTTACAAAACCAGAACACTGTACCAGTGATTTCATGGTAAGAATCCTAAAAGGTAACTTTAAAACAATACAGGAACGTAAGACCTTTGAAGTCAGAATGATTAAATATTTTGACACCCACCAGACAGGATTTAACAAAGATCTGGGTTTTCTAGCCCATTATAAACCATAAAATTGTATTGCTTTGACACCCTCCTGTCTTCATGCACATCTCTCTACCTCTCACCTTCCCACCCCCATCCTGTTAGACTGTCACTGAAATGCTGTGATGTTTCACTTATATATACTGTCATCTACCAACATTTGCTTATTTCCGATCTGACGAAGGGCAACCTTCGAAAGCTAATCAAGAAATGTATTAAGTTATGTGCAATAAAAAAAGGTATCATCTTATTTTCTTTTCCATGTTTTATTTCTATTGATTACCTTTAAAAGTGGGCTAACAGGGCTACCACCTCTCTACATTAGTCCCAACAAATTAATCCAGAGGCTCGCCCTTTGTTGTTCTGGGTTAAGTGTTTTCTTCTAGTTGCCTCAGTTTCATCAGATTCCTTCATTTGATTTTTGGGTACAACAACAACAAAAAAAGGCAAGACAAAACAAATCATAAAGGAAACCTTCTGTTACCCTCCCGCAGGAGTGATTGAGGAGCCTACATGGGCTTTATGCAGGCAGGAGAGGACATCCTCTTTCGTCTTCCACTGCTTTGGCATTGACAATACTGAAGTTAAGGTGACTGCACATGACCACATAGAGAGAACTTCAGAGGTTTACTATATCTCCACCTGCTGGTAGAGGGACATAACCCACGCGTCTCTGGATTGATCTGTTGGGACTAATGGAAAGAAAATTATCAGGTAAGAATTAATTTTACCTTTTCAATAAGATATAGTTTTAAAATTTTTAATAATCACGAACCTCAGCGGTGACTCCTTTCATATGAGCATGTAAGCCTATAGCTCACCTGCCTCCTTATTGGTTTGTCTCTTAACATTTTACTATAAATCTTAAGTTCTCAAAGTATTTTATACTTAAATTAATCTTTGAAGTATGCAGAGCGCCATCACCTGTTTCACTGTAACCGGATAAGAAATTATATTTACCGCAGAGCACGAGAGGAGCTACAGCTAGAAGAAACAGAACTAGAGCGGGCAATGGGGGTGGGGGTTGGGGGAGTGCCAGAGGATGTGTCTCTCAAATCAATGCAGCACTTTTATCTCATAGGTCATCTATCCTGAAATACACACAGCGATGGGAACGTGACCTGAGGGTTAGTCATGATATGCAGAGCTGGGAACGAGCATTTGGTTATATGTTAAGAGTATCTATAAGTAGCTCTTTGATAGAGAATGGCTACAAGATTTTGTATCCTTGGTATTATACACCTGACCGATCAGCAAAAATGTTTAAACAATCCTCAAGCCATTGCTGGAGGTTTAAACAATCCTCAAGCCATTGCTGGAGGGGCTGTAAGGCAGTAGGAGATGTTTCACATCTGGTGGTCCTGCCCAAGAATAAAAAGCTATTGGGCAGAGTTGCTATGTCAGCTTGGCCAGATGCTGGGAAAAGTCTATCCAGCCACGGCAGAACACTGTCTATTACACTTTTGCCCCAGAGGGATTACACCAACTATGCATCGATTGGCCTCGACCTTCCTCGTGGCGGGCAAGATAACACTAGCTTCATCATGGAAAAATCTGCATGTACCACCAGTGATTAAGGTGTTTCACAAGATGGATTATTTATATCAGATGTCGAAACTCAAGGCTATTCGATCTGGGCAGGTGACCCACTCCTATAAACTATGGGACAAGTATAGAGAATGGAGATCTCTATCGGGGATCGACTTGGATGCCCTCTGACTGGTGGTTCCTGTGATGTAGACTGTGACTCTAATTCTTGGAATCCATCTGAACGAGAACTGGAAATGAACTTGCAGTGGCCATATGCATATCATTTCTCATGTTAAGGGAGGGAGGGTTGGTTGGGGGGGAGGGATGGCTGAGTGTTACAATGCTTCATATGCAACTGTATACAATGCTTTGTTGGATATTTTCTTATTTCAAAAAATGTTCAATAAAAATAATAAGAAAAGAAATATGCAGAGCATGGAAGCCAACCAACATGCGGCATGTTTTGGTACTGTTGCCTCAGGGTGTGGTCCGGTACAACTAAGATAAACAACGACAAAAGTCACTAAAAAGAGTATGCCTAAATGGAAACTACCTTAAAACTTTAAATGTATAAATCTTTACCTTCAAACTCGTAGCATTCACACACTGCGCCACAACCTGCCTCATTCATTTGTAATACAAAAGTGCGTGAGTTTAAATATACCACATGATCCCCAACAGCCAATGAAATAATCCCTTAAAAACATGTTTCATCACTGATGCCCAATCCAGTTCTAAATTCAAACCTGTTGGTGGTATGAAAATCCACCACTGTTCCCTGTAGTTTAATAATGCATCAACATCTCGCCCTCCCAACCCATCTGTATTTTATCAGTGACCTGCCAGTGGATGTCACGCCAATCATGGTACAGTTCCATCCAATGATTCACAATATGAGCTGAGAGAGTAACAGTATTGATTCTTGATTTATGCTCTGTCAGTCGCTGTCTAATAGATATTGAAGACTTGCCCACATACAGTAAATTACAAGGGCATTGGATCAAATAAACTACATTCCTACTATTGCAATCGGTATTACTACGTGATGTTATCCTACGTTGGGAATGGGGGGGCATGTCGTTCTATATCTTCCACAACAATTGGACATCATTGGCACCACATCTAACATGTCCAGTTAATATAGCATTCTGCTGTTGCTAATCAATACGTTTATATGTTAGTATTTCTCTTATTGTTTTTGGCCTTTGGTAGGCAATAAGGGGGACATTCTTGCAAACTAGGGTGAACTTTCAATGTCTCCCAGTATTTATGAATTAAAACTGTGATTCTTGAACTACCACCCACGTATGGCAGGACCACCACCCCCCTGTCCTCATTATCCACATTAGAATATTGTAGCAACAAATTATGTTGGGCAAATTTATGTCTAAAATATGCCTTCCTAATACCTGCATATCTTCTTATTGCCTGACACGCGAGTGCAGGACCAACAGTCTTTTGTTTTACTGAAGAGCAGAGTAAAGATTGTGTTATCAGCACGAAAATGTTTTGCCTTTTTGGTGCCTTCCCTTTTTTGGGATATATATTTTTTTTTATAATTTATCTTTTTCTGTCATTTGTATTATTTTATACATTTTTTTTCTATTAATTTTTCAGCTCCTTGAGCCCTTTTTCCTACCCATGAGGCACTAACCTTTTTTGGGGGGCACAGAATCACTCAAGCTCCCTGGGCCATAGAGCCTTTTGACCTTGCATCAGCTGTTTTTACCCTCCGTGTCATTATGGGTGTTGAGTGGCTTTAAGAAGTGTACTCGATGCAAGACCCCCTGTAATTGTTGTGTTCATTGCCTAGGTCCAGACCACTGAGACATTCACTGCAACCTCTACCAGCGTATACAGGCAAAGTCCCTTAAAGCCTGCAGACTCCAGTGTGAAAAAAACATTTTGGTTCTGCATCGGCATCCACATCGAGCATGGCAAGAGACTACTCAATGCGGAACCTGCATTGACATCTAGTTCACCCATGCAACATCGATCACGTCAGTTCAGTACGTTCTCATTATTGGTGCTCTCTGCATCGAGGGACCTACATCACAATAAACCTAAGAAGCATCGCTATCATTCTCCCTCCAGATACTCAGCCCATACCTGCCCTGTATCAGTGTCCTCTGCACGGGACGCGTCCATGCTGCAGGGAGTGCTCTCCAGCTCATAACACCTTGAGAGCCTTTGTGGTCTTCCAGATCATTTACACCTGCCCAGTCTATCTCTCGGGCTGCGTCCACTTGACTTTCTCAGCCGGTACCGACGCCTACCCTTCGTGAGTAAATTCGGGATATGTTTAATGAAGATCTTTCAGGGCTATCTCAGTTGCAGCCTATACAGGCTTATAGGGTGCTTGTGCCATCCTCAGCCCAGCCTGTGGATATATCAGAGAGACAGTCACGGGAGAGATCCCACACACTTGCTCAATGTTGACCATCGGGGGCAGCCTGCACCCGACCGACACATGCGTCATCAGCAGAAGAGCTTTCTTCAACTTCAAAAGCTCATATGCCTTTGACACACCTCGACACAAAGTTGACATTCTGATTGACATTCTTCCCCATGCTCCTCGTGAGCAGTACTTTAAAGAGTCAGACTTGGACCTCTCTTGGGAGACAAATCAGGGCCTCGGATGAGAAGTCTTATGGCATTCCATCTGATCCTTCTCAGTCACCTCAGAGGCGTAAGCCCCCCCCCCCCCCCAAAAAAAAAAAAGCATATCTCTTTCAGGCTTTGTGAGTTGGCACAATCTATACCTTTATAGAAACAGGAAGAACCTTGTTCAGAAATTTATGAAGTTATAGATTTAATTTCCTCTCTTGGTGGAGAGTCATACAATTTCTCCCCAAATATGTTGTGAAAAGTACTTTATTAAAAAAAAAAAAACTGGGAGATCTCTCTGACAGCTCAGATTGCCCCAAAGAAAATTGACACTATAGTGTTGCAGGAATGGAGGCATGAATTTATGATACTTCAGGAGTCAGACAGCACACACCAGAATGAGAGAGTAATCTTCTTTATTTGCCAGCAAACACAGTAGGACATCAGTTCTAGCTCTTTTCTTCTCTTTCTCAGCTCTCTGTGTCTTTGTGGCTTCTGTCTCAGCTGCTTCTCTTCTTATGCTGTCTTCTCCTTCTTCTGTCTGTTCCTTCTGTCCTTCTCTTTCTTCTGAGCTCCTTCTGACGTAAACTGCTTCTTCTCCCACTTAAATACTGTTCTAGCCCCCTCCTAGCCTAGCCCCCCCTTACTCTCCAATTGGTTAAGGAATAGATTAGCTACCTTGCCTCAACCAATCATTACTTTTAAAATATCAGTTACATAGGTTTGATATTTCTCAAACTGACCTCTGACCTGGGGCCCCTCAAGCCAGACAATATGGCACCAGAACTCTTACATTTCTCATTATGATTGATTTCTCATCTATAGCTTAAACTGGGTTCCCTTAGAGACTAAGAGGCCCAATCTGACATTGGTTATTCTCATATTCCTAGTACTAACTGCTAACTAAACTCTGGCATTCATTAAAGGGGTCAAGGGCCAATCTTACTTAATAGCATACAGCTATAGTTTGTTATTTCTTCCAGGACCATTCCTACATTTTACCTATAATTAATCAAGGAGAAGAGAGCTGACTAGTCCTGACCTCTTTCACCTATCAGCTTCTTACACAGAACTTGCTAGGACCACAGAAAACTCAAAACACATGTTGGCCTCTTCACTGCAGTCTTTGCTTAGAAAGTCAGACAAAGAATTGAACAAATATTCTACATAGAAATTACAGAATAAAACATATTCTAAAATAAGCATCCTTATAAAACATATTCTAAATATCAAGAACTTCTAAATTCTAATCTATTGCCTCTCTCTAAACAGTATTTCTGCCTAATCTTTAAACTACAATATGTCATATGTCTGGCTCATGCCTGCTTGCAAAACTATTCAATATGCCTAATAGTATACAAATGTTGAGCTAGCCTTCATCATTCACAAGGGACAGAGTTTCATTTCTCACTGACCTTTCTAACCTTTGGCTTAGCCAAGCTAGACATTGAAAATAATCTGAACCATCTGGCATTCCTTCACTTTAGTTGCAAGGTAAAAAATTGAACTTTTTAAACACCAGACTTTTAATATCATTTCTTTGTCCACTGCCTCAATAGAATACAGAAATGTGCAGGGTTTGAGAGAACACAACTACCACATCATTCATTCTTTTATTTCTGATTTCTTGATATACTGCTGCTAGGCCAGCGGTTTACACAATAAAGTGGAGTGGAGGAGTGGCCAAGTGATTAGAGTACCGGTCTTGTAATCCAGAGGTGGCCGGTTCAAATCCCACTGCTGCTCCTTGTGGTCTTGGGCAAGTCACTTAATCCTCCATTGCCTCAGGTACAAACTTAGATTGTGAGCCCTCCTGGGACAGAGAAATATCCAGTGTACCTGAATGTAACTCACCTTGAGCTACTACTGAAAAAGGTGTGAGCAAAATCTAAATAAATAATAATAATAATAAAGTAGTAACAGAAGTAGAAAAATACAATACAAAACCATGGTAAGTTTTAAGAGGCAGGAGAGAAAAATCATAGATTACAGTAAAGTTATATTAGGAAAGAAAAAAGATGAGCTTTGAGGGTTTGTTTAAAAGTGGGAATGGAGGGTTGATTCCTGATGAATAATGGAAGGTCATTCCAGAGTTGGGACCATTTTAACAGAATGCGAAGTGTCAGGTACTGGCAGGGTGGGAGAGGGTAATGTCAACAGGTTGTTATTAGCAGAATGAAGGCAGCGAAGGGGGGCATAGGGAAAGAGATAGGAAGGCACTGAGGGAGATCTGGATTTGTAAACAAGCAGAGTTGAAAATAATGCAAACAGATACAGGAAGCCAGTGTTTGGAGCGGGGTGGGGGTGGGGTGACACAGTCAAAGCAGTGAGTATTGTGTAATAAGTTAACAGCCGTTGATTGTACCAGTTGAAGCCATTTGAGAGAAGAGAGAGGAAGACAAGTGTAGAGCGAACTACAGTAGTGAAGTCTGAGAAGTGCTAGAACAAAGGAGAGACTAAGTCCGGCAGGAAGGAAAGGGTGCACTGCGTGTACTCTATGAAGGGCAAAGAAAGCAGAATGGAGAACAGAATTAAAGGTGACACTCAGGATTTTGACAGAGTCCCTAAGGGGAAGGGGAGGGGCGTAGTAGGCAGATAGCTTCAGAGTTAGTTACATTGAGATACAGAAGGTTGTTTGCTAGCCAAGTGGATACTTGAGATAAACAGATGTTAAGTCGCTGAATGGAGGAGGAGTCTGAGAATTTACAAAAAATGTGAATGTCATTGGCGTAGCAGAATGGAGTGCAAGAGTTATCCTGAAAAACAGCAGAGCCGTAGCCCTGGCTGACACCCGGGGCGGGTCGCCGCTGCGCACCCCCCCCCCCCCCGGGTGCAGCACGACGCCCCCCCCCCTCGGTGCGCACCCTCCCTCCCCCCCCCGGAGCGCATTCTTAATTGACGAAGAAGCGAGGGGCGGGCGGGAGGACCGATCCGCCCCCGAGTCCACGTCGCTGGGAGCTGCGTCGGCTCCGTTGGTTCCTTGCTCTCTCTGCCCCGGAACAGGAAGTAACCTGTTCCAGGGTAGAGGGAGCAAGGAACCAACGGATCCAACACCCCCCCAGCGGCGTGCACCCGGGGCGGACCGCCCCACCGCCCCCCCCCTTCCTACGCCACTGAAAAACAGTGACAAGTGGTGGTAGAGTCTGCTTTAAAATGCACTCACAGTGCAATATCTCATGCTGCTGCTCCTCCTGGCAGAGAAGCGAGAACATTAGACTTTTGGCAGAAAAATGTTTCAAGTATCAGTGCTAACAAATTGCATTTTGGATTACCAACTTTATTCCACCATCTACTTAACATCTCTAATTCGGAGTACTCTTCCCTCTGACGACAAACATTCCAAAAACTTCACAGAAAACTTCTAGACTGTCATAAATATTTTGCAAGGCAGGTCTTCAATGTCTGCATGTATCTCTTTAGCAGTAGTGATGCACTAATTATCCTGGCTCAGAGTCTCTGATCTTGAATCTGCTCTCCAGGAGTGTCTAGCAGATGTCTCTTGTCATGGAGAAAACCTTGTTTGTGACAAGTTGAGGAGGTGGCCAATCTGATTTAAAAACATACAGATATAATAAAGACTCTATCAAGGCCTCATACTATTACTAGTACTTATCATTTCTATAGCACTACTAGACGTACGCAGCGCTGTACACTTGAACATGAAGAGACAGTCCCTGCTCAACAGAGCTTACAATCTAATTAGGACAAACAGGACAAACAAGAGATAAGGGATAATGTTTTTTTTCCTCTGAAATGATTCCTCTTAATATATTAATTCAAAAGGAGTGAAGCCTGTGAAACTGGGATTACTTTAATCAGCGGGAATTGGATTGGAGATTCAAGGGTTTATATTGTTAAACAATTTCTGGTTTTAAAAGGGAAAAAAATGAAATCAGGTGTATTACTTTCACTAATATTGGACAATAAGTATGTTTCCAATGAAATTGATGGACTATGCACCGTTATGGTCTTGAAGAAACCAACCAGATGATCAATGTGGAATAATGATTTAGATAAATAATAACTGGGGATAATCGGGTTAATACCACGTTTTCTTTGTTTGCTGTTGTTTAAATTGATCTCCTTGTTTCACTCTCCCTATTTATTTTGTGGTCTAAGAGAGAGAAAGATTGTATAAAATCCATTTATCTTGTTGAGATTGTTTTCTTCTAATATTGTTTTAATGTACAATCATCTCTGTTTTACTGTTTTGCAAGTGATCCTTGTAAAATGAAAAAATTATAAATAAATGATTAAAAAAAAAAAAAAAAAAAAACAAGAGATAAGGGAATATTAAAGTGATCTGCTTCTACTGGAAGATTTCACGGAGGATATCGACGTTCCAACTACTGTATATCTAAGCATTGTTACATCCCTATGCCACCTCCACTCCAACGGGCTACACCCCAGTGCTCATGTCCAAGACATTAGCTGGGACAAAAATCCCAGACACCCTCTGTCTAAACAGCAACCTAACTTTTTAAACTCCTTCCTAGTTGCCAAAGTACAGCTGTCTGTGCCAAACGACCCACCTGTCGGAGGGAGACTTATTCTCTTCTAACAGAGATGGCCTCTCATAACCTCCAACTGATGTGTTCTACATGCCATTCAACACAGCTACACTCTGTATTGGTGAAAGCCCCCCCCCTCCCCCGATCATCCTTCAAGAGAGTCTTGTTTGAACTCCCTCCAAATGAGTTTGTCGAGAGGAGCTCTCAGCCCTCCTTCAGAATGCAATAAACCCAGTTCATTCGCTGGAAAGGGGTTGAGGATTCTGCTCCAGATGTTTTCTCATTCTGAAAAAGACAGGAGGAGTACGTTCGGCCTAAAGTTTCTCCTCAAAGAAACGTTTTTTGCATGGTATCTCTGGGATTGCTACTTCCCATGAATGATTTGCTTTGCTCTTTAGACATCAAAGAGGCATATAACCCATATCTATTCTCCCTGCACACAGAAGATTCCTCTGCTTCCACTGTGGAGTAGAGAGTTGCACGGGGATGGAAATTTAACCTGTCCCTGCCCATCCCCGCTAGTAATCTCCTCCATCCCCGCCCATCGCCTGTACTAAAATAACCCAACCTATGCACATTTCCCAAAGCTGACACAATCCACTTGATAAAATATTTTTTTTCTACCTTTGTAGTCTTGAGCATTTTATTTTTCCATTCAATTTTGTCCGTGTCTTCTGCTTTTCTCCATTTTCCCTGCCTTTCCAAGGTCTCCTGTATTATTTGGCATTTCTTCTTTCTCCATGTCTGCCATCCATCTTCTCCGTGTCCCTATCTGTCCTGTCCAGCACTGCTCTTCTGTGTCCCTGTTTCTTGTCTACCTTCTCTGTTCAGTATCTGCCCTTTTAGTGTCCCTATCCTCCCCTTATATTCAGCATTGACTCCGTGCCCCTGTCTTTCCCCCTGTGACCAACAACACCCCTCTATGTTCCTATCCCACACCTTTTCCAGCAATTCCCTGTGTCCATGTCTCCATTTTTTTACACCATGCCCAGCATAGCTTGTCTGTGCCCTGTCCCTCCCCTGCTCATACTCATAGTCTGGCATAATTCCTTTCAGCCCCCCAGGGTCCAGCACATCTCCCTCCAGCCCCAGCCCCCATGATCCAGCACATCTCCCTCTCATTCCCACCACCCTCAAGTCCATCGTTTCTCCCTCACCAACTCTCCTCCTCTCCAGGTCCTAGACTCAAACCTGTTTAGTTGGTAGTGGTTAGAACATTCTGCTCTCTTGCTGGCATTGTGGCCTTTCCTCTGCTGCGTCCCACTCTTCGCGGAAACAGGAAGTTACCTCAGGAGGGTGAGATCTGGCAGAGGAATGGCTTCAACGTCAGCCAGAGCAGTGTGTTTTAATCACTGCTGGAGGGCCAAGGAAACATGTTAGACTCAGGGGAGGGGGGTTGGTGGTGTGTGTGTGTGTGGGGGGGAAGAGGCAGGGTTCAGAAAGTGGGGGAGAGGGAGAGAGTCACTGGCTGGACCTGGGAGGGGAGAGAAGGATTGCAGACATGGTTTGTTGAGCCCTGCGCTACACTACAGTTGGAACCCCGCCAGACCTGTGTCCATCCCTGTGGGATTGCCACAGATCTGGAGAGGGTCCCCATGGTATTCCCGCAAACCCTATTCTATGCAGCTCTATACTGTGGAGCTCTACAGCAGTGTTTCCCAAGTCCGGTCCTGGACTACCCCTTTCCCAGTCAGGTTTTCAGGATATTCACAATGAATATGCATGAGAGATTTGCATATAATAGAGGCAGTGTATACAAATCAAGTTCATGCATATTCATTGTGGCTAGCCTGAAAACCTGACTGGCACGGGGTACCCCAGGTATGGATTTGGGAAACATTGCTCAGTACAGTGTCATAATGTTTGGCTTGGCCTCTGCTCCTTGATTCTTCATGAACTGTCTAGTAGTAGTAGTAGCTGCAATGCTTCACAGACGGGGCATCCATGTCTTCCCTTACCTGGACAGTTGTCTAATCAAAGCAGCCTCTCAGGAGTCCACCAGCGCTTCCATGCTGTCTATGATAAGACTCCTAGAACTCGGATTTGTCATCAACTACCCCAAATCACATCTTCAGCCAGTATACACTTGAGTTCACAGGGTCACTCCTTGACACAACTAAGTTCGCGCATTCCTTCCTCATCCTAGGGCGAACAATATACTACATCTTGCCACTTAGGTATCTCAGTTAACTCGTATATCTGCTTGTCATGCTCTGCCTCCTCTGCCCCATGGCTTCAACAGTCCATGTAACACCATTGGCTCAACTTCACTTTTGAATTCCTCGGTAGACACTCTGACGCTCCTTTCAATGGTCACAAGCCATGGGATTACTATCCGCTCAGATCCAAATAGCTCCACAGCTACGCCACTACAGTGGTGGATGGTATCCAACAATTTTACCTGAAGCCTTCTGTTCCAACCCCCTCCACATCACAAGGTTCTCACCACTGATGTTTCCATGACAGGTTGGGGAGCTCATCTCGCCGGTCTCCATACACACAGGGTTCTTGGTCTCCATGATAGCAACGTCGCCATATCAGTCTCCTGGAATTGTGAGCTGTTTAGAACGCTCTCAAAACCTTCCAGAATCAGATTCTCAATCAGGTTATACTAGTTTGCATGTCAAGTAGCAATGTATTACCTGAACAAATGGGGTGGAACCGGATCTTACCTCTTCTGTTGCCAAGCAATCCAAATCTGGACTTGGGTAGCTTCTTGAAATGCCTTTTTAAGAGCTGTTTAGCCGGAAAACAGAATGCCTTAGCAGAAAAACTCAGCAGAGTCCTTAAACCTCACGAATGGGGTCTGAGCATATCAGTTGTTCGTCAAATAGTCCAGCAGTCGGGAACCTTTACGATAGACCTGGTCGCTTTTCAGAACAACAAACTTCCTTGCTTCTGTTCCAGACTCTGTGCTCCCAACCGCATAGCCCCAGATGCATTCTTACTCTGCCGGGGGATGAGTCTACTATATGCTTTTCCCTCACTGCCTCTCATAGGGAAAACGCTTATCAAACTACACCGAGACCAAGAAATCATGATTCTAATTGCTCCCTACTGGTTGAGTTGCTGTCCAGGGAACCTTTTAAGTTGGATCCCTTTGCAACCTTAACACAGAACGAGGGATCCCTTCTTCATCCAGATTCTTGCTCTCTAGCCCTGATGGCTTGGTACCTAACGACATAGATCTGCATTCATTGAACGTTCCTCATGAAGTCTCTACAATATATGCCTTGTAGCGCTATAGAGATGCTAAATAGTAGTAGTAGTAGAAACATACATAGTAACATAGTAGATGACAGCAGAGAAAGACCTGTACAGTCCATCCAGTCTGCCCAACAAGATGAACTCATATGTGCTACTTTATATGTATACCTGACCTTGATTTGTATCTGCCATTTTCAGGGCAGTAGCCCCGCATCCCAACCACCAGTGCTGCCACCCAATCTCTGCTAAGCTTCTGAGGATCCATTCCTTCTGAACAGGATTCCTTTATGTTTATCCCATGCATTTTTGAATTCCGTTACCGTTTTCATCTCCACCACCTCAGCATCAGCAGGAGGGCATTCCAAGTATCCACCACTCTCTCCATGAAAAAATACTTCCTGACATTTTTCTTGTCTACCCCCTTCAACCTTTTTTCATGTCTAGTTCTACCACGTTCCCATCTCCGGAAAAGGTTTGTTTGTGGATTAATACCTTTCAAATATTTGAACGTCTGTATCATATCACCCCTGTTTCTCCTTTCCTTCAGGGTATACATGTTCAGGTCAGCAAGTGTCTCCTCATACGTCTTGTAACACAAATCCCATACCACTTTTGTAGCTTTTGTTTGCACTGCTTCAATTCTGTTTACATCCTTAGCAAGATATGACCTCCAAAACTGAACACAATACTCCAGGTGGGGCCTCACCAATGACTGGTACAGGAGCATCAACACCTCCTTTCTTCTGCTGGTCACACTCTCTCTCTGGTGTTCAATTAGCTTGCTCGACCCTACTGCATGCTCTCTACCTACCATTGTGGAATACCTCCTCCATCTTTCAAATTCTGGACTCAAAACTAACTCTGAGTACATTTGAGCTTCATCAGTACTTTTCATACTAAAATTGATAATAAGCCAGTTTCAGTTCATCCCTTGATGGTTAGGTTCATGAAGGGTTTATTTCATAGCAAACCTCCTATCAAACCATCGCTGGTGGCGTGGGATCTCAATGTTGTCCTCACTGCTCTCGTGAAACCTCCGTTTGAACCACTTCATTCTTGTTCTCCTTATGTATTAAGAATAGTACTTTATAGCTCTTTCTTCTACCAGAAGAAAGGTGAGCTTCAAGTGAGCAGTGAGGAGATCCAGCTTACACCAGGTTCTACCTGGTACTCTGAACCCACCCTAAATTCCTCCCAAAGGTAGTGTTGGAGTTCCATCTCTACCAGTCCATTATACTGCCTGTCTTCTTTCCTAAACTACATTCTCATCCTGGAGAAGCAGCACTATATACCTTAGTATGCTAGAGCATGCTTGCAGTCTATCTAGAATGAACAAAACCTCATAGGAAATCCTCCCAGCTTTTTGTATTGTTTGATATTAATAGGTTGGGAAATCCTATCACTAAACGTACAATCTCTACTTGGTTGGCTGACTTTGAGGTGCATTTTCGAAAGAAACGTCCAAGTTGCGATTTGGATGTCTGCAAAACGTCGAAATCGAGGGGTGGGGAACCCGTATTTTCGAAAAAAAGTTGGACGTCCATTTTTCGTTTCGAAAATACCATCAGACGTCCAAATCCTTAAATTTGGACGTCCCTAGATTTGGATGTTCTTGGATCTGGACATTTCTGACTTTCGGCGATTTTTCGAAACCAAAGATGTCCATGTCAAAAACGTCCAAATGGCTTGTGGGAGGAGCCAGCATTTGTAGTACACTGGTCCCCCTGACATGCCAGGACACCAACCGGGCACCCTAGGGGGCACTGCAGTGGGCTTCATAAATTGCTCCCAGGAACATAGCTCCCTTACCTTGTGTGCTGAGCCCCCCCCAAACCCACTACCCACAACTGTACACCACTACCATAGCCCTTACTGGTGAAGGGGGCACCTATATATGGGTACAGTGGGTTTGTGGTAGGTTTTGGAGAGCTCGCTGTTTCCTCCACATATGTAACAAGTAGGGGGTATGGGCCTAGGTCCACCTGTCTGAAGTGCACTGCAGTACCCACTAAAACTGCTCCTGGGACCTGCATGCGCTATCATGGACCTGAGTATGACATCTGAGGCTGGCATAGAGGCTAGCACAAAATATTTTTAAAGATGTTTTTTGATGGTGGGAGGGGGTTAGTGACCACAGGGGGAGTAACAGGTGGTCATCTGGTCATTTTAGGGCACCTTTTTGTGCCTTATTTGTAAAAAAACCACGTCCGGGTGAAAATGTCCAAGTGTTTGTCAGGGATGTCCTTGCTTTTTCGATTTGTGGGTCAGATGTCCAAGTGTTAGGCACGCTCAAGTCTCGCCTTCGCTATGCCTCCGACACGCCCCCTTGAAATTTGGACGTTCTTGCGACGGACTGCAGTCGGAGATGTCCAAAATCGGGTTTCGATTATACTGATTTGGACATCTCTGTGAGAAGGACGTCCATCTTCCGATTTATGTCGAAAGGTGGACGTCCTTCTTTATCAAAAATGAGCCTGTTTATCTCCTATACATATACTGAGCCTGGGCTGACTCTCCATGACTGGGTCACTACTCATAATGTGAGAGCCATAGTGGCTTCAGTAGCCCTTTTCCACAGTGTCTCTATTCAAGACATTTGAAATGCAGCTACGTGGTCTTCTATTCACACCTTCAGTACTCAATACTTTCTGGAGCAGTATTCCAGACAGGATAGCTGGTTTAGACAAGCAGTCCTGCAGAATCTTTTTACTGTTTAACATCCAACGCCACACTCTGGCCTATTCTTTCCACCAGACTCACTATCTACTTAGCTACAAAAAAAAAAAAATCATCTTTCCTGCAGAACTGGAGATGTGAGAATTTTATGCTTGCTTGTGTTCGGAGAAAGCTAAGTTGCTTACCTTTAGCAGGTGTTGAGTCCAGCAGGCATATATTCTCACATCCCTGAACATGACTTAAGTATTGCCATAATGGGACAGATCAAAGGTCTATCAAGCCCAGTAACCTGTTTTCAACAGTGGCCAATCCAGGTCAAAAGTACCTGGCAAGATCCCAGAACAGAAAACAGATTTTATGTTGCTTATCCTAGAATATGCAGTGGATTTTCCTAAGTCGAACTTAATAATGTCTTATGGACTTTTCTTTTAGGAAATTATCCAAACCCTTTTTTAAAGCCTTCTAAGCTAACTGCTTTTACCACATTCTCTGGCAACAAATGGTTGTCGTCTTAGCTTTAACACTGTACTGCTGGTCCCATGCTTGCGCTTCGGGCGGGAAGGCACCCATGCATGCACGGTGGAGGCACTGCCTCAAAGAATTAAATCGACAGTGCACTTGGCAGTGTCCGCACTGGACTCTGTGGATCACGTCAGAAACAGTTATAGCTGGTTTCTCTCTGTCAAGCGTCTCAGCCTGCCCTCTCACAATCTGTAAAGCTCTTATCACCAAACGTTCTGTGCTTTTTCCATCCCAAGAAGACATTCCTTCTCCATATATCTTAACAGGCAACAGAATTTGCTTTTTTTTTTTTTTTTTTTTTTTGGTAGAGAAAAAAGGGTTAGAATGTCAAAGGAGGATTATTTGGAAGAGCCAGCCTGAGATTACATGGTAAAGGATGTAGACAAATTGGACAAGGTTGGAGATGAGTTTACTAATGAATCTATCTTACTAAGGATAAACATAGAACTTCAGCTGAGGGAGGATTATGCTGTGTAATGTTAACCTTATGTATCATAGAGGCGTATTTTCAGAGCACTTAGGCTTACAAAGGTTTCTGTGTAACTTTGTAAGTCAAAGTGCTTTGAAAATGAGTCGTATAGTCTGCTTGTAGGTGAAGAAAATGTCTTTGGAAGGATTAGAAGTCAGAAGTTGTTGGCATTTCTGGAGAGAAATAGGGGTCTTGGAATTTTCCCAGTGCCTCTTAGCCTGGCAATATCGTCACTTAAGAGACCAGAGAGTAGGTGAATACCAGCTATTCCTTTTAAAGGGACAACATTGATGGAAAATTTTCGGAGTTACTGTATCAAGGGCTTGAGCCAGCACAGTATGCCAGGATTCAATATGATCATTAAGTGATTTAGTAGAAAAATCCAGCGGTAACTTGAAAAGAGATGGGGAAAGGGAAGTAACATTGATCTGGGAAAGAGCCCTAGTCTTGTAACCAGTGGGTACTGGTGGAGTTGAAAGGAGAAATGGTAGAGAGGTGGAAGAGAATGAGATTAGTGGTCAAACCATTAAAGAGGAGTACAAGAAAAGGTCGATAGGGATGAATGAGACTCTCACAGAGTTAGCACAAGGTCTAGGGTGCGACCAGCAGCATGGGTTGGGGAAGAAATCCACTTATTGAACAAAAAAACCCCACAAAAGGCTTTTAGCCTTTAATTTCCTGCACTTCTAGAAAGGAAGGCAATCATGCAAATTATAGTTGCTTTAAAGCTCTACTGGACATTTTGTCCAAAGGCAATAAACCCTAACCTGTTTCTGCTCAAATTTTTGTTTTCACCCTAGATCTCTTAAACCAATTTTGGAACACTGAGCAAAAATGGAATAAGAATTGGGCAAAAGCTTCTCAATGCTTTTTGTGCAATTTCTTGCTTGCCTGTCTTTTTAAAAATTATTTCAGTATTTGATATACTTTTTTGATTAAGTTTGAAATTCTCCTATCTAGTTCTAGAGTATTTGATATACTACCATTCCCAAGAAACTACCTTATTCATATTTATGATCATACAACTCTATGAAGCAACAGCATGATAATAAAATTCATGATAAACAGTATTGGAAACAAGCGGGTATGTGCATAGGACAGCAGTTTGTATCCAGCGATAGAGGCCATGATGGCTGCTCAGACTACAGAAAGAAAAGAAAGAAAAGCAAGAGATACTGTAAGGATAGCTGCGTGCTGGTCTTCTACCTTATGCCAGAACTACAATTCAGCCCTCTCCAGGTGCCTGGTGAAAGAAATATGTCTTCTAGGTAATCTTTAATAGATACATCTCTTTCAATTCCAGATGAGGATGTTTTAATAGCAGTTTAAATCCTTAGGTAAAAATGTGCAATTGAGCAAACAGACTTCTGAAGATTTTGTACTTGTTTGCCTACTTTTGTCTCCATTCTTTTTACAGAAAAGTGTTCGGTACAGCAGGAGCAGCTGTTACCTTGCAAAATATGTGGAAGGACTTTCTTCCATTCTACTTTGGTGAGTAGAAGGGTACAAGTGAACTGATTGCCTTTCATTGTTTTATGCATTAATTAGATAACTTTCAGAATCTTTTGCATAAAATATTGTTTCCTAGTCTAGCTTTATTAGTGTTACTACCGTCATATGCATGGTATGTAATCTTGCTGTTCACCTTCACTGTCTTGACTTTCTCTCAGCTTGAGCAATTCTCAGTCCATTCCGATTAGCGATGTTACTTATCTTTAACAGGTGTTTTCCCTAGGTAGCAGGACTGATATGGCGCACAAATGGCTGATATCCTCCAGTGATGATGATACGAAACTGCTCACCAGAGCTCAGAACCAAGTGTACATTTCTAAGCATTCACAGCCGTTCCCATACACAGCAATCTCCTCGGCTCCTCACTTTCAAGCTCAAACATTTAGGAAACTCTAGAAGAGGTGGGAGTGTTTATCAGCCCTGTTAAGGAAAACACCTTGTTATCAGATAAGCAACACAGCTTTTTCTGTCCATTTAAGCAGGATTTGAATTGTGCACACAAGTGGGTGACTCCCAAGCTTACGGCTGCTCAGAATTTTGTTTTGTTTATTTATTTATTTATTACATTAGTCCTTTGAGCAGCCCACATTGTTGAATACAATAATTGTTGGATCATAAGGACAGTTGGCCAACACTGCCTTGTGCTGAAGCCTGGTCCAAACAATAATGCTCAGTAAACATATTAATAGAGTACCATGTAGCTGCTACACAGATGATATTCAGTGAGGCATTCTTTTGAGAGTCACTATGACTGCAGTAGCTTTATGATGAAACTTGACTTTGGAGCAGGGAGGAGTGTTTTGCTTGTTTACATTAGATTTGTATACAAGAAGCCAGCTAGCTTGCTAGAGCTTTTTTTTTTTTTGCAACTGGCATTCTATTAGGATGTTTCCTTGACAATTTAGTTCTTTGTAAGTAACAGGTGAAAGCCCATTTATAGTGTAGAGTGTATGAAGGGCTTGTTTGAGAGGGTTTTTTTTTGTGTGGGGTGAAACACTGTTTACATAGTAACATAGTAAGTGATAGCAGGTAAAGACCAGTATGGTCCATCTAGTCTGCCTAATAAGGTGGCTAGAGTTCTACCTACCACTCAGTGGCGTAGCCACATGTGGGCCTGGGTGGGCAGGGGTCCGCCCACTTAGGGCTCAGGCCCACCCAACAGTAGCACACATTTAGCAGTAGCTGGTGGGGATCCCAAGCTCCGGTAGCTGAAGACTTCCCCCTGATGGTAACGAAAACGCTACTCCCCACGATACCGGCATCTGCACATGCTCAGTTTTCAGCACATGCCTGCTGCAGACTGCCAAGGTGGAATGAAGCGTTTTCCTGCCAGCTGAGATATTTTTTTAGCAGTGGAGGGGGGGAGGGGGAGAACACTTAGTGCCCACCCACTTCTTGCCCTGGCCCACCCAAAATCTGTCGTCTGGCTACGCCCCTGCTACCACTCCATGCAGATTACACCCTTTTATGCCTTGTTTGAAGGAAATTTTAAGTTTGCTTGGATTACTTCTTGTTATATAAGGATCATCTGTGTTTATCCCACATTTTTTTGAATTCTTGCGTTTTTTCCCCCACTGCCTCCACTGGGAGGACATTCCAATCATCCATCACCCTTTTCCTGAAAATGTATTTCTTGATGTTAACTCTGTTTACCTCCGTACAACTTCAGTTCATGATCTCTCGTTCTATATTTGTTCATTTAGGTAGGTAAAAATGTGTGATAACTGTATGTGGGTATTTAGGTCTTGGGGTTGAGAACTTCTGGGTACTCCCGGTGGTGCCGGGTCCCTCCCTTTCCTCCCCCCAATGATCCCACTTCTTCCTGAGGCGTTTGTTATTTGCTATTCTTTCCTGTCTCTGGCTGTTCCTCTTCTGTCAGTAAAAAAAAAAAAGCAGGGCGTTATTTCTCTAAGTTGACTTCTGCTCCATCTCGGTTGGCTAGGAGGGCAGTCGTGGCTCAGAGATCTCTTGGGGGCCGAGAGTGTCTCCTGGGGCACAGAGCCTTCTCTTCTTGTAGTTTTAGACTCTCTGGGCCAGGAGAGTTCAGCGCCAGGTTTCATTTCCACAAGTTGTGCTTCTTTCTTGTTGGCCTCCTGGCAGCATCTTCTTCTCTGGCTGTTTCCTGGGGCTCCAGCGCTGTATGTTGAGCGCAGCTTCTTCCGTGCATTTCTACTGTTCCCTGTTGGGCACGGCTCCATCGCTGCATGTTGGGCACGGTTCTACAGTTCCAGGTTGGCTTTAGCTCCATCGCTGTATGTTGAGGACGGCTCTATCATGGCATGTTGAGTGAAGTTCCACTGCATATTCTGCAACCGTTCATCTCTGCATGCTGAACACAGCTCCATTGTCACATGTTGAGTGTAGTTCTTTCTCTGCAGGTGTCAGTGTGGGGCGCAGTGCTGTGTCTGCTTGTAGAACATGGCTTTGTGTCTGCCTGTGGAATGCAGCTCCTTTTTTGTGTGTGGCATTCAGCTCTCTCCCTGCATATAGAATGCAGCTCCCTTTCTGCACGCGGAGCGCAGCTCCACTGCCTGTTGAGTGTGGCTCCATCTCTGTGGGTTTAGCACAACTGTTCTCTGCAGATTGGGCGCAGTTTCAGGGTGATATGTGGAGTACAGCTCTATGACTGCAGGTGCTGCACAGCTTCATGTCTGCGTAGGAAGCGCTGCTCCTTGCCAGTGTCTGGAGCGCTGCTCCTTGTGTGCATTTTATACGCAGTTCCATTGCTACTGCAGCTTCAGTTCTGCAGGTACCTCTAATATCCAGCTCTTTCAGTGGGGCAATGCTCATCCTCTGTCTGTTACTCTCAGCTTCTTCTCTGCTTGTTCAGCGCATTTCTATCTTTGCCAGAGGTGTGTAACTCCTTCTCTGCCTGTGGTGCGTGGCTCAGTTTGTGTTCTTTGAGTGCAAATCCGTTTGTTCTCGTTGAGCACGGATCCTACTCTGCCTGATGAGCGCAGCTTCGTTCCTGTCACTTGAACACAGTTCAGTCTCTGACTGTGGAGTGTAGTTTCACCACTGGCTGTTGGGCACTGTTTCACCTTGTTGGTCAACCCCAGCTCTTCTCTGAAGGTTGGATATAGTAACTTCTCGGCAGCTGTGGCACACCGCAGTTTAGATTGCTAGACAAGGCTGCCTTGTATCCTGTTATCTGCCATTCCTGCGGCACCTTTTCTTGTCGTAGCCTCTTGGTGGCTGGCGAGAAGCTTCTCCATTGCTGGAGTTTAAATTTCTTTGCTCCTTTTATGGCTTCCTGACACCTTGGGGGTCTTTTCTCCGCAGTGTGGCTCTCAACTCTTTCTTTTTGTCTCCTTTTGTTCTCTTGGCTCTGATCTTTCATCCCTAAGTCCAGAGCAAGCTGGTTTAGTAGTACTCTCTTTCTATGGTTGTACCTTAGTATGCTGCTGCCCTTTTCTTCATGGTTCTCCTGGAGAGACTGGTTCTCCAGTTAGTTGGTTCTCTTGACTCTGGAGTCACTTATTCTATACAGTTTGATTCTCTCACTAGGTGCGGGTCTGGGTGATTCCTGGGCCTTGCTTCCTTATATGAAGTGTGATGCACTGCTTGGGGTTGCCATTCTTCCTAGTACTTGTTAGGGTCGCTTCCTCCGACCATCTTGGACTCAGGACAGACCGGCAGGTTTGGGAGTTAGTCTTTGTCCTGCCAGGGTTCGGAGAAGTGGATCCTGGTCTAGGAGATACGGTTCTTCTCCTTGTTCCTCGGATAAGACTGTTGCCTTCCTTCCAAGGGGGGGGGGGGGGGGTCCTTTGACATGAGTATCTTTGCTGCTTCTTTTGCTACCCTTGGGACGGGGTACATAGTTTTTCTTTTGCTCAGGACTTGTTTTACATCCTAGTGCTTCAGTTCCTTTTCTCTTGTCTTAATTCTGTTCTATTTTGGTGGCCTGGCGGTTCGGGTACTCGAATCCTTTTCTGCTGATCAGTTTTTGCTGTGTGTTATAGCTTTGCTGGTTTTTCAACCTTCTGCATTCTCCTTTTCTTCCACCCTCTTTGGGAAACTGCTTTGCTGCATCCCATTAGTCTGGACTGGTCTGGTCTAGATGACAAGGAAGGAAAAATTATGTTCTTACCTGATAATTTTCTTTCATTTAATCATACCAGACCAGTCCAGATGCCCTCTCTGTCTAAAGTCTGTCAGAGTGTTGTTTCCGTTAGGTATCCTGGCTGTTCCAAGACGCTTCAATACGGTGGGATGTCCTATCACTGCCTACTTCATCTTCTCTATTTAATCTCCTGCCACTTGTTGTTGTGCCAGCTCTGTATGACTCCTGTTACTTGGGATCATGGAGTTCTTTTCCCTGATTCAGGGGTAGATCTCTATGTGCTTGGGCAAGCTTGGTATGGACCATTCCCTCCTGCTTACTTTACTGTGAGGGGAGGTTGCAGTTGCCTTCGGCCGAGCAGGAACAATAAGGTTGTGCATATTGGCTCCAAGAGTTTACCTTTTTGGTATTAACTGTGTGTTCTTCTAGACTTCAGGGCACCATTGCTTTGCTATTCGAAATACTGAACACTCCAGGCTGCACAATACCCTTAAGGGGCAGTTTACTTGGAAATATTTTCTCTGTCTCCTCCTGCTGGTAGTGGGACACAACCCATTAGTCTGGACTGGTCTGGTATGATTAAAGGAAAGAAAATTATCAGGTAAGAACATAATGTTTCCATGTTCAATTTTGTTTATTCATCTCTTGAAAAGATTTGAAAGCACTGGTACACAAATAAGCTTTCTGCTGCTTCAGGTTGTTCTTCATTGTGAGCAGTTATTTATATTGAAAACATTAATAGTATTTAAGAGGTTGTCTTATTTTTCCCCACAGAAAAAGCACATACCAATTTGCCAAAAAATGGTTACCAAGAAGAGGAAAACATTTGATTCTAGCAGGCAGAGAGCTGAAGGGACTGATATTACAACAGTTAAACCTGTTAAGCCAAGGGTAGGTAACTTTTATTACATGGTTATTTTTATAATACAAATGTTTTTAAATTCATGTAATAGTTCTATCTAAACTTTTAATACTATAGAACACGTGCTGAATACAAAAAGTGAAACGCAAGTTGGTGACACCTTGTAGACTAACAGATTTATTGAGCTTTTGAAAAGAAATGCGGTGTTTTAATGTTTTAAGTGTAAACAATTTTTTATTGAACCAAGTGAATACAAGTTATGAACATTCAGACACAACCCTGTATAGTTCAGTATTTTCAGTCAAATCCTCCTCTTCTTCCCTCCCCCCCTTTATATTGCAACAATTGTATTAAACATCTGTATTAATTCAACTGTTGACAGATACACACTATTTATAAAGGGAATTCCAAAAGAACCCTTATCTACCTGCTCTTCCTTCAAAGAAAGGCAAAAGAATAAATATACAAATAGATACCGAGGGTTATCTCATTGTTAAAAAAAGAAAGCTAACTCACTCCAAAGCAAGAAACAAAAAGTGTGTTCTTATCCCTCCTGTCATCTTCGAGATACCCAAGGATAACATATATAAAGAAAAAAAAACTCCACTCACCTCCCTGCTACTAACCCATGGCATGTACGACACAATGACCCCCCCTCAAAGAAAAACCCCCCAAGAAAATGTATATTAAAAACAAAACAAAACAGAAAAGAAGGAAAAATAGATGAAAATGCATTAAGAAACAAGCTCATGGCCCTGTGTAAACTTTCCAAACTGCAAGAAACAACTGTTTGCCTTTGCATGCATTGATGCTGCAGGAGCAATTTGTTCCTCCTGGCCTAAAAAGACAGCATATTATCATTGATCCACACTCCTAAAATTACTCACTTGCCCTATATCCCTGCCTTCCTGAGGAGGAGAGCATAACAATGATTTGGCTTCATATTTGTCTAAATGCAGCCCTGCCGGTGAGAATGGAAGAGATGGCCCTAAAAGTCTTGGGGCCCTGTTTACTAAGGCGTGCTGTAGGCGCGATAACATTTTCAGCATGCACTAAAAATTAGCGCATGCTAACACTAAAGATACCCGTAGGAATATACGGGTGTGTCTAGCATTAGCATGCGCTAAAACGTTAGTGAGCCTACAGTGTGGCTTTAGTAAGCAGGGCCCTTGGGTTTTTTAAATTGGTTATGAAAGTATGTGTGTGTGTGTGTGTGTGTATGTATGTATATATATATATATATATATATATATATATATATACGCACGCGTGGATATGTTGTAGGTATTCTGTTGGTGTCGTTCCCTTGGTTCTATCGCTTTCATATATTTTATGAATTTTAGTTTTTGAGTGAACCTTATTTGCTATTGAGACTGTGGATTCTCCGAGGACAAGCAGAATGTTTATTCTCACATGTGGGTCGACATGTGCATCGTCAAACACACACACACCTCAGTTTTTCCTTTTCCACAACAAGGTTGGCAGGTTCCTCCTGTGCTCCTCGTTGAGGCCCGGGAAAGGAGTCTTTTTTTTCGGGAGTTTTTCACTGTTAATCGTTGGTTTGTTTAAAAAAAAAAAAAAGTTAACCCTTTTAGTTTCCTCTTAGTATTTTTTTTCCTAATTTTAATTTTTCTTTGTTTAAGACGCAGCTGGCTTTCTCCCCTTTTTTGTGCCCCTTTCATTTTGATTTCACTGAGGCCGTTTTTCCTTCCATGTCTTCGAAGACACCCTGTGGCTTCAAACGTTGTACTCGGTACATCTGGACCGTCTCAGGTACCGATACCCATTCCTGGTGTATCCAGTGCCTTGGGCCCGACCACAGCCCAGCTGCTTGTAGTCTGTGTCTTTGTATGAAGAAATGGACCAAAGTGGTTCGAGAAGCCCAGCGAGAGAAACGTTTTGGGGCTCGATCCTGCCCTTCGACGTTGGCAGCGGCAGCATCGACATCGAGAGAAGCATCAATGTCAGGAGCAGAGGTAATGGCTGCTGAGAGACCAAATTGTGCAGGGAGCAGTGAGGCATCGAGTGGGTCTCCACCTGCCTCGAGGCCTCCTGCTATGCAGGCCCCCAGGACCGACCATCGTCTGACCCGACCCCAAGGAGACGTGAGGATTCCACGTCGTTCTCGTCGGTATTGAGGAGTCTCGATGACGGGCACCGAGTGAAGGTGAAGAAGCACCGTCATCGATTTCCTTCTATACACGGTGCCGGGAGCTCTGGGGCGTCGAGGGATTCGACACCCAGGAAGCGTCGGCGCCAAGAGGATCACTCGCCCTCTATACAGTAGGTGCCGATGCGCCGGTCTCTTGGCAGCCTGGTACCTGCACCTGAGCCTCAGCAGATTCTGCCGCTGGCTGTGCGGGCGTCGGCCTCTCGGCATCGCCATCAAGGACGTCGATCCTCGGCGTCGAGGCAAGCTGAGTCTCGGAGTTCCCTGAGAGAGGTGGTATTCGATACTGAAGAGGAGCGCTCATATCCCAGATACTTTTCTTCTGATAAGTCATATGGGATTCCCTCTGAACCTTCCCCCCCTCCCCCACCTGAAAGAAGACTTTCTCCTCCTGAGAGTCTTTCCTTCACATCTTTTCTCCAGGAAATGGCTATGGCTATTCCATTCCCTGTGGAGGTTGAGGATGAGCCCAGGGCTGAGATTCTCGCGGTCCTGGACTATCCTTTTCCACCTAAGGAAGCTGTGATGGCTCCTCTACATAAGGTACTGAAGGAAGTCCTTATGCGGAACTGGTCGTTCCCTCTGTCTGACCCCGTGATCCTGAAGAAAGCTGATTCCCAGTATCGGATCCACGTTGAACCTGGGTTGATGAGGTCTCAGTTACCCCACAATTCCATGGTGGTGAACTCCGCCCTCAAAAGAGCCAAGAGAACTAGGGTCTATGCCTCGCGGCCCCAGGCAGAGAAGATAGGACCTTGGATTCTTTTGGGAAGAAGACGTATGAAGCCGCTATGCTCGCTACCCGTATCCAGTCCTATCATCTCCTCACGAGCGTCCACTTGCGGAACTCGGTGAGGCAACTGTCTAGCTTGGTCGATGCCCTCCCTCCGTAGCAGGCCGAGCCTTTTCGCCAGGTGGTCAGGCAGCAGAAGGCGTGTTGTAAATTCCTGGCCAGGGGTACTTATGACTTTTTTGATGTGGCATCCAGGATCGCTGCTCAAGGTATAGTGATGCACAGACTCTCATTGCTGCACGTCTCTGACCTGGATCATTCAGCCTAGCAGCGGATGGCGGATGTACCTTGACCGGGGGGGGGGGGGGGGGGGGGGAGGGGGGAGAGAACCTTTTTTGGTGAAAAAGTAGAGGATCTTGTTGATCAGATCAAGAAGCATAAAGATGCTATGGGTTCTCTCTCCCGCCGGACGCCTTCTGCTACAACCTCCTCATCTAGGAGGTATTTTGGGGGGAAGAGGAGTGCTCCCTATTCTAGGCGTAGATACACTCCAGCTTCTTGACAGCCTACTCATGCTCAGTCCCAGCCCGCTCATTCTCGATAACAGCGTGCACCTAAGGCCCCTGCTGCTCCCAAGCAAAAGAAAGGGATGAGCTTTTGACTGGCTCCAGCATCGCCACTGTAAAAGTGTCTGTACCAGACGACTTGCTGGTTTGGGGGAGGGTGGTGCTTTGGAGTCCATGCGAATGCTAGAGCTACTGGGGTTCGTAATAATTTACCCAAGTCCCATCCCACTGCTGTCCAAAAATTGGAATTAATTGGAGCAATACTGGACACGAAGACAGCTCGGGCTTATCTTCCCAAGACAAGGGCTGACAACCTCCTGTCCCTGGTGTCCACAGTTCGAGTGTCTCACCAGTTCACATCTCAGCAGATGTTGAGGCTTCTGGGCCACATTGCCTCTACAGTTCATGTAACTCCCATGGCACGTCTACATATGAGATCAGCTCGATGGACCCTAGCTTCCCAGTGGTTCCAAGCTGTGGGGGATCTTAAGGATGTGATCCAACTGTCCACTGATTTTCGAAATTCTCTTCAGTGATGGACAATCCGTTTCAATTTGACCATGGGACGACCATTCCAGATTTCTCTACCACAAAAAGTGCTGATGACGGATGCATCCCTCCTAGGGTGGGGAGCTCATGTAGATGGGCTTCACACTCAAGGAGCCTGGTCCTTCCGGGAAACAGGTCTTCAGATCAACCTCCTGGAATTATGAGCGATTTGGAACGCTCTAAGGGTTTTCAGAGATCGGCTGTCCAACCAAATCATCTTGATTCAAACAGACAATCAGATTGCGATGTATTATACCAACAAGCAGGGGGACACTGGATCTCGCCCTCTATGTCAGGAAGCTGTTCAGATGTGGCTTTGGGCACGCCGTCAGGGCATGTTTCTCCAAGCTACTTATCTGGCAGATGTAAACAACAGTCTGGCTGACAGCTGAGCAGAATAATGCAATCTCACGAGTGGTTACTGTACATGGGTGTAGCCTGCAAGATCTTCCGAGCGTGGGGCACCCCCTCTTTTTTGCCACTCAGATCAATCACAAGGTCCCTCAGTTCTGTTCCAGGCTTCAGGCCCACGACAGACTAGTGTCAGATGCCTTTCTTTTACATTGGGGAACAGGCTTTCTGTATGCGAATCCTCCCATATCTCTAGTAGGGAAGACTTTGCTGAAACTCAAGCAAGCCTGCTGAACTATGATCCTGATTGCACCCTTCTGGCCGCGTCAGATTGGTTCCCTCTTCTTCTGGAGTTGTCCTCTGAGCGTCCGTGGAGATTGGAGTGTTTTCCAGCTCTTATCACTGAGAACGAGGGGTCACTTCTACATCTGAACCTCCAGTCTCTAGCTCTCATGGCCTGGATGTTTCCCGAGTCTTGCTTGCTTCCAGGAAAAATTCCACAAAGAGGTGTTACTCTTCCAAATGGAGGAGGTTTGCCGTCTGGTGTGACAGCAAAGCCCTAGATCTTTTTTCTTGTCCTACACAGACCCTGCTTGAATACCTTCTACACTTGTCAGAGTCTGGTCTCAAGACCAACTCCGTAAGGGTCCAACTCAGCGCAATTAATGCTTATCAACGTGTAGAGGGTAAGCCTATCTCTGGACAGCCTTTAGTTGTTTGCTTCATGAGAGGTTTTCTTTTATCAGACCCTCCTGTCAAACCTCCACCAGTGTCATGGGATCTCAACGTTGTTCTCACTCAGCTGATGAAAGCTCTTTTTGAGCCACTGAATTCCTGCCATCTGAAGTACTTGACCTGGAAGGTCGTTTTCTTGGTGGCTGTTACTTCAACTCGTAGGGTCAGTGAGCTTCAGGCCTTAGTAGTACATGCACCTTATATCACATTTCGTCACAATAGAGTAGTCCTCCGCAAGCACCCTAAGTTCCTGCCAAAGGTGGTGTCGGAGTTCCATCTGAACCAGTCAGTTGTCTTGTCAAAATTCTTTTCCTGTCCTCATACCTGTCCTGGCAAAAGCAGTTTGCACACCTTGGACTGCAAGAGAGCATTGGCTTTTTACGTGGAGTGGACAAAGCCCTTTAGACAGTCCGCCCAGTTGTTTGGTTTTTTTGATCCCAACGGGAGGGGAGTCGCCATCGGAAAATGCACAATCTCCAATTGGCTAGCAGATTGCATTTCCTTCACTTACGCCCAAGCTGGGCTGACTCTGGAGGGCCATGTTACGGCTCACAATGTTAGAGCTATGGCTGCGTCAGTGGCTCACTTAAAGTCAGCCTCCATTGAGGAGATTTGCAAGGCTGCAACGTGGTCATCAGTCCACACATTCAGAACTCACTACTGCCTTCAGCAGGATACCCGATGCGACAGTCGGTTTGAGCAGTCGGTGCTGCAGAATCTGTTCTGTGTTTAGAATCCAACTCCACCCCCCCTAGACCTGTTTTTGTTCTGTTCCAGGCTGCACTCTGTTAGTTGTTTATGGTTTCATTACAATCTATGTTATGTCCTTGCCATTGCGAGGCCCAATTGACCAATGTTCATTGTTTTGAGTGAGCCTGATTGCTAGGGATACCCCACATGTGAGAACAAGCAGCTCGCTTGTCCTTTGAGAAAGTGAAGATACTTACCTGTAGCAGGTATTCTCTGAGGACAGCAGGTTGATGATTCTCACTATCCCTTCCACCTCCCCTTTGAAGTTCTTATTGTTATGCTTTTTAATTTAACTGAGGTACGTGCTCGCTCAGCAGGCGGGAAGTCAGTCCGTGCATGCGCGCCAGAAGACTCCAGCAAAACTTTTTTTTGTTGTTGTTGTTTTGGTATGGCAAAATGCCGGTTCCCGGGCCGACGCGGACGTCGATTCACGTGTGAGAATAATCAGCCTGCTGCCCTTGAGGAATACCTGCTACAGGTAAGTATCTTCACTTTATAAGTTTTCTCAAATAACAATTATTAAGCAAATTACAAGGTGGTTGGCAGGCAGTAGATTGGTTTGTAACAGTTAAACAGCATTTCTGTAAGAAGAAACAGTAGATCCTGCACCCACAAATGAAAAAAATGGAAAACCCACTGCAGGGATTGAATACACACAAAAAAGAGCAGACCCATGTTCCAGCAGTTAACTTAATAGTATATGCAAATTAAGAGGACCTTTCATTTCATGACAAAAAAAAATTGTGTGTCAGCTCCACTGATCTGCATGAATGTTATCCGTTCCTTACCAGCAGGTGGAGGTAGAGGAAACTGAATTCTGCCTGTGACATCACCAGCTTAAGCAGAGGTACTCCCTAGAACAATCCAGTATTTTTCTGTACCTTCAGCACATGGCGGGTCATGCTGACAGTGCTGTTGTCCCTGGTTTAGCTCCCTGCTTTGCTGACCTTGGCCGCAGAGGGTGATCGAGCTTGCTTCTCCCAGGTCACAGTCTCGGGAACGTACCTGGTTGAGCTTTGAGCTTGGCTCTGTAGCCACCAGTCACTCTTCTTAGTGCCACTGTGAGGCTTTGGCTTGGTCTTATGGGGCCTTGCTTGAGGGGTGCAGGTCTTCATTCCCCCTCCCACCCCGCTTGCTCATTCACCCTGTTTGGATGTGCTGTCTGTAGGCTCCCCTTGCTTAGGGTTACCATACGTCCGGGTTTACCCGGACATGTCCTCTTTTTGAGGGCATGTCCGGGCAACCGGGCGGTTTTTGCCAATCTGCCCGTTTGTCCGGATTTCTGGACAAACGGGCAGGCTGGTATATCCATATACTGTACAAGCTAGCATGTTTGAAAATGTAAGCATGTTTAAATACAAAGAAAAATACTACCAACAAAGAACGACGACGCGGGTGCAGCAGATGCAGATCATAGGTTTGTTTGCCTTGTCTTGAGTGTACGCAGATCGCAGAACAACGAGCGGGTAAGGGGAAACAGTGGCTTCAAGGTTTTGACGTCATGCCGCCTCTTCTCAATCAAACCTCCTTGAGAAAAGCTCAGCAGCCATTCTCCCGCCCATTTCCACAGCAGCCCAACCCCAATCTCCCTCTCTTAGCTCTCTCCCTATCCTTATCAGAGGGCAGACCCTTGTACTACTAGTCCAGCCCCTGGAACCATTCTGACCAATCAGCACTAAAAGGGGTAGGGCCAAGAAGACAAGATTCTCTGTTTTAGCACAAAAGCTCCGCCCCTTCCATTCTGATGTCATCAGTCTGTGCAAACGAAGAGATCAAGCAGAGTTTTTTCTTTTTCTGCCCTTAATTTACAGATTAAAACTTCCATCAGCAAATCTCAGCTTCTGCCCTTTTGTCCCTTCTCCCATTCAGCTTCTCTCCCCATTCATTTCGAATCCTGCAAACTACAAAAGCAGAGGGGGAAATGCCTGAAGGAACTTCTGCTCAGGTAGGGGGATTGTCCCCAACTTCTTCTTATTTTGGTGCAAACACTGCTAGGCAGACTTGAGTCTAGAGAATGGTACTTTGGGACCCTCCTGAGGGGATGGAGAGAACCCAGGGGTCCTACAACGGGAGATGTTGTGTGTCACTAAGGTGAGTAATTGGGAGACTTTTGTGGAGTCTGGGATTGAGGGAGAGAATGGCTGAGAATGGTGGAAGAGGGGTTGAATATGGGGAAATACTCCAGCATATATATTTCCCCGCCATGTTCAACCCCTGGATAAAAGCCAGGATCAGCAGCCATTCATGGATACCCAAAGAAGACTCCACTGTACACTGATTGGACTCATATGCTTGGGTATCCATGAATAGCTGCTGATCCTGTACTGATTGTGTGATTTTCATAAAAAACACTTAAATTGATAGAGCATAGAGAATAAGTCAGGAGACAGGCAGGGCAGTATATTGCTAGGTAGCAGAGTTAATGCTAGAAGTAGGGAAAGGAAAGTTTTTATTGAGCGTCCATTCTATGAAAGTTATAAATTGTAAATTAATTTGGGATTGCTCTTTCATTTTTCAAAGTATAATATAACAATTTGAAATATTATTCAAATTTAAATTTGATGACTAGCATGGAGGGGGCGTGACGGGGCAGGGCGAGGATGTGAAAGGGGTGGGGATGTGGGCGGGGCAGGGGCGGGGCATATGTCCTCTTTTTGAGAGGACAAAATATGGTAACCCTACCCTTGCTGCTCCCAGGCTTTCCAAAAGTGCTCACTTAAACCTCTTTTGGCCTGGCTGGCTTTATGCTTCGGGACTAATACTTTTGTAACTAATAAGTAGGGAATTTCCCTCTAGGTGTACCCAAAAAGGGCTGAGAGGGGAAAATCCTTATGTGTTTGCTGCGTGGTAAGGTGTGCTGGCCAGCACAGGCTTAGCGATCTGCAGAGCCAGCAGCTGAGCAGGGATAATAGATTAATTTTATAGTGTATAAATGACTCATTCAGTCTCTTTTCTCTCAGTGAGTATGTGCTGTTCCCCTCCCCCCTTAAGCTTAGATTTGATACATTCCTCTATGTTCTTGCGAAGGCAAATTGGCAGAATCCTCCCTTCTCTGTGTTCATTCATAGAGAGAATAAATTCCTGTTCATGAGATTGGCTTTTTCATTCCTGCCCACCTGGGTCCCTCTATAGGGAGTGTGAAGGGTCCCGGTGGTTTTTTGGCACCAGTACTTGACCTAGATGATTAAGCCGGCCCTACAGAGTTCCGCTCTTGGGACCTAATCCTAGCCCTAACCCTATTCCTAACCTTCATCCTCTTGGTGGGAGGGGCCCCTTTTTGGGGTCTCAATGCCATAGAATGGATCTGTCAAGCCAAAGAAGGAGTAGGGTGGGCTGGCTCTTTCCAAAAAACCAAGGGAGACAATGTGCTGTTTTGAGTCTTTATTAAAGAGTCATCAAGCGACTCGACACAGCTGTCAGTCATAATGAGAGCAGTGATTAAGAGATGACCAAGTGCTCTAGACTACTGACCTTGTGATGCCTCTGAGTTAATGTACTAAAGTAAGGCTTTTATACAAAAAGGCAAAGCTCGGGAAACAAATATCATAATCCTGTGCGGGGAAAAAAGAAACATTACTCATTTTATTTCACCAAAAAGAAAGGGTGTGTAGTATCTTGCTGAAAATTTGGGTATGAAGAGCAACGATAAATATCGTGAGACAAAAGGGGACAGAATCATATAAAAGGTGTAAAATATGGCAATCCAATTCATATGTCACACAATTTCAATTATGGCTATGTAGAAAAAATTGAGAAATTCCCGACGAAGAATATTCCGAGACATGCTAAAATTATTATGGGGATGGTATACTAAAAGAGTGTTAGCACTGCTAAAAGGACATAAAAAAAGTTTGAAATTCTGCTAGATGGACCGTTTCAAAATGGGTCTGATATAGAGCATATCTTCCTTGTCATCAAGCAGATGAATCCATTACAAATGGGTTGTGTCCACCTACCAGCAGGGGGAGATAGCACTGAAAACCATAGTGCCTCTTGGCCACCTAGCTCCATCTGCTTCTCAGTATTCTCTATCTCCCCAGCAGGGTTAGACGCAGATTATTCAGCTCCTTCAGAAATCTGCCTGGGGTGGCTCCTGTGCTTTGGCCAGTTGTAGCAGGGGTGTTGTGGCTGGTGGTGCCTACTTTAAAGGCACTTAGGTTCGCCCTTTCCCTGCCTTACCCAGCCCCCTATGTGGATGCAGGCATATAAGTTTGCCCTATCCTTGCCTTTCCCACACTCTTCTATGTGGATGCAGGCACATTGGTTCGTCCTTTCCCTGCCTTTCCCACTCTCCTGAACCTCCGGAGTTCCTCTCTAGCTGTTGCCTCTAACTTTCCTCACAGCGTAAAAAAAAACAAAAAAAAAACCTGACGCGCTTTTTAGCGCTGCGATTCTGAGGCTTCCTTCTGTCTGTGCAGTGTGACCGGAGCTCTGGGACTCTGTCTGGTGAGGTAAGAGAGTCTTGTTGCTCCTCCAGGGAGGGCCCACGATCAGGACGTTTTTGGCGCGAATCTTCCATTTTGAATTTTCCGCTGTTTTCGGCGATGGCTGTGGAAGTTGTTAAGCGCTGTTCACGTTGTGGCAAGAGCAGATCCGCAGCGGGTCCCTGTAAATCGTGCTTTTCAGACGTCAGGGCCGGCCCGAGCATGGCGAGCGATGTTTCTTCCCGCTTGGTGTAGCTGGCAGCGGGTGCCATCTTGGATGCGCCGCATGGCTCGACCCCCGCAGGTGCGGAGGGGTCTGAGGCTGGAGGGGAGCCTCGGATGGAGGCTACAGAGGAGCTGCTTACCCCGGATTGGAACCGGGAGGCCAGGGTGAGCCTTTCTCCCCTGAGTTTGTGTTGCTTTTACATAAAGTGTTCGTGTTAAAAAGAGCTCTGCCGCAGATGGGATTGCCATCAGGCGTTTTTTTCCCCAGACAGCTGGCTGTAAGACAAGCACAGAAGGGTCAATTCCCCTTCGGAAAGTGGTGCCCCCCCCCCCCCCCCCCGTGGTCGGGCTGTGGGGATTCTGAGGGGTCTGGCAGGCCTTCGTGGTCCGAAGAGCCAGAGGAAGATGTAGGATTGCCACTGCATCCAGATGATCCTCTCTATTGAAGATCCTGTGATGGGTGAAGCCTCCTCTGGTAATCCGAGGATGGCAAGTACTAAGAAGCCTGCTCGAGCCTTTCCTTTGCATGACTCCATCCAAGAGCTTATTTCGGCTTAATGGGCTGACCCTGATGGGCCTTTGAAAGTTGCCAGGGCAATGGGGCACTTTATACCCTCTCTGTGAGGAGCACTTGGCACGCTTGGCCATGCCTAAAGTGGATGCCCTAGTCACGGCTATGACAAAGAAGACTACCCTCCCAGTAGAGGGAGGGGTCGCTCTGAAGGACATGCAGGACCGGCGTCTGGAATCAGCAATGAAGCGGTCCTTTGAGATTTCAGACCTAGCCTTACGGACATCTGTGTGCAGTTGTTATACTGCCCGAGCCTGCCTCGCTTGGTTGCAACAGGCAGTGCAACAGCCCGGAGATGGAGCGGAGCCCCTTGCAGAGGTGGCACCGCGGATGGAGTCGGCTTTGTCATTTTTGTCTGACGCCCTCTATGATCTGGTCAGAGCTTCGGCTAAACAGATGGCTGTGGCAGAGGCCGCTCACCGCCTTCTATGGCATTGGGCGGCTGACATGGCCTCTAAGCAAAGGTTGGTGAAGTTGCCCTTCCAGGGCCTTCTATTTGGTGAGGAGTTGGAGAAAATTGTCAAGGGCCTGGGGGATGCTAAACCCCAGCGCTTACCCGAGGATAGGCCGCGGCCTTCTTCCAAGGGTCAGGCGGTTCCCTCCTCTTCCAGACCTCGCTTCCGTGAAGCTCGAAGGTACCACCTGGGGCGTTCTGCTGGGTTTACTTCACGTGCCGGCTTTCAGCAGAGGAACTCCTTTCGCTCAGACAAACGTTCTGCAGCGGCCAGCTCAAAGCCTGGAGTTCATAGGCGACCCTAATGATGGTGCGCCGGCCCACTCCTCGATTCCTGTAGTTGGAGGACGTCTTTCCCTCTTTCTCGTGGAATGGGTCAAGATTACCTCAGATCAGTGGGTTTTGAACCTGATCAGAGATGGCTACAGATTAGAATTCAATGCCCCGGTGAGAGACATGTTTGTGGAGTCCCAATGCGGCTCTACCGTTAAACGGGCGGCGGTAGAGGAGACCTTGCAAGGCTTGTTGCACCTCGTAGCGGTGGTCCCCGTGCCTCCCGCAGTGCTCGGCTACGGCCGTCACTCCATTTACTTTGTGGTGCCGCGAAAAGGAGGGTCTTTTCGGCCCATACTCAACTTATAGGAAGTCAACAAGTCATTAAGAGTGCGGCATTTTTGCATGGAAACCCTGTGCTCCATCATTGCGGTGGTACAGCCAGGAGAGTTTCTCAGTCTCTGGACCTGAAAGAAGCCTACTTGCACATTCCTATTTGGCCCCCACACTAACGGTTTCTCCGGTTTGCGGTGTTGGGAAAACGTTTCCAGTTTCGGGCCTTGCCTTTTGGCCTCGCCACAGCTCCCCGAACCTTTTCCAAGGTAATGGTGATAGTAGCTGCCTTTCTCAGGCGAGAGGATATCCGGATTCACCCGTACCTTGACGACTGGCTCATCAGAGTGGAATCTGCAGAAGAGAGTCGTCATGTAATAGCCAGAGTGGTCTCAGTACTTCAATCATTGAGCTGGGTCGTCAATATACCCAAAAGTCACCTGACCCCCCTCTCAATCTCTAGAATATTTGGGGGTCTGGTTCGACACAGCCTCGGGGTTTGTCTTTCTATCTGAGCAAAGGCGGTGCAAGCTTCAGAACCAGGTCCGTCTGCTCCTGAGGATGCCTCGCCCGTGAGCTTGGGACATAGTCCAACTGTTGGAGTCGATGACGGCCACGTTCAAAGTGATGCCATGGGCGAGAGCGCACTTGAGACCTCTGCAGTGCTCCCTGCTTCAATGGTGGTCTCCAATATCTCAGGATTACCAGTGCAGACTCACGTGGCTCCCTGCGGCCCGGCTCAGTATGGAGTGGTGGCTCTCAGACAGCATGCTGCGGTGAGGAATGCCGCTAGCGCTCCCCGATTGGTGCCTGGTGGTAACAGATGCCAGCCTGAAGGGCTGGGGAGCACATTGCCAGGGAAGGCATGCCCAGGGTCTCTGGACATCCGAGGAGTCGGAGTGGTCCATCAATCGCTTGGAGTTGAAAGCAATATTCCAGGCGCTTCTGGCCTTTCACATGACCCTGGAAGGACTGGCTGTCAGAGTTCTGTCAGACAATACGACAGCAGTGGCCTACATAAATCGATAAGGTGGCACTCAGTGCAGAGCACTGGCCGCGCAGGCCGCGCAGATTTGCCACTGGGCCGAGCTACATCTGCAGTTTCTGTCAATAGCTCACATTGTAGGTCAGAGCAACGTGCAAGCCGATTATCTAAGCAGGCATCAAATCGACCCAGCGGAGTGGGAACTGGCAGACGAAGTGTTCCTTCAGATCTGTGCCAAATGGGGGACGCCCTTGTGTGGATCTTATGGCGTCAAGCAAATACCAAAGTCCCGTGCTTTTACAGCAGACGGAGAGATCCTCACTCGGCGGGGTTGGATGCCTTGGCTCAACCCTGGCCTCAGGGTCTCCTGTATGTGTTCCCTCCTTGGCCCTTGATAGGGTGAGTACTCCTGCGGATTCGGCTACATCAAGGAGAGGTGGTTCTCATTGCCCTGGATTGGCCCAGGCGGCCATGGTATGCGGACCTCCGGCAGATGCTCCCCTTCCTTTGCCTCTGGTACCGAACCTGTTGTCACAGGGGCCGGTAACCATGGAGAACGCCTGCCGCTTTGGTCTTACGGCATGGCTATTGAGAGGGCGCAATTGAGAGACAAGGGCTAGTCCAACAAGGTCATCTCCACTCTCCTTCAGGCCCACAAGAGTTCCACTTCCGTTGCCTATGCTCATATTTGGCGCCAGTTTGAGGCCTGGTGCGCTGCTAAAGCGATTACACCCATGCGGGCTTCTGTCTCACCGATACTTGACTTTTTGCAGGATGGTTTACAAAAAGGCTTGGCCTATAATTCCCTGCGTGTTCAAGTAGCATGTTTTTGGGGGAAGGTGGCTGGCCTCTCCCTGGCTGCTTATCTGGATGTGGCACGGTTTCTTAGAGGGGTGCTTCGGCTCCGTCCTCCCATGCGGGCTCCGTGTCCAGCCTGGAACCTGGAGTTAGTTTTAAAGGCCCTTCAGTGTTCGCCCTTCGAGCCGCTTAGGCGAGCTTCGGAGAAGGATGTGACCCTAAAGACGGGTCGTTTTGGTGGTCCTGTCGAGACCTATTTCTGCAATTCTCAGAGTTCGGAGTTATGGTACGTAAGGTGCCTTCCTTTCTGCCTAAGGTGGTTTCAGCGTTTCACCTAAACCAGCCTATTTTCCTGCCCTTCTTTTCTAAAGAGGAGTTTCCGGAATCTTTTGGGCAATTGCACCTTCGAGATGTGCGAAGGGCTCTGTTGCAATATCTGCGCATGTCAAATGCTTTCAGGACCTCTGATCACCTTTTTGTTTTGTTTTTAGGTCCTCACAGAGGATCTCCAGTGTCTAAAGCTACTCTGGCTTGTTGGCTCAAAGAAGCTATTTTTTCAGCATATCTGCTGTCTGGCCGGCCTCCGCCTGAAGCCTTTAAGGCACATTCCACCAGAGCGATTTCCTTTTCTTGGGCTGAAACTGGAGCACTCTCTCTTCAAGAGGTATGCAGTGCAGTGACATGGGCGTCTAAGCTCTCATTTACCCGACATTACAGGCTGGATGTGGCTGCCAGGAGGGATGCACATTTTGGAGCACAAGTGCTGGTGCGTGGTGTGGCCTGTTCCCACCCTATCTAGGGATTGCTTTGATACATCCCATTCGTAATGGATTCATCTTCTTGATGACAAGGAAGGGAAAATTAGGTTCTTACCTTGGTAATTTTCTTTCCTTTAGTCATAGCAGATGAATCCATGAGCCCGCCCTGATTGATTGATTTAATGCTGTTTTGGGTTCAGTTTTTTCCTGTAGATATGTTCCCTCATTGGGAGAAGTTGGAAAACAGTCTTCAGGATTTCTGTTCTGTTACAGGAGGTTGAGTTCATCCTTCTTTTGAATTACTGCTCCTGTTCTGGAGCGTTCGTTCGCTGTGAGGAAAGTTCATGTTATTCTACTTTGTGGTGTAACACTGCTTTGGAAGCTTCAAATACTGAGAGGCAGATGGAGCTAGCTGGCCAAGAAGCACTATGGTTTTCAGTGCTTTCTATCTCTCCCTGCTGGTAGGTGGACACAACCCATTCGTAATGGATTCATCTGCTATGACTAAAGGAAAGAAAATTGCCAAGGTAAGAACCTAATTTTCCCATACTCATGGTCTGTGAAAGTGTCATGTGTCTTATGGAAAGCACCTGTGTAATGTCGGGAATGGAGGAGAACAGATCGAAAAGCTGAAACCTTGGGAAGCACAATTATATATAATATAATATACACAGCTTGTATTTTGTGGTATACAGTGTGAGCAAAAACCAGAAAAAGTTGAACACAATGTTGACGATGCTAAATGTATGATCATCTCTTAAAAACTATGAAAGGCATACTTGAATAGGCGTTTGCAAAACAAAGTGCTATCGGAAAATGGCCGTATCCCTCTGCCGGGCTCTCTCTCATGTCAAAACAATTCTGTTAGACTAAAGAAATCTATATCTCTTAGGGGACATGCACAAAAATAGGAATGGAAACAAAAATTGTAACAATGTTGCACATTTACCAAATGTCGATAGCGATACTTCTAAAGGGCTGCCGCAGCAGTCTAAACAGAGTGTTTAGGAGGACGTCTATCCGTATATCTGTTATTTAAATAGACTAGAAAGCGTGCCAAAAAGAAAAATATAGCGCATGTGTATTGAAACAGTGTGGACTGGAAAAGTGCAGAATGAAAGATAATAATCTGATGTTAAGTGCCAATGTTGCATAGAAAATAAATATGATGTATTTAAAAATTAAAGGAGATTTATGCTAGTGCTTGGAACATAAAATGTAGAAGGTAACAGTCTGATGTAGTTTGGGCGTAAAATTCCCATTTTCAATTTGTCAGACACCTCTTAATTCTGCCGAAACATCAGTGTTACAAAAGGGCCTTTCATTTGTGCCAAATATAATGCCTTCCAAACACATATTGACCTTTTCAAATTTATAAGGAAATTATAAATTATAAACTCATGGGATAGGAGGTAGTGTTCTATTGTGGATTAAAAACTGGTTAAAAGATAGAAAACAGAGAGTAGGGTTAAATGGTCAGTATTCTCAATGGAGAAGGGTAGTTAGTGGGGTTCTCCAGAGGTCTCTGCTGGGACCGCTGCTTTTTAACATATTTATAAATGACCTAGAGTTGGGAGTAACTAGTGAGGTAATTAAATTTGCTGATGACACAAAGTTATTCAAAGTTGTTAAATCGCGGGAGGATTGTGAAAAATTACAAGAGGACCTTACGAGACTGGAAAACTGGGTGTCTAAATGGCAGATGACGTTTAATGTGAGCAAGTGCAAAGTGATGCATGTGGGAAAGAGGAGCCTGAATTATAGATATGTCATGCAAGGTTCCACGTTAGGAGTCGCGGACCAAGAAAGGGATCTAGGTGTCATCGTTGATGATAGGTTGAAACCTTCTGCTCACTGTGCTGCTGCGGCTAAGAAAGCAAATAGAATGTTAGGTATTATTAGGAATGGAATGGAAAAGAAAAATGAGGATGTTATAAACTTATAATGCCTTTGTATCGCTCCATGGTGCGACCGCACCTTGAATATTGTGTTCAGTTCTGGTCGCCGCATCTCAAAAAAGATATAGTGGAATTAGAAAAGATGCAGAGAAGGACGATATAAACGATAAAGGGGATGGGACGACTTCCCTATGAAGAAAGGCTAAAGCGGCTAGGGCTCTTCAGCTTGGAGAAAAGGCGGCTGAGGGGAGAAATGATAGAGGTCTATAAAATGAGTGGAGTTGAACGGGTAGATGTGAAGCGTCTGTTTACGCTTTCCAAAAATACTAGGACTAGGGGGCATGCAATGAAGCTACAATAGCAAATTTAAAATGAATCTGAGAAAATTTTTCTTCACTCAATGTGTAATTAAACTGTGGAATTCGTTGCCAGTGAAAGTGGTAAAGGCGGTTAGCTTAGCGGAGTTTTAAAAAAGTTTGGACAGCTTCCAAAAGGAAAAGTCCATAGGCCATTATTAAATGGACTTGGGGAAAATCCACTATTTCTGGGATAAGCAGTATAAAATGTTTTGTACTTTTTTGGGATCTTGCCAGGTATTTGTGACCTGGATTGGCCACTGTTGGAAACAGGATGCTGGGCTTGATGGACCTTTGGTCTTTCCCAGTATGGCAATACTTATGTACTTACCTTGGTGAAGCTAAGTACTCTCTCCTTTTTTTTTTTTGTTCCCGTCTATATGATTTTCACTTCAAACTAATTTTTCTGACTTTGGAAAGTTAGAAGTAAATCTGGTTATTGTTTGTGCACGTTGATTATAAAATTGTCACAGTTAACACCTCCGTTTTTTTTCTGCAGACCTTTTTTCTCCATTTGGAGTTGTTTTGCTCTGCAGATGTTTTCAGAGGAGGTAGGATCCAATGATGACAGCCAATTAAGGTGGTGTCCAATTAAGAGGTACCCTGGGCTTATGAGGCTTTATTTGTTTAAAATCATAATTGACATTTAATATAAGTCGTATTCAATACCGTTGATTCAGGGCAATAGTACATAAGATTTTTGCTCTGGGCAGTTTTTGAATTATTTAAGCAATGTAATTTGCTGAGGTGACTGCGCAGAGAGAGCCGCACATGCTCAAAGCTTTACACATACAGTAGTTCTGAGCTTCCGTACAGCTGTTCTGTCCCGGCACATACAATGGATAGCAGGAGCACAGGGAGACTATGATCTGCAGGTACTCAAACAGCAAACAAAGCAGATCAGCAAATTCCAGAAGTAAGGATTTTATTAGGCCATGTTTCACCTTAGGGTGCATCAGGGCCAAACTATAGGGGATTCAGAACACTCCTTCCCCTATTAATATAAAATATAGGCAAACAGTTACAGCACTCTCTCTCTGGAGTAGCACTCCTCTGAACAGTTGAAAAACTACAATTTGCTGGTCTGCTTTATTAATTTGCTGGCACATAGTGACATCACCCACTTGTGCCTGATCAGTCCAGCTCGGTTATAACAGATGTTTACCATAGACATCAACAGTGCTGTACTGATGTACATTTAACTTTGATCAGGTGTAGAATTTGTACAGTACTGGGCTTGGTTCTAAGCAAATAGGCACCTTTTTAGAAGGTTGACACCAGTATTTTGAAGTATGGGACTAGTGAGGAAAGTAACATAGTAGATGACGGCAGAAAAAGACCTGCACGGTCCATCCAGTCTGCCCAACAAGATAACTCATATTTGCTACTTTTTGTGTATACCCTACTTTGATTTGTACCTGTGTTCTTCAGGGCACAGACCGTATAAGTCTGCCCAGCACTATCCCCGCCTCCCAACCACCGGCTCTGGCACAGACCGTATAAGTCTGCCCAGCACTACCCCCGCCTCCCACCCACCAGTCCCGCTTCCCACCACCGGCTCTGGCACAGACCGTATAAGTCTGCCCAGCACTATCCCCGCCTCCCAACTACCAGCCCCGCCTCCCGATCTTGACTAAGCTCCTGAGGATCCATTTCTTCGGCACAGGATTCCTTTATGCTTATCCCACGCATGTTTGAATTCTGTTACCGTTTTCATTTCCACCACCTCCCGCGGGAGGGCATTCCAAGCATCCACTACTCTCTCCGTGAAAAAATACTTCCTGACATTTTTCTTGAGTCTGCCCCCCTTCAATCTTATTTCATGTCCTCTCGTTCTACCATCTTCCCATCTCCGGAAAAGGTTCGTTTGCGGATTAATACCTTTCAAATATTTGAACGTCTGTATCATATCACCCCTGTTTCTCCTTTCCTCCAGAGTATACATGTTTAGTTCAGCAAGTCTCTTCATACGTCTTGTAACGCAAATCCCATACCATTCTCGTAGCTTTTCTTTGCACCGCTTCAATTCTTTTTACATCCTTAAGATACGGCCTCCAAAACTGAACACAATACTCCAGGTGGGGCCTCACCAACGACTTATACAGGGGCATCAGCACCCTCTTTCTTTTGCTGTCACACCTCTCTCTATACAGCCTAACAACCTTCTAGCTATGGCCACCGCCTTGTCACACTGTTTCGTCGCCTTCAAATCCTCAGGTACTATCACCCCAAGATCCCTCTCTCCACCCGTACCTATCAGACTCTCCCCACCTAACACATACGTCTCTCGTGGATTTCTATTCCCTAAGTGCATCACTTTGCATTTCTTGGCATTGAATTTTAATTGCCAAACCTTTGACCATTCTTCTAGCTTCCTCAGATCCTTTTTCATGTTTTCCACTCCCTCCCAGGTGTCCACTCTGTTACAGGTCTTAGTATCATCCGCAAATAGGCAAACTTTACCTTCTAACCCTTTGGCAATGTCACTCACAAATATATTGAACAGAATCGGCCCCAGCACCGATCCCTGAGGCACTCCACTACTCACCTTTCCCTCCTCCGAGCGAATTCCATTCACCACCACCCTCTGGCGTCTGTCCGTCAACCAGTTCCTAATCCAGTTCACCACTTCAGGTCCTATCTTCAGCCCATCCAGTTTATTTAAGAGCCTCCTGTGGGGAACCGTGTCAAAAGCTTTGCTGAAATCTAAGTAGATTATGTCCATAGCTCGTCAAGTATCTATTTAGCAAATTGGCATTTTCTTCATCATTTTCCACATAGCGGTTCACAGTATCTTTTAGTCTCACAATTCCCTTTTTAGTCATTCTCCTTTCACTAATATACCTGAAGAAATTTTTGTCACCCCTCCTTACATTTCTAGCCATTTGTTCTTCCGCTTGCGCTTTTGCCAGTCGTATCTCTCTCTTGGCTTCTTTCAGTTTCATCCGGTATTCCTCCATGTGTCCCTTTTCTTGAGTTTTTCTGTATTTCCGGAACGCCAATTCTTTAGCCTTTATTTTCTCAACTACTTGCTTGGAGAACCATATCGGTGTAGTAGTAGTAGAGCAAGGAAGTTGTAGAATTGTGGAGAACAGAGCCAGGAAGGCATAGTGTAGGGAGTTTGATTATGCCAGTATGAAGCAGAATATAGTAAGAATTAGAGGTGGTGTAATGAAGAAAAAAGAAATTTTGCCTGGGTAAAGGAGTCTAGTTCAGAATTATACTCTTCTACCAGAGTCTGATAATAGTAAGGGAATCTAATCAATAGTGAGAAACATGCTGGTTTTAGATGGATTTATATGAAGTATGCTCTTATTCAGGAAGAGTCAGCAAAGATACGGGAAGATAGCAGAGAAGAAACAAAAGGGGAGAGGCGGGAAATTGCTGCATACCTAGTCATTTGTAAGTCCACACTTTATGGCTGGTGCCAGTTGGTATTTCAAACTTCCCACTTGAATGACATCCAGTCTAGCTTGTTTGCTGCTACTAGAGCAGTTCTGTAGTCATTTATATTGCACATGATCTTAGCCAAAAGGCTGAGAAGCGATAGTCATTTGTAATAAGATTACACTTTCATACCATTCAGGATTTTATTTTTCATTGTTGTAATTGTTATACACTAATCACTATCATTTTCATATAGCAGGAAAAACAACCACACTGTTTATTTTGTGTTGTTAGGTAGAGCCCCCAAAGAAACCATCCAACTGGAGAAGAAAACATGAAGAGTTTTTAGCAACAATGCGAGCTGTGAAAGGACTTGGTAAAAGCCTTAAAGAAGGTGGTGAGCTTCCACCACCACCACCTCCATCTTATGATCCAGGTATGTAACTTGTTTTTTCTATAAGTGTGCATAGGGAAGACTATTGAGAGAAACATAAAGGTTGATTAACCCAAATTATTTTTGTTTTTTAATCATTTTTGACATTCTGAATGTTGTGACAAATGAAATTCAGCCCACAGTTAAGAAGAAAATTATGGGGCCAAGTAAAGAAATAATTCAATTTGGGGGGGGGGGGGTGAGGGGGTGGGGGGAAGCATATAGAATAACTACTACCTCCCAGAGCAACTACAAGTCAACTTCCACAGTGATTTCAATTCATGTCTGGACCTTAATTTCTTAGCAGTAATAAATTATCTTTTATTAATTTGATATACTGCCTCTGTTGTACACGAGTCTTGGGCATTTCACACCAATTAGAAACTAAAATTACACAGTACAGAAAAGGAACACCATAATTAGGACAAAGTGTACACACATCAAGTATGAACAAGATCATTTCCACAGAAATTGCCACTACCCCCTGTCCCTCTACCCATACGTCTTGAGCACAGGATCAGCAATTATCAAATGCCGTCTGAAATAAATACGCTTTCAATGCAGCCTGGAAAGAAGTTACACAGTGCAGGGGCCAAGAAATAAAAAGCACTAGATCTTGTTGACTCTGTTTTGCTTTGGATAGCTGAGGCAGCATGAGTCTCTGTAAAGAGAGTGGAAATTTTGAAGTGGACTTTATTGAATGACCAATGACGAGCGGGTTTATTACTATAAAATGTTTTGTGCATAAGAGTATTTTGAATTTAATTCTAAAATCTATCGGGAGCCAGTGCAATTGTTTCAGAAGGGATGTGACATGGTCACACTGCTTTTCCCTGCACAAGATCCTAGCCACAGTATTTTGAAGAGTCTGCTTTGGTTCAAAAACCATACTTCCTTAGCCTCTGTTGCAGATGAATTCAGGAACTTGTGGATTGTGTCCATCTACCAGCAGGTGGAGATAGAGATAACAAATTAAAGGCAGTGATACCAGACGGCCAGCTCCTCTTTCATTCAGCATATCTCTTATCTCCAACAGGTGGTAGACGGCTCTTCAGCAGCTCCTGGATTTTTCTGTTGGGGCTTCTCCTAGACCTGGTGGGCCAGTTGTATGTGGGGGTGTCTGACTGGTGGTGCCAACTTTAGGGGGCATACTCAAGTCTTATGGGCCCCTTCTTTACCCTGTCCCCTTGCCTCCTGGTCTTTTTGAGCTCTAAACTTCCTCACCATTACAAAAAAAAAAAAAGGGAGAGTACAATCTTTAGAGTTCTTTTACCTTCTGTCTATTAAAAAGAAAACAAAAGAAAAAGTCAAAGCGGGGAGAGATTGCTGATGGGACCATGCGGTGCAGGGATTCCCTCTGCTTGTTGTGCTGTGCCTTTCAGCCTGAGTGCTGGTGGGCTGCGGGCTGCTGCATCTGAGAGGGCCGCGGCTGTTTGGAAGCACCGGCTGTGCGGTGAGTCTCCTGTTTTCTTTTGGGCTTGTGGGGTCGCACTCAGCGATGGCGGCGGATTCAGTTAAAAGATAGATGTTCCTGCTGCGGTAGCAGATGTTCCACAGCAGGAATCTGTGTGGTGGCATGCTCAGATGCTTTGGCCGGAAGCAGCAATGTTTCCCTTCCCGATTAGCTGGTTTCCCGCGCTGACGCAGTGGGAATTCTCGCCATTTTGCAGGCACAGGCCGATGTACGCTCTCCTCAGCTGATGCCAGCTCCTGAGGCTTCTGCCGTGTGCCGTTTCTGGGTGTGTCGGCAGGGGTGTCTGGTTCCACCCTTGGAGCTCCTTTGGATGCTGCTGGCTCAGGGGAGTTTTTCTCTCCAGATTTCCTTGCGCCCTTCCCGCATGGACGATCTGGACAGGGGAGAGATGGTGCAGGAGGAGTCTGACGACCCTTCTGCTGTACGCATTTTCCATAGAGATGAGTTTCCTTCGTTCATCTCCAGCGCTCTGGAGGCCTTAAACATTGTCGACCCAGAGGTGCAATTGGCTGCTGCGGTCAACCCCAAGATGGCCAGCGCAAGGAAACTGTGTTTTTGTTTTGTTTTTTTGTTTTTTAATATTTTTATTAACAAGAGAAGGGCACATTTCACATCATGGTGAATACAACTCAGACATGGAAATTGCCAATAAAGATGATAATATCATAAAATACTAACACAGCGTGCTACCACGTCATAACCAAACCAGTGAAAGTTATTGGCATATAGAACCATTAATGGTGATAAATGCTTGAGCACTCATAACATTTGCTCTCTTGATCTTTTTTTCTTTTTTTTTTTTTTGAAGGTCAGAAGCTCCATATCAACCCAGCCCAGCCCAAAGGAACCCCATAAAAGAAACCCCCAAAGCCCCCCGCCAGTGAAACCCATTTCCCATGAGGCTAGACTACCACTAAGATTATTATTATTATTATTATTATTGCAACCGAGCATTAGTTATCAGATATTTGCGACAAATGCTCTTGGCATCTCTGCCAGAGTTGAGAAGGATGAGAAGGTCCCCTGGAAGGGTTGAAGACGCCACCCCTCTCCCACTCCGTCATCTACGTCATGCTAGCATACCATTGAACAAGGGGAGGGGGAATCCTGTCCACCCAGTACTGCAGTATAATTTTTTATGCCAGAGCTGTAGCTAGGAGAATAAACTTACACTGGAGGTCACGTGACGCCATGCTCATGAGCGGGTGCTGAAAAACCCTGCTCCTACCATCCCACTGCTAAACCCTCCGTAGAACGTAAACCAGATCTTTGCCCGCTGAGCCCGACACCATTTGGAAAGTTTTTGCAAGCGCCATGGCTGCGAAGGGACTGCGCAAAGAGAGAGAGGCAGAGTGCACGAGGACAAAATGGGCCCGGTGAACCCGGCCGCGTCTACAATCGGATTGGCGTGGGTAGCGGAGGTGGCGGCTGAGGTAACAGGAGCCATGGAAAAACTATTTGATAAGCGATTGAGCCCAATTGAATTTAAGCTGGAACAACTACAAGCCCATATGGGGCAGCTCAGCAAGGATTTTGCAGCGTACCAGCAGCGACATGGGATCTTACAGGTTCGAGTAACTAAAATGGAGGAGGAATACACCCGTCTGAAAAATATTGTGACAACCTATGAAGAGAAACTAGAGGACCTAGAGAACAGGTCCCGAAGAAACAGCCTGAGGTTCGTGAGCTTACCAGAGGTGCTGGCGACCTGCAGGGATTCCTGGAAACATGGCTGCCGCAGCAGTTAAAGCTGTCGCCCTCTCTTGGGATTATCTGTGTAGACCGAGCTCACTGTATGGGTCCCCGTCAACCACCCCATTCAAGACTGTGAGTGGTGATCTGCTGCCTCCTCAACTTTGTACAAAAATCAGCTATTTTGCAAGCTCTAAGAGGTAGCCAGGAATTACGGTATGATAACAAGAAAATCCTATGCTTTCAGGATTACTCTGCAGCAGTTGCAGCCCAAAGGCGTTGGTTCTCACCTGTGTGCTCAAGACTCTTTGCCCTAAAAGTACGGTTCGCTCTGCAATATCCAGCTAAACTAAGAGTGACTTATTCAAACGGAAACCAAAGTTTATCAGACGGTGGAGGAAGCGCAGGAATTCCTGTGCTCGATAGATTCAGGACATCCATGGTGGGAGAGCCCAGACCATTAACTTGAGATCTATTGATATCCTTCACTGTGAGGGATCATGTCCACGTTTTGGAGGCCTATATGCCAGGGAAGACGCTGGCCCATTGATGGACCTGGACCCAGGACCTGAGGACTGGTCTGGAACACGGCCCTTGTTGTGAGACTTTTGTTGCATTATGTTTTGGGGTTTTTTTGTCGACTAAGCTGCGAATTACATCTTTATTAGTAGAGATGTGGTGGGTGGTGTCTAGCGTGATGGTTCCATGGAGGGAACCTTAGGTAGTATTGTTGGGGGAGAGGGAGATAGTGGGAAGATAAGGGTACTTAGAGGGGGTCGGGAGGGGGTCAGAACTCGAGACTAGGATTTCGTGGGGAAAATTTTGTTGCTGAGTTGGAGACTATTTGGTCACTCTTTGATTTGAATGTGTTGCCTTCGGGGGAGTGTAATCTGAGGGGGGGGGGGGCGGTCTGGGGCACCTCTTCCGGAACATAGGTTTTATCAATCTGGAAGGAAGTAAGCCTTGGGGAGAGGAGTACCGCTGAAGGTGGTGACTTGGAATGTGGGAGGTATTAACTTCCCTATTAAGCGTTCCAAAATACTGCAACATCTTCAGCGTCACCAAATCGATATTGCTTTATTGCAGGAGACTCATTTGTCGCCTCTGAACATACTAAGCTTAAACAATGGTGGGTGGGTGGGTGAATGTGTTGTGGCGGCCCAGGGGAAAAAGGGAGGGGTAGAGATCCTGTTTCGGAAGGGGGTGGCGGATAGGGTCACACCTCTTTATATAGACCCTGGGGGTAGGTTGTTATTGTGTGAAGCATTAGTGAGGGGGAAGAAATTGATCATTGGGAACGTGTATGCCTCCATTCAATATGATCGCCAATTTTATAAGATGGTCACTTCAAAACTTTTGGCTTGCCCTCAAACTGCAGTCTTGGTGGGTGAGGATTTCAACTCAGTAATGGACCCTCAATTAGACAAGTCCCACCCCGGAAGGACTGGAACTTTACACGACAGTAAAGGACTACCCAATCTATGTCATCAGATTTAATTGATGTCTGGCGGGTACTACATTCTCAGGAGAAGGACTTCACGCACTTGTCTCGAGCTCACTCTACCCAGGCCCGCATTGATTATCTGCTAGTCTCCAGGCAGTTCTTTAACTCACTGATCAAGGTAGATATTGGGCCTTACGTTTTTTTGGACCAATCGTGGGTTTGGATGGACTACGCATGGTCCCAGCCTCCTATGCAAGGGTGTCGTTGGGCTTTTCTGGTGGAACTATATAGAGATTAGGTCTTTCGGGATAGACTTCTCAAATGTTGGAGAGATTACAAGACTTATAATACAGAACATGAAGTAGATCCGGTCCTTTACTGGGAGTCAGCGAAAGTGGTTTTGAGGGGAGAAATCATTAGTTACACCTGTCACCAAAGGGACAGGGAGATCCTTCACTTAAGTAGACAACTTGGTGGGGCTCAACGGCAGTTCGGACAGTCACACTCCCTGGAACATAAACAGAGGGTATTGGAACTGCAGGTGGCATTAAACGAGCTCGGGCACCAAAGGGCCCTTAAATTGCAGACCTACTACAAGTATATGTTAAGCATGGGAATAAAGGGGGACGTCTCCTATCACGTCTTATAGCAATCGAAAGGGGATCCTCCCGAGTTCTGTCGTTAAAGTCGAACCAAGGTAGAACAGTCCAGGCAGGTCAGGAAATCAGCAATGAGTTTTACTGCTATTATCGGCAGTTATACCCCGGAGGATGTGGGGCTCCCCAGTGAGCTTTACTGGGCCCACATGTCCTTGCCGTCGGTATGCCCAGCAGACAATGAGATGCTTAATAAACCAATACTGGCAGCAGAGGTTCATCATCTAGGGATTCGGCAGAGCCCATTATGGAAGGCTCCTGGTTTAGATGGGCTTTGGTCTCTCTTATTGGGGTGGAGCCTTGTGATTTTCAGATTCTAAGAGGTACCAGGCAGGGATGCCCTCTTTCCCCTCTTCTATTTGTCTTAACATTAGACCCGTTGCTGAGGGTCATAGTGGATAATCCAGCGGTGCGGGGGTCTCGTTGGGCACTGAGACCTTTAAAGTTGCGGCATTCACGGATGACATCCTGGTGCGTTTGACTGAGCCGTGAGACTCGCTGCCCGCACTACTGGAAATCTTTAAAGAATATGGGGACTATGCTGGCCTGCGTTTAAATTTAGGCAAATCAGAAGCTCAGGCCTCTTCGGCTCGGTTAGTGACAGAATGGGGGGGTGAACTTCCCCATGCGCTGAGTGAAAAAGTCCTTCCGGTACCTGGGCATCCTATTACCTATGGATGTGACATGGTTATATCAACTAAATGTCTCCACATTTATTGGAGGATACTAGGAGGATCTTGGAGGGTTGGCGGAATTTGCCCTTATCTTTAATGGTTAGGGTGAGCTTGGTCAAGATGGTGGTGTTCCCAAAGTGGCTTTACTCCCTACAGACACCACCTCTTTGGCTATATCAAAAAGATAGTAAGGCTTTACACAGATTGATCGCCTGGTTTTGCTGGGCCTATAAGAAATCTAGAGTCTCACTCTCATACTTGATAGGGGTTTGGGGGCAGGGAGGAGTGGGCTTACTGGACATGAAACTTTACAATCAGGCATGTCAGCTACGGCATTTGGGGGACTGGTGCCTTCAGACGCAGACTTATACTCCATTGGTGCTTGAGAGAGCTTTCTATGCTCCCTTCCAGTTGTTTTCACTGTTACACCATAAGCGGTCATGGATCCCTCTAGAGCTCCGAGGGAGTGTGTTACTCAACCCTTTAAGGGCAATGTGGAGGTTAATTGTGCAGAACCTGGGGGGGGGGGGGGACGGACCCAAGTGTCACTGATCAGATCACCTTGGGCTCAACCCATCCTTTCAGCCAGGTTTTACCAACAGTCTTTCCTCAATGGGCAGACCAGGATATACTAAAACTTCAGATTAGTAGGGTGTGGAACTGGAAACTCACCAGAATACAATAAACAAGAAATTCCACAAACTGAAAATGTCCAAGACAGGTTATAACAATGACAGTACTACTCCCACTGTCAGCTGATCAACTTAGGAAGTAAAATGCCTCGATAACAGGATAAGATGGCGTCCTTGAGAGGAGACGTGTTTTGAGTGCTCCCGAACTCCCCAGTGTAATCTTCAAAAGAGAAGTACTTTTCCCTTTTTGAATGGGGAAAAGGAAAGGAAATCCAGGGCTAAAGCCTCCTCTAACCTCAGTGGAAATTCCGCTCTTCAGCAGACAACGCTGGAGGCTTTTGGAGTCCAAACACTGGGAATGCAGACGTCTGCTATGACCGGTTCCTCCCTGTTGCAGGAGGACCTCAGCATTGAAGCGGCTTTGTTAAATTGCCTCTTCAACCAGCTCCCCCGAGACCAGGAAGCAGAGTGGCGTCGACAGGAGAGCAGCGGAGTGACTCCCCCGAAGTGGGTATGCTTACTCCAGCAGTTAGGGAAGGCCCTGCCGATTCCTCAACGCCAGAGGATTTAACATCTATTGGGATTGCGAGGGCTAATAATCCTTTGCCTTCCCCTATCTGGGGAACTGCTTCCATAGGACTCGGGGTGAAACAAAGACCGCTGTAGTAATTCTAGGAAGTTCTGTGGGAAGCTATCAAGGCTTTGAACACATCATTCCTCCAGGTAACAAATTCAATGAAACAAGAACTGTCTGATTTGAAACAATCTCAACATACTTTGAGAGAGTTCAAGTTCATGAACAAAGAACTGATTTGTAGGATGGTGATATAAAAAAAATTGCAAATTTCCATTGGAACACTTATTCATGATAGAGGTATCATGGATAAGAAACTCGAATACCTAGATAATGAGATGAGGAGAAACAACCTGAGATTTCTCAATTTTCCAAAATCACCTTTGATTACCCCAGTTGATCTTGCTGAAGTATTAGCAGTTCTGAAGGAAGCAATAGCCACCTATTGTTAAAGCTCAATATATTACTGGAATTAGAAATTGTACGAGGCCTCCATGGCCAGGCTGTTAGTAAATGGCATGAGATCTACGCCCTTGGCGATAGTCAGGTACCAGGCAGGGATGCCCCCTCTCCCCACTGCTGTTTCTCCTATACTTAGAGCCCTTGCTGCGCACGATTGAGGCGGACCCTGAGATATGTGGGGTTCCACTTCCGACCCAAACTGTGGAAGTGTTAGCATTTGCTGAAGACTTGTTTCTGACACTTACAGATCCACAAGCCTCGTTAAGGAGGTTACTAGAAGTAACAGACGAATTTGGGTTCCATTCAGGGTTTAAATTGAATTCCTGGAAGTCTCTGGCTTTACCATCAGATTTGGGAATAAAGGCGGAATGGGAGGGACCCTTCCCGTTACAGTGGGCCCAGGAAGCAGTGACGTACCTGGGGGTGAGAATCCCGCTTGACTTAGACAACATATACATGCTAAATATGGATAACCTGAAAACTAGAGTGGGGATGGTGCTGGACAGATGGCAGGCGCTCCCCATATCACTGATGGGAAGGGTAGCATTATACAATATGATCTTGTTCCCAGCCTGGGTTTATACATACCAAATGATGCCCATGTATTTGCGGGGTAAAGACAAGAGGTGGCTGCATGCAAAATTAAATAAATTTCTATGGCAGGGGAAACGGGCGCGCATGACAATAAAAAAAGCAATGTTGCCTCGGGAAAAGGGGGGACTAGGAGTATTGAATTTGCACTTACTGTCGATAGCGAGTGGCATGCGCCATCTCAGATTGGTTTAGGAACACAGAGAGGCATATTTTCAAAGCACTTAGCCTTCCAAAGTTCCATAGAAACCTATGGAACTTTGGAAGGCTAAGTGCTTTGAAAATATGCCTCAGAGTATTTTACCGTCACATCATCAGAAACACAGTGGTTTAAAGGGCAGCACTTTGCGAGCTGGCTGCAGGCACGGGGGGGGGGGGGGGGGGGGGGGGGGGCACAGAAGTTGGGCCCAGTAACCCCGATATTTAAACCTCTGCGACAAACCTGGAGATGGTTATGTAAATTTTTTACACTTAACAATTCAACCACCCCCATGCTTGCCATTTGGGGGAATCCACAATTTCCAGCGGGGAGTACTTCAAGAACATTCCAGACCTGGGTAACTAAAGGGGTGAGTTATGTGTACCATGTGGTGAATGAGCAGGGCAAGATAAAACCATTTACAGAACTTTGTAGAGAGTTTAAATTGCCCAAGACGGATATGTTTGCATATCTACAGCTGCAGCACTATGTACAATCACTGCCAAGAGCGGTTCTGACATTGGACACTTGGGAAAGTTTTAATGCCATGCTCGGGTTGGACGGCCAGGCCCGAGTACCACTGACATACTTCCATGCACATCTGAGAGATCACATCAAACAGATCAGTTACACCAAAGTGGCGCAGCAGTGGAGCATGGAACTGGGAATACGAGTTACCCAAGAGCAATTGGAAACGAGCATTAAGAGGATTTACAAACTAACTGAAAATGTGAGCTGGTGGGAAACCTAAATTCATATTTCGTCTCTACATATCACCTCACAGATTCAGGGCCACCCTGAGAGAGACGGATTCTTGCTCGGAGTGTGGAAGAATAAATGCACACTTGGGACATATGTTTTGGACATGCCCGAAAATACATAGGTTCTGGAGTAACATGGCTGAGCATGTATCAGCAATGTGGAAAATCAGGTGGCATTATTCCCCAAAGCAACTTTTCATTATACAAGGGCAAGCACCTGTTGGAATAAAGGTGTTCCTACAGAAGGCAAGCTTGATGGGGGAAAAAAGCAATCTTACAAGTTTGGTTAACAGAAGAATACCCCGCGGTCAGCCGATGGCGCTCATGGATGATCCAAATGTGCTCTCTAGAACGCAAACGTATAACAGACCTTGCTTCGGAGAAAGGGGACTTATTTTGTAAAACCTGGTCTCCATATTGGATCACCCTGACACCAGTGACCAGGAGTAGAATATTGAATGCCTGAGGCCTGTAGGGGGGGGGGGAGGGGAGAAAATATGAAAAACTGTTGGTACAGAGATTTGCAGAAATGATAATGGATGTAGAAACGTAAAACTTATTGATGATGATACCCAGATCTACCTCTCCGCACCGGATATCTCAGCTGAAATCCAGACCAAAGTATCGGCCTGCCTGTCAGACATCGCTGCCTGGATGTCTCGCCGCCACCTGAAACTAAACATGACCAAAACCAAGCTTCTCCTCTTTCCCCCTAAACCTGCCTCTCCTCTCCCCCCGTTCTCTATTTCGGTAGATAACACTCTCATCCTCCCTGTCCCGTCTGCACGCAACCTTGGAGTCATCTTTGACTCTGCTCTCTCCTTCTCTGCTCATATTCAGCAGATTGCCAAAACCTGTTGTTTCTTTCTCTATAATATTAACAAAATTCGCCCTTTCCTCTCCGAGGACGCTACCAAAACCCTTACCCACACCCTTATCACCTCTTGCCTAGACTACTGCAATTTGCTTCTCGCTGGTCTCCCGCTCAGCCATCTATCTCCTCTTCAATCTGTCCAAAACTCTGCTGCGCGTCTTATATTCTGCCAGAGTTGCTATACTCACGTTAGCCCTCTCCTCAAGTCGCTTCACTGGCTCCCTATCCGCTTCGGCATACGGTTCAAACTTCTCCTTTTGACCTACAAGTGCATCCACTCCGCAGCTCCTCAGTACCTTTCTGCTCTCATCTCTCCCTACACTCCTCCCCGTGAACTCCGTTCGCTGGGTAAATGTCTCCTGTCGTCCCCCTTCTCCCCCACTGCTCACTCCCGGCTCCGTTCCTTCTATCGCTCTGCTCCCTATGCCTGGAATAGACTCCCTGAGCCAGTATGTCAGGCTCAGTCTCTGGGCTGTCTTCAAGTCTAGGCTTAAAGCCCACCATGACTCTCTTACTCAACACCCTCACTTATCACCCCTACCACTGCAATTTCCCCACCCCTAGCTGTAAGCTCTGTTGAGCAGGGACTGTCTTTTCATGTTAATTTGTACAGCGCTGCGTATGTCTAGTAGCGCTATAGAAATGTTTAATAGTAGTAGTAGAAATGTAAAACTTATTGGTTGTCAGTTTCAAGTGAGAATGAATAATAAACATGATTTAAAAAAAAATCTACAAAGGAACAGCTACAAAGGTTAGAAATTTAAAATCAGGCACGGACATTGTTTAAAAATATCATCTTGGAACCCAGACCAGGAACAGTTTAAGCACTAAAAAAGGTGAAAAGAAAATCAAATGACTGCTGACATGTTTAACCTTTAATCCCACGTGCCTGAATCTTATCTTCCCTATTCCACTATAACATCTTTTGTACTGGTCCCCCACCTGACTTGGCGAATGCCTTTACGGTACTATGTAAGCCACATTGAGCCTGCAAATAGGTGGGAAAATGTGGGATACAAATGCAACAAATAAAATAGGTGAGGTGAAAGAGGCTATTCAAGCCAAAAGGGCATTTTCAAAAAATTGAAAAAAGGATCCAAATGTAAAAAACAGAAGTACCATAAGGACTGGCCAACTGGATGCAAAGCATCGATAAGGAAGAGTAAGAGAATTATAAAAGAAGCTTCCCATAAAAGCAAAAACATCAGGTACATTAGAAGCAAAAGGCCTGTAGGGGACTTAAATCAGGACCAAAAGCATAAAGGATTAAACAACATTTAGGGAGGACAAGATTATAATGCAGAAAAGGGTTGGCAACATTTACACACACAGCACATGAATGTCAGTACTATCCCTGATAAACTGCAACATTACGTAAAGTCGGAAGCAGAAATGCACAAAGCTCCATAAAGCTTTGTGTGTTAAGTAAGTAAAAATTTAACTACAAACAATAGAAACTGCTAGAGTGGCTATTATTTGTGAAATACAATATTTCAGATTGCCAAAACTCTAGTTAAGGTTTTCTGTGTATACTTCCCATGGACTCATTCCAGAGCTCTCCTTCATTTGAAAAAGGCTCTCTTCCTGTACATAAATGCCCTTGAGATATTTAAATGTTTCTATCATGTCTCCTCTCTTCCTCCTCTCTTCCAGCGTATACATGTTGAGGTTCATAAGCCTGTCCCTATAATTTTTGGAAATTAGACCAGCAAGCCTAATGTCAGTGCCAAGCAAAATGGTAGAAACTATTACATTATAAAGAACAAAATCTACCGAACACATAGATAAACAGTTTAACAGGATAGAGTCAAACATGGATTCAGCTAGGGAAATCTTGCCTCACCAATTTGCTATGTTTTTTTGAAGGCATGACATGCGAATAAAGGTGAGCCAGTTGATGTAGTGCATCTACCCTTCAGAAATCTTTTGACATAATCCCTTATGAGATGCATAAGAAAATTAAAAAGCCATGGGATAGAAGGCAATTTTCTGTTGTGGACTGAGAATTGGTTAAAAAGATAGAAAACAGTAGGACTGAATAGCTAGTTCTCTAAATGGAAGAAGGTGAAAAATAGAATACCACAGGAATAGCATACTGGGACCAGGGGTGTGTTTTTTTGTTTTGTTTTTTTAATTAAATTTTCAGGACCAGAGCTTTTTAACATATTTATGAATGATATAGAAATTGGAACAAGCGAGGAGATAAAATTGGCAGCTGACAATCTATTCAAAGTTGTTAAACTGTACACAGAATGTTAGAAATTGCAAGAGGACCTTACAAGACTGGAAGACTGTGCATCCAAATAGCACTGATTTCAACAGGTAGAATCAGGGACTGCATATCTCACACTGTTTTGAGATGTAAATTCAAACCAGGACTGGTGAAAAAGTCTCCCGCAGCCCTGCACCCTTTCTGAGAATGGATTGATTGTTTTTAAAAATATATCCTTTGAGGTTTACAGTATACCTCAAAGGAATTGGCTATTTTACATGATCAGTTTTCCTCTACCTTTTCCCCTGGCAGCATAGGATTACAGGAGTGTATTTCTCTTTCTCCCCCCCCCCCCCCCCCACCTTTGTGTGCTGCTACCTTCCCTCTACATCCATCTCTGTCCCCTTCTCCAAACCCAAATGCTTAAAGAAGCAGACCTACCTGAACATATCTTAATAGATCTGCTTCTTTAAGCATTCGGGTGTGGAGAATGCACTGGTCCAGGCCTTCAGGTCCACTAAGACTGTCAAGGCTAAGGCATGTTATGGAGGTAACACACATTGGTGAAAAAAAATTCTAGGGGGGTTGTGAATGAAGGCTCATAGTCTCTCTGGTCTTCTCCCCCCCCCCCCCCCAAAAAAAAAAAAGCCACATGTAACACAGATAGAAACTTCTGCTAAGTCTCCTTTCCTGTCTTTTGCCTCATGGAGGGATTTGGTAAGGCATGAGACAGAGACAGGGAGGGAGTTGAGAGCAGAAGAAGGTGCCGTTACAACATGGCAGGGGGTAGGGGGAGAGAAGACCATTCAGGTGTGGAGAAGACAACAGAGATGGCTGGAGAAGGAAGGCAATTCGGTAAGGTACAGACAGGGCGGGAGAGCAGGAGGAGGTGCTGTTAATGGCAGCGGGGGAGGGGGCACAGAAGGGAAGAGACTGAAGCATTCAGTTGTGGAGAAGGGGACAGATGACTGGAGAGGGAAGGCAATTCAGTGGCCACCAGGCAAAACACAGGGAGGAAGAGCAGAAGGTTCTGTTAATGGCAGGGGTAGGGGGCTCGGAAGGGGGAGTCTGAGGCATTCAGGTGTGGAGAAAGGGGATAGAGAGATGGTTGGAGAGGAAAGGCAATTCAGTGGGCACTAGGTAAAACACAGGGACGGAGAGCAGAAAAAGGTGCTGTTAATGGCAGGGGGGAGGAGGCGTGGAAGGGTTGAGACTTAAGACTGAGAGGAGTTCGGGTGTGGAGAAGGGGACAGATGGCTGAAGAGGGAAGGCAGCATGCAGCTAGTCTTGGCAATGGAAGGAGAACTGTAGGTCACAGTTGGGGTTAGGGCTAGGGAGCGCCTTACTGTGATCTCTGACTGTCAGCTCATTGAATCCTCCTGCTCCTGCTGTGCTGCCATGTCGTCAACTGCTCCTCACGGTGCTCCTTCCTACTGCTACACTAGTATAAAGTAAGGGTTATATTTGATATACCGCGTTTTTGTAGTACAACCAAAATGATTTACATTATCTACAGGTGATGCACATTGGGAAGAATAGCCCAGATTATATACATGATGCTAAGTTCCATATCTGTCTCAATCTAACCTCTTGCGCTCTACACTACTCGCCATGCTAATGTCACCACACACTGACCCATATCAGCATGCTATTTAATTGTATTGTGGCAGTGGCAGGCAATGTAGTAGCAGAAGAGGCCAATCATGGTCCTCCTCAGTGTGGTGATTTCATGCATGGGGGGCAGGGACAGGGAACAGTAAAACCAAGGAGATTTGAGTAAGACTGTGATTTATCACTGTGTGTGGACTGGACTCTGGGAAGCAGTGTATAAGGAGGAGGGACATGCAGCAGCATGGGAGGAGGCCAGAATCCAGTGGTAAAGCGGTCTGTCAAATGTGTTGCCATTCCTGTGGATTTACCAAAGTTTACCATATCTCCTTTCTCTCTGAATTCCTGATGCTCAGCTGTTGATCGCATCATGCTTGGGGAGTTGCCGTGGTACACTAGTTGGAAAAATGCTGTAGTAGGGAGGGATGTGAGGACAGTTTCTGTTCCATAACAGGGTATGAATCCGGATTGACATGGATCTAGCCAGTTTCTCTCTCGTAACCAATTGTTAAGTTGAACACTGTTCTATAAGTTTTTTTTTTTTAATTCCCCCCCCCCCCCTAGAAATGGGATGTTAGATATTGGCCAATTAACGTTCAAGCTTGGCCTGGTCAAAGTGACATTCTTTAGTAAAGGATTCCTCACTGCCTTTTTGAATGCTGCTGGTAGTTGCCCATTAGACCTAAGCTTTCTATCCTTTGCAGTCTTAATACACAACTTGTTAAGGATTATGGCAGCCATGTTCTCAAAGCCAACATAATGGAGCGTGTTCTATCTCTAGAGAAGAATTAAGGGTTCTGTTCCAGATACATACTCAACCTGAAGAAGTTGAGCAGACTATGACCGTCTGGTTCTCAGGCATCTCAACCTTTTCCTCCAAAAAAGTTCAACATGGTTCTCTGGAATCTCAACTTTTTCCTCCAGAAAACTACCACTCTTCCCTATTTAACCAAAAGCGATTGACCATGTTTGCTAGATCTCAAGGATGCTTAAGCTGATATTTCCATCCATCCCATTTACCAGCAATATCTTCAATTTGTTCTACAGACAGATCATTAGCAGTAAAATGTTTTTTTCCAGCCTTTCCTCAGTACCCTGTTTTCATAAGTTGTCTAATGGTAGTAGTAGCAGCCCATTTTTGTAGACAGGGTCTGCTTGTTTTTTCAAGTCTTTTTTTTTTTGTTACATTTGTACCCCGCGCTTTCCCACTCATAGCAGGTTCAATGCAGCTTACATATTATATACAGGTACTTATTTGTACCTGGGGCAATGGAGGGTTAAGTGACTTGCCCAGAGTCACAAGGAGCTGCCTGTGCCTGCAGTGGGAATCAAACCCAGGACCAAAGTCCACCACACTAACCACTAGGCCACTACTCCACTGCACTTGACAATTGGCCCTATTCTTGTACCTGCTCATCTCGCGAAGAGCAAAGCTTTAATCCTGCTTAATTTCTGAGGGACCTCAAAGATGTTGACAAGTCTATCCTGCTACCAAGAGTCTTTCCTTCACTGGAACACCTTTGGAAACAGTTCAAGTCAATTTTTCCATCTGAAGACAGATTGCAGTGTTTCTTCTGTTTGTTCATATGTTGTCAAACTCACCAACTGTGGCACAGACTTTTCTGCATGGTGATATTCCATTCAACCTGCAGAGGGAAAACCTTTGGAATCCACTTCAATGCTAGAAATGATGGCAGATGAGTCCCTTCCTGTCAATTCCTCTACTGGCAAAACTACATTCATTATGGCAGTAGATGTTCAAGGACATTAATAACTACTGCTGGGATTTCTAGGTGTAATAATTTCAGGACCAGGCTGCAGCACAGACATCAGTCTAGTGGCATTACATCTGCACAAATGGAGACATTTATATTTTTTGTTCCTCCTACTTCCTCGACATTGGTGAATCACCAAAGTGGCCTGGAGGATTATTCTGGTTAAGACTACAATGGGTATCTTGATTAGGGTGTTTATATAATTAACATGCCAGTATGATAATTGTTGAAAGTTCGGTATCTTGATTGTTTTATTGTAACTAACCTCAAGCTATCTGGTGAGGTGAGAGATCAAGTCTGATAAAGTACATCCCAGAGAAATTTGCCACTGATGTGGAGAATTCTTTGCTGATACATCTGCTGAAAAGGAATCTCCTTATGAAGATACCTCTTGTCTGATGATTGTTCGGTGAGGTTCTTTTTCCCGTAACAATGGGTGTTGGAACCTAGTCAGATATTTTGTTTTTTAAAATGCATAGAAGCTCTAAAGACCACAATGGCAATCTCTGTACTTGGGCGTCCATGGGCAGCCATCTCCGTTTCTACTTGGCACATTTCTTAACAAGTTGAGTTTGAAATGCAAAGTACAACCAGCTCCAGGATTCAGCAAAGTACAGCTGTCTCGTGCTTCTGTTATAGTTTTGTTAGCGGTGAAAAAAGTAAGACACGGGGAATATTTCAGTCTACCTCCTGATGAAGACCCCAGATTGATAGACAACTTGAGCAAGTGTTCCATGGAGTCATGTTTGTACATGATGCAATATATGCATACCAGTCTTCAAAGACTGCTACTGTGCTTGGAGGGACAGACTGGATTAAAAGTTCAATCTGAACTAGTGGTTGTTTTCCTGAGGCAGATGTGTGAAACCCATCTTATCTGTTAAGCTTGTGATATATTAAACACCCTTTCTAAAATGTCAACCTATTCCATTGCTTTCAGACTTGCTTTGCTTCATATCTCTGGGTGGTGGAAAGGTGTAGGTACTAAATTAGCAGATGCTCTTCCACTGACAATGTGCTCCTTGTGACAGACAATGGATACTATCAAAGTTCATTGTACCACATTACAGCTTCTCTCTGCTGTAGCCCCAGAGGCTACATCATCTAGGTAAGTGAGCTCATCTTAGTATAGATCTTTTTACTGTAAGACCTAATTGTACTCTCTTTTCTAGGCAATTGTAACAGACCAAGTCAACTTACCGCTGTACAGCCGAATTGTGTAACTTAAGCATCCTCCTTCTATTGATTGCACTGTACGAATGTTAGTTTTGCCATTAGTACTCATCCTACCCTACATGTGGGGGGTTGAGTGCAATTTTTTCTGAAGGAATTTTAGAAAGTAACAAATTCCCAGGTACATGACACTGTAAAATCTGGTTCCTGTGTCAGATTTCTATTAGTTCCTCCCAACTACTTTTGGATGTGGTCCCAACTTCATTAAGCACATGCTTTTCTGCTTCACGAAGTAGTACAATTTCTGCAGACCAGTATAATAGAACCTGTTTTGGTCCAGGAAAGGAGTTAGGGATTCTGTTTCTAGTGTGTCCTCGTTACTCAAAAGACTAGAAGACTACGTCTGACCTTTAAACCTCAGATGTCAACCGGTTCCTGGGTAAAAAAGTTCAGAATAGACACACCATCTCCATTTTCTCCTATTTGACAAAGGGCAATTAGATACGTTTACTGAACTTCAAGGATGAGTACATCCATTCCAGTTCATCCCTTCTGCAAGATGTATCTTCACTTCATTCTGGAATCAGCTGTTACTAGTACTAGAAAACTTCCATGTTGACTTTTCTTGACCCCCAGGGTATTTACCAAATGTCTGGTGGTTGTAGTAACTTATCTACACAAATTAGGCCATCTGATTTTCCATATTTTGATAACTGGCTGCTGACAGCTTTATCAAGACATTCAAATTCCCAGTATCCATTCTCTTCTGGATTCATGAAGGCTGCTTCTCCGAGGACAAGCAGGCTGCTTGTTCTCACTGATGGGTGACGTCCACGGCAGCCCCTCCAATCGGAATCTTCACTAGCAAAGTCCTTTGCTAGTCCTCGCGCGCCCGCGCGCACCGCGCATGCGCGGCCGTCTTCCCGCCCGAAACCGGCTCGAGCCGGCCAGTCTTCTTTCGTCCGCACTCGGTACGGCTGTGTTTTTGCCCCGGAGAGTCGACCTCGCGCGTCTGTTGTTCAAATCGACGTGTTTTTTCTTCGGAAAAGGTTTAAATTCGTTCGGAAAGTGCTCCGCAAACCCCCTTGGGTTTCGTTTGCCCCTTCCCGTACTTCCAGTCTTTGCCCCGGTAAGTTTTCTTTCGTCGTCGGGGTAGGCCTCTTTTCGGCCTCGGTCGAGATTTTTTCTCCCTCAAAGTTTTGGTGCTCAAATTCGTCATTTCGGATTTTGATTTCGCCGGCGTGATTTTTCCGCCCATGACATCGAAGCCTTCCAGCGGCTTCAAGAAGTGCACCCAGTGCGCCCGGGTAATCTCGCTCACTGATAGACACTCTTCGTGTCTTCAGTGTCTGGGGGCCGAGCACCGTCCTCAGAATTGTAGCCTGTGTTCCCTGTTACAAAGGCGGACTCAGGTAGCGAGATTGGCCCAGTGGAACGTTTTGTTCTCGGGCTCTTCATCGGCACCGGGGTCATCGAGTGCATCGACGTCGTCAGCGTCCAGACCTTCATCCTCGGCCGCCAGTGCATCGAGGCATCGGCCCTTTGCATCAGCGCCGAGACATCGGATAGCTGCATCGGCGTCGGTGGTACCGGGACCTCGTCTGCTGATGTCGTCGGACGGTGGTGCATCGTCAGGAGTGCAGGTGAGGACTGTCCTTTCCCCTGCTGGTGGCGGTGAGCCTTCGGGTGGGTCTCCCCCTACCCTGAGGGCTCCTGCGGTACAGCCCCCCCGGGATCGACCTGCTTCGACCTCGGCCTCGAGGAAGCGACGGATGGATTCTACGTCCTCCTCGTCGGTGCCGGGGAGCTCCGGTGACATGCTTCGGAAGAAGTCGAAGAAGCATCGACACCGGTCTCCTCCCCGCGTCGGCACCGAGAGCTCTGGGTCGCCGAGGGAGTCGGCACCCAGCAGGCATCGGCACCGAGAGGACCGCTCACCCTCTGTTCAGGAGGTGTCGATGCTCTCCACTCTGGACAGTCCGGAACAGCCTCCACGCCCGGAACAGGTTCTGACGTCGACGCCTGCATCGGCCTCCATGCCTTTCTCTGCAGCCGCTCTGAACGAGAGCCTCCGGGCCGTTCTCCCAGAGATTCTGGGAGAGCTGTTGCGCCCTACCCCTCCGGTACCGGCGGTGCTTGCGCCTCCGGTACCGTCGAGCGTGGCGCCGGCTGGCCCATCGCCCGGGGTGAGGTCCCCGACGTCACGCGGTGCCGACTGCGGCCACCTCCCAGGAGGGCTCCCCGACTACGTCGGCGGAGGGAGCTTCGCCGATGCGGGCGAGGGAGTCTACCTCTCGACGCCCCCATCGTGGACGTGGCTCCATGGAGTCGAGCCGGGCGAGGTTGCAGACACAGGTCCGTGAACTTGTGTCTGACACCGAGGGTGAGGCCTCGTGGGAAGAGGAAGAAGACCCCAGATATTTCTCTGACGAGGAGTCTGAGGGTCTTCCTTCCGATCCCACTCACTCTCCTGAGAGACAGCTTTCTCCTCCCGAGAGTCTGTCTTTTGCTTCCTTTGTCCGGGAGATGTCTACGGCCATCCCCTTCCCGGTGGTTGTGGAGGACGAGCCCAGGGCTGAAATGTTTGAGCTCCTGGACTATCCTTCTCCACCTAAGGAAGCGTCCACTGTTCCCTTGCACCATGTCCTGAAAAAGACATTGCTTGCGAACTGGACCAAGCCACTAAGTAATCCCCACATCCCCAAGAAGATCGAGTCCCAGTACCGGATCCATGGGGACCCAGAGCTGATGCGCACTCAGTTGCCTAACGACTCTGGAGTTGTGGATCTGGCCCTAAAGAAGGCTAAGAGTTCTAGGGAGCATGCTTCGGCGCCCCCGGGCAAAGACTCTAGAACCTTAGACTCCTTTGGGAGGAAGGCCTACCATTCCTCTATGCTCGTGGCCAAAATCCAGTCTTACCAGCTCTACACGAGCATACACATGCGGAATAATGTGCGGCAGTTGGCGGGCTTGGTTGATGCTCTCCCCCCTGAGCAAGCCAAGCCTTTTCAGGAGGTGGTCAGGCAGCTGAAGGCGTGCAGAAAATTCCTGGCCAGAGGGGTGTATGACACCTTTGATGTTGCGTCCAGGGCCGCTGCTCAAGGTGTGGTGATGCGCAGGCTCTCATGGCTGCGTGCCTCCGACCTGGAGAACAGACTCCAGCAGCGGATTGCGGACTCGCCTTGCCGTGCGGACAATATTTTTGGAGAGAAGGTCGAGCAGGTGGTAGAGCATCTCCACCAGCGGGATACCGCATTCGACAAGTTCTCCCGCCGGCAGCCTTCAGCATCTACCTCTACAGGTAGAAGATTTTTTTGGGGAAGGAGGACTGTTCCCTACTCTTCTGGCAAGCGTAGGTACAATCCTCCTTCTCGACAGCCTGCGGCCCAGGCTAAGCCCCAGCGCGCTCGCTCTCGTCAGCAGCGTGCGCCTCAGCAAGGCCCCGCGGCTCCCCAGCAAAAGCAAGGGGCGAGCTTTTGACTGGCTCCAGCAGAGCATAGCCGACATCCAAGTGTCAGTGCCGGGCGACCTGCCAGTCGGAGGGAGGTTGAAAGCTTTTCACCAAAGGTGGCCTCTCATAACCTCCGATCAGTGGGTTCTGCAAATAGTCCGGCAAGGATACACCCTCAATTTGGCCTCAAAACCTCCAAATTGTCCACCGGGAGCTCAGTCTTACAGCTTCCAGCACAAGCAGGTACTTGCAGAGGAACTCTCCGCCCTTCTCAGCGCCAATGCGGTTGAGCCCGTGCCATCCGGGCAAGAAGGGCTGGGATTCTATTCCAGGTACTTCCTTGTGGAAAAGAAAACAGGGGGGATGCGTCCCATCCTAGACCTAAGGGCCCTGAACAAATATCTGGTCAAAGAAAAGTTCAGGATGCTTTCCCTGGGCACCCTACTTCCCATGATTCAGGAAAACGATTGGCTATGCTCTCTGGACTTGAAGGATGCCTACACACACATCCCGATACTGCCAGCTCACAGACAGTATCTGCGATTTCAGCTGGGCACACGTCACTTCCAGTACTGTGTGCTACCCTTTGGGCTCGCCTCTGCGCCCAGGGTGTTCACAAAGTGCCTGGCTGTAGTAGCAGCGGCACTTCGCAGGCTGGGGGTGCACGTGTTCCCATATCTCGACGATTGGCTGGTGAAGAATACGTCCGAGGCAGGAGCCCTGCAGTCCATGCAGATGACTATTCGCCTCCTGGAGCTACTGGGGTTTGTGATAAATTACCCAAAGTCCCATCTTCTCCCAGCACAGAGACTCGAATTCATAGGAGCTCTGCTGGATTCTCGGACGGCTCGCGCCTATCTCCCAGAGACGAGAGCCAACAACTTGTTGTCCCTCGTCTCGCGGGTGCGAACGTCCCAGCAGATCACAGCTCGGCAGATGTTGAGATTGCTGGGCCACATGGCCTCCACAGTTCATGTGACTCCCATGGCCCGCCTTCACATGAGATCTGCTCAATGGACCCTAGCTTCTCAGTGGTTTCAGGCTGCTGGGGATCTAGAAGACGTGGTCCACCTGTCCACGAGTTTTCTCGAATCCCTGTATTGGTGGACGATTTGGTCCAATTTGACTCTGGGACGTCCTTTCCAAATTCCTCAGCCACAAAAAGTGCTGACCACGGATGCGTCTCTCCTGGGATGGGGAGCTCATGTCGATGGGCTTCACACCCAAGGAAGCTGGTCCCTCCAGGAACGCGGTCTACAGATCAATCTCCTGGAGTTGCTAGCGATCTGGAACGCTCTGAAGGCTTTCAGAGATCGGCTGTCCCACCAAATTATCCAAATTCAGACAGACAACCAGGTTGCCATGTACTATGTCAACAAGCAGGGGGGCACCGGATCTCGCCCCCTGTGTCAGGAAGCCGTCAGCATGTGGCTCTGGGCTCGCCGTCACGGCATGGGGCTCCAAGCCACATATCTGGCAGGCGTAAACAACAGTCTGGCCGACAGACTGAGCAGGATTATGCAACCTCACGAGTGGTCGCTAAACTCCCGAGTGGTGCGCCAGATCTTCCAAGCGTGGGGCACCCCCTTGGTGGATCTCTTCGCATCTCTTCTGCTCCAGGCTTCAGGCCCCCGGCAGACTGGCATCGGATGCCTTCCTCCTGAATTGGGGGGAGGGCCTGCTGTATGCTTATCCTCCCATTCCTCTGGTGGGGAAAACTTTGTTGAAACTCAAGCAAGACCGAGGCACCATGTTTCTGATTGCTTCTTTTTGGCCGTGTCAGATCTGGTTCCCTCTTCTTCTGGAGTTATCCTCCGAAGAACCGTGGAGATTGGAGTGTTTTCCGACCCTCATCACGCAGGACGAAGGGGCTCTTCTGCATCCCAGCCTCCGGTCCCTGGCTCTCACGGCCTGGATGTTGAGAGCGTAGACTTTGCCTCTTTGGGTCTGTCAGAGGGTGTCTCCCGTGTCTTGCTTGCTTCCAGGAAAGATTCCACTAAGAGGAGTTACTTCTTTCTATGGAGGAGGTTTGCCGTCTGGTGTGACAGCAAGGCCCTAGATCCTCGCTCTTGTCCTACACAGACCCTGCTTGAATACCTTCTGCACTTGTCTGAGTCTGGTCTCAAGACCAACTCTGTAAGGGTTCACCTTAGTGCAATCAGTGCATACCATTACCGTGTGGAAGGTAAGCCGATCTCAGGACAGCCTTTAGTTGTTCGCTTCATGAGAGGTTTGCTTTTGTCAAAGCCCCCTGTCAAGCCTCCTACAGTGTCATGGGATCTCAATGTCGTTCTCACCCAGCTGATGAAACCTCCTTTTGAGCCACTGAATTCCTGCCATCTGAAGTACTTGACCTGGAAGGTCATTTTCTTGGTGGCAGTTACTTCAGCTCGTAGAGTCAGTGAGCTTCAGGCCCTGGTAGCCCAGGCCCCTTACACCAAATTTCATCATAACAGAGTAGTCCTCCGCACTCACCCTAAGTTCTTGCCAAAGGTCGTGTCGGAGTTCCATCTGAACCAGTCAATTGTCTTGCCAACATTCTTTCCCCGTCCTCATTCCTGCCCTGCTGAACGTCAGCTGCACACATTGGACTGCAAGAGAGCATTGGCCTTCTATTTGGAGCGGACACAGCCCAACAGACAGTCCGCCCAATTGTTTGTTTCTTTTGATCCCAATAGGAGGGGAGTGGCTGTGGGGAAACGCACCATATCCAATTGGCTAGCAGATTGCATTTCCTTCACTTACGCCCAGGCGGGGCTGGCTCTTGAGGGTCATGTCACGGCTCATAATGTTAGAGCCATGGCTGCGTCGGTAGCCCACTTGAAGTCAGCCTCTATTGAAGAAATTTGCAAAGCTGCGACGTGGTCATCTGTCCACACATTCACATCTCATTACTGCCTGCAGCAGGATACCCGACGCGACAGTCGGTTCGGGCAGTCAGTTCTTCAGAACCTGTTTGGGCTTTAGGATCCAACTCCACCCCCCGAGGGCCCTGTTTGTTCTGTTCCAGGCTGCACTCTCAGTTAGTTGGTAAATTTTTTAGGTCAATCTCAGTTATGTCCTCGCCGTTGCGAGGCCCAATTGACCATGGTTGTTGTTTTGAGTGAGCCTGGGGGCTAGGGATACCCCATCAGTGAGAACAAGCAGCCTGCTTGTCCTCGGAGAAAGCGAATGCTACATACCTGTAGAGGGTATTCTCCGAGGACAGCAGGCTGATTGTTCTCACAAACCCGCCCGCCTCCCCTTTGGAGTTGTGTCTTCCCTTGTATTGTCTTGCTACATACTGGACTGGCCGGCTCGAGCCGGTTTCGGGCGGGAAGACGGCCGCGCATGCGCGGTGCGCGTGGGCGCGCGAGGACTAGCAAAGGACTTTGCTAGTGAAGATTCCGATTGGAGGGGCTGCCGTGGACGTCACCCATCAGTGAGAACAATCAGCCTGCTGTCCTCGGAGAATACCCTCTACAGGTATGTAGCATTCGCTTTCATGTCGATCTACTAATACAACAGCTGTTTATACAGTGGGGCCCAATGTCCTTTTTACATCTCTCATAAAACCACCTTTTCAGTCCATGAAATCTTCTGTCACAAGTATCTAACCTAGAGAATGCTTTTTTTCTAGTAACAGTTACCTCTTTTCTTTTTGTGCAATCTTTTGATTTATACAATTCAACACCAATAAAAACATAATACAACCATAGTACTGAAGCAGCCTCTCAAATGCTACGCCTTAGAAAACAAGATGAGACCTGCCAAAAAAGGCTATATGATCTTTTCCATGTATTGATCAAAGGTTTGCCATATCTTAATATAGCAACTTAGACAGTTGTTTCTCCACTGCAACATGGAGTGGAGGAGTGGCCTAGTGGTTAGGGTGGTGGACTTTGGTCCTGAGGAACTGAGTTCAATTCCCACTTCAGGCACAGGCAGCTCCTTGTGACTCTGGGCAAGTCACTTAACCCTCCATTGCCCCATGTAAGCCGCATTGAGCCTGCCATGAGTGGGAAAGCGCGGGGTACAAATGTAACAAAAAAAAAAAACATCTTCATACTTATTAGCACATAACATAGCTCTACAAAAAGTGAACATATAGCAATATTTGTGAGTAAGTCAAACTGATCTTTAAACAGGCCAGATTTTACAATTAAGCTGTATAGGAATATTTCCAATGCTATTCATCTTCTAAATATCTTTCCAGAATGCAAACATCTTTGGACATTCATAAAAGAAGTGAGCAAGTGTGCTCTCATCTTAATGGGGGTCCATAGTAGTGGGTACTTTTTATAATAGTCTGTGAACTACAGGCCTTGAACATTTATGAACCTTAACACTCAATTTTACATTATAACAGGTAGAGCTATATACTCATTATAAATTCTTGCCAAACGTTTTCACACCTTTTTCTGTAAATGAAGTGGTAGGGTAGCTGTGTTAGTCCACTTTTAAAGGTAATAAGTAGAAATAAAACAAGACAAAGAAAAAAAAAAATAAAAATGATGAGCTTTTGAAGGTAACCCTTTGGATCAGAAATTCAGGAAAAAAAAGGTATAGTATTTTCTTTGTCTTGTTTTATTTCTATTTATTATATTTAAATGAAGAAATAGTACTGCCCATGTTTTATCCTAAACAATACAAACAACATCCTTCCACACTCCAGACTGCAGTCGGGCTGTCATCTTAAAAGAACTGAATCCTTTGGAAAGTTTACGCAGCTTTTTGTCTGCTGTGAAGCCAACAGGTGGCATTACAGTGGCGAAGTAGGCTACCCTTCTGTATTCATTTGTTAAAGTCAACCCTTATCGGATATGAACTACTGCAACTACCATATCTCTTTTGAAATTGGCTTGACTGGACACCATAGCCAAAGCAGGTATTTGGTCCTTGCTTCATATTTTTACTTCAGACTACTGCTTGGACTAATCCTCCATCTAATAGTGCATTTGGTTGAGCAATATGATTGACCAGTCTTTGTGATCTATGCAACTCTCACATCATTATCTGACTGGGATTCTTGTCAATAATGGATGAGCTAATTATGACTCCTAAGCCCGGGAGCCACTCAATTTGTGTGCCTGATTGTTTTTTTTTTTTATTTTTTATTATTTTTTCCCCTTCGATTAAGCAGGTTGTAAAATTCTCTTACCTGTAACAGAGGTTCTCTGTAAATGGCAGGATCAATCAGATATGCAGTTCCTCCCACCTCCATGAGGGTTGCATAACTGAGGTCTGCTGTGCATAGGAAGGGCTATGTATGCTCAGAATTTTACACTAGTTCTGAACTTTAGGAGTACTGTTCCTGGCACCATATGATCACTCAACCCACTGGGATGCTTGATTAATCCCACTCAACAGAAAACACCTGTTACTATATATCTGTGTGTGTGTGTGTGTGATATAAAAATAGTTCACTTCCTTTTTTATTGTTTTGTAGATTATATTCAGTGCCCATTTTGCCAGAGAAGGTTCAATGAAAATGCTGCTGAAAGGCACATTAATTTCTGCAAGGAGCAGGCAGCACGAATTAATAATAAAAGCAAGTTATCTGTGGATACAAAAGGAAAGACACCTGCTAGGACACAGGTAAAACACTGTACTGTGGGACAATAAGGACAGGGTTTTTGTTTTGTTTTGTTTACTATTAAAGTATTAAATTCAAGGTGCATACAAACATATGTGCTTGGGATTTTCAGTTGGACCAGATTTTAAACACAGATATTCATTTAAGTGTGTAGAGCAGATTTTTTTTTTCTTTTGCCAGCTATTACTGTCCATATTTGGATTTTAGTTAATACTTTTGCCAAATCCAAGCTCAGACTGAGCAGCATGTTCAGGTAGGTCCTGTCCAAGGTCACTGAAAATCTACATTTCATTTCGTAGCTTCCCACTATTCCAGAACCTGTGGGATAGTTGTACCCATCAACCAGCAGGTGGAAATAGAGAATGGAAAACTGAGCTGAGACATATCTGTCTTGGCATCCAGGTCCTCAGTAATTTCTATCTTGTGTGGGTGGATGGACATACTTTTCAACCTCTGATTCTAAGTGATTTGCTCCTGATCCAGTTGGTCAACTGGTCCCCAGTTGAGCTTTGCAGGTGACTTGAGTCTTCAGAGTCATATCTGGAGGTCTTCAGATCCATGTCTGTAGTGCCCTGCAAGTTTACTTCTTCCCTCCCTTCACCTCTCTCCTGTTTCCTGTGGAGACTGAGAGTTTGGGGGGAGCAACCGTCAGTGTTAAGTCCGACAAAATTTTGACTCTGAACCACTTGGAGGGCTGCAAATTCTGCTTGGTGCAGGGGAGGGATCCTGACTCACCGCTTGGGACATGTTGTGCTATGCTGGAGACAGTCAGGATGAATGGCGATTCCCATGGTGGCAGTTAAGCGGTGTTCCGCTGTGGGACCAACTGCTAGTGTTGGGGCGTTGCAGTGTGTGCATGCCGGGAGTCCGGCAGGATGTGTAAGAAACGGTTAGCAAGGTCCATCGACATAACATACATAGTAGATGACGGCAGAGAAAGACCTGTACGGTCCATCCAGTCTGCCAACAAGATAAACTCATATGTGCTACTTTAAGTGTATACCTGACCTTGATTTGTATCTGCCATTTTCAGGGCACCAACCGTAGAAGTCTGCCCAGCACTAGCCCTGCCTCCCAACCACTAGCCCCGCCTCCCACCACCCAATCTCCGCTAAGCTTCTGAGGATCCATTCCTTCTGAACAGGATTCCTTTATGTTTATCCCACGCATTTTTGAATTCCATTACTGTTTTCATCACCACCACCTCCCGCGAGAGGGCATTCCAAGTATCCACCACTCTATCTGTGAAAAAATACTTCGACATTTTTCTTGAGTCTCCCCCCCTTCAATCTCATTTCATGTCCTCTAGTTCTACCGCCTTCCCATCTACGGAAAAGGTTCGTTTGTGGATTAATACCTTTCAAATATTTGAACGTTTGTATCATATCACCCCTGTTTCTCCTTTCCTCCAGGGTATACATGTTCAGGTCAGCAAGTCTCTCCTCATACGTCTTGTAACGCAAATCCCATACCATTTTTGTAGCTTTTCTTTGCACCGCTTCAATTCTTTTTACATCCTTAGCAAGATACGGCCTCCAAAACTGAACACAGTACTCCAGGTGGGGACTCACCAACGACTTGTACAGGGGCATCAACAGCTCCTTTCTTCTGCTGGTCACACCTCTCTCTATACAGCCTAGCAACTGTCATGATTGTGGTCAGAACCCCTCTCAAACTTACCTTATTTCTGGTGGTCAGCTTCTTAGCTGGCTTCTGTTTCTTCAGTCTGTCCTTTCTGAGCTAGCTCTGTCTCTCTGTGCTGGCTGCTTCCAGCAGCATGTCCCTAATTGCTTTACTATACTGCAGCTGTGTGTGTTACCTGAGCTAGCTGCTTCTGTGTGCTGGTTGCTTCCAGCGTGGCTCTAATTGCTCTGCTATACTGCAGCTGTGGGGGTTAAGCCTGAGTTAGCTCTAGCTCTGTTTCAGTATGCTGCCTGCCTGTGTTTGGTAGTGGTGACTACAGCAGGCAGGGCCTTGATAAGGAAGTGGTGTTCTTTCCTTCAGGGCCTTTGCAACGTTTGCTTAGTTGTTTGCTTTAGGTCCAGGTTAGTGGTAGTGCAGTGTGCACTTTTGATCTGTGTTAGCTTCCCTGCTTTTCCCTTGTGGCTCCCCTGCTTTCCCTTTTAGTGCTAGGAGCTCTGCTGGTAGTTTGGTGCTTAGGAGCACCGTAGTTAGTTTAGGGTTGTAGAGCTGTTGTGCTTGGTGCTTAGGAGCACCTGTGCTAGTTTGTGTTTAGGTTCCCTGCTCTTTCCCTGTGGCTCCCCTGCTTTTCCTAGTGGTGCTATTGGTAGCACTTCTGTTAGTATAGGGCTTAGGAAGTCCTTTTGTTGGTTTATTGTTAGGAACACTTTTGTTGGCTTCTGTTTGGAGTTCTGTTGGTTAGGGCTTGGGAGCACTTATGTCAGTTTAGGATTTAGGAGTACTGCTGTTTCCAGCTTGTTCTAGTCCTGGTCCCTGTGTCATCCAGTATCCGGTAAGTCCTGCCGGCCACTCAAACCCAGGGGCTCAACCCTTGGGGGCAGTGGCTAAGTACAGGTGAAGCTGTACGGACCAGTCCAGGGTGTTCCGGTGCGGTGTGTTCCAGTCCTGTGTCCTCCAGTCCGGGGGATTCCAGCCCTGTGTCCTCCAGTCCAGGGGGATTCCAGTCAGTGTGTTCCGGCTCGCTGGGCGGTGCCTGCAGTCCCTGCTGGTGCCGGTGTGCTTGCCCAGCGTTGGTGCGTTTTGCCTGCTGCTGTCGCTCCTCGTCAGCAGCCCAAGGGCTCACGTTTGCTCCAGAGCCCGGCCCCGCGGGCTCTGAACCTGAAAACCTGATAGATTGCAAAGGCCATGAGCCCAGCAAGGTCACCCACCCAGATGGGGTCCAGTTCCATCATTGTTCTTGATCCTTCCATGACGCTTCATAAACTTTTGTCTCATCCTGTTTTGAAGAAGACCCCTGAAGCAGCAGCTGAGAGAAAACGTGTCCGGCTGCTCGGGATCGTGGAAAACCCCATTTCGGACATTGACCCTTTTATCACGCTCTCTGAGTATCGCCGCAACCTTGTCTTGAATCCAGCTTTGTGGGATACTCCTGAAGCTGTCGCTGAGAGGATACGTCTTGGGAATTCCGCTCTGGGCCCACGCCAGTCTTTCTTTCATGTGGACAGGAAATCCTCCTCTCAGCTAGAGCATCCATTGATGCGAGGCTGGTCCACTCTTCTCTTCCTCTGGTGGGAGAACGTCTTCAGGAGTTTGGGCCAAAATTATGTCAGATCACTGGGTTCATGATAATCATACAGAAAATTATAAGTTGGAGTTCTCTCACTTAGTCGCTCCTCTCTTCTTGCAGTCTCCTTGTCGAAGCGGAACCATGGTGGTTGAGATTCAGACCACCATAGATTATTTTCTGGCAGTCCGGGCCATTGTTCAGTTCCCCAGGCTGAACCTGGGCAAATCAGATACTCCGTCTACTTCATTGTCCCAAAGAAGGAAGGCAGCTTATTTGGCCTTAGATCTCAAAGGTCTAAACTGCTTCCTTTGAGTGTCCCGCTTTCGCATGGAGACACTAAGAGCAGTCATAGCCTCAGTTCAAGTTGGAGAATTTCTTACCACTACTACTACTAGTTAGCATTTCTATAGCGCTACAAGGCATACGCAGCGCTGCACAAACATAGAAGAAAGACAGTCCCTGCTCAAAGAGCTTACAATCTACCACCCTCAACCTCGTACCCATATGGCCGTTCCATCAGAGGTTTCTACACTTTGCTGTGCTGGGCTGTCACTTCCTGTTCAAGGCTTTGCCTTTCAGTCATGCCATGGCTCTAAAAATGTTTATGAAGGTTAGGGTGGTGGTGGCATTGCTTCAGCGCCAGGGAATCACCCATATCTCGACAACTGGCTCATTTGTGTGTCATCCTATTTGGACATCGTAGTGGCGACTGCCAAAGTTGTCAATGTTTTGCAGTCATTGGGTTGGGTGATCAATTTCGAGAAGAGCAGACTAACTCTGTTGCAGACGCTGGAGCATCTGGGTGTTATATTTGATACAGCACAGGAGAGGATTTTTATCATGGAGAGCAGGAGGTCAAAGCTGGTTCAACAGATTCATCTTCTCAGTCAAAGCAGGCCCAGGATCTGGGACTACATCCAGATTCTGGGGTCACTGACTGTGGCAATGGAAGTGGGCAAGAATCTTATCTCAGCTGCTGGTCCTCCGGTGTCACATAAGTACAACCTTCATCTTCCTTGGTTGCCAGATGGAGTATGCAGTGGTGGTTGTCACCCAGAAATGTGGTGGAGCTCTCTTTCCGATAAAACATTGGGAGGTGGTGACAACTGACGCCAGCAAGTTGGGTTGAGGATTTCATTACAATTTCCTTCTGGCTCAGGGAACAGGAGTCTTGGTGGTTGATAAAGTGCTTGGAGCTCAGGGCAGAACGTTATGCCTTACGTGACTTTGGTCTGTTTCTGGCAGGGGCCCCCATCGGAGACTTTCTTTTTAGTGAGACAACAGTGGCTTGTATCAACAAGAAACACGGGACCCGCATGTTATGTTCCTCACCTGGTTCCAGGCCGGCGGCCGAGTCGCCGGCGAGGCGCGGTCCGGCAGAGATAGCCGGCTATCTTGGTGGTGTTTCGCCAGGATAGGTCGGCCATCTTGGGATGGGCATCTCAGCTTATGGCGGCCATATTGGGGTTGGCCGGCTGCAGGAAGGAAGCCCATATTTGGGCGGTGTGCTTCTCTGCTGCCATCTTGGATCAGCTGCACATGTTTGAGACTGATTTCTATACTATTTAAAGCCCTGCCTCCAGTCCTTCGTTGCTTCGGCCTCAATTGTGTTTGAGGTCCACGCTGGTGCTCCTTATCTTCAGTTCCAGTGTTCCAGACCTCAGCTTGTTTCCCGGACCTCGCTTGTTTTGCTGCCTGCCTTGACCTTGGACTGTTTTTGATTACTCTCTGCCCTACGGATTTACCTGGCTTTTGGACTGTGTCTGTCTGTCTGCCTGTCTAGTCAGTGGTCGTGCAACCTCACCGGTTCCAGAAGTCCTGGTGGCTGCCCGAACCTGGGGGCTTAACTCCCAGGGAATGGCGGTCGCTCCCCAGGTGAAGCTAGGTGTTGTCTGGCTGCCTGACCGAGTGCGGTGTCACTCCATCCTAGCCATGCTCAGTCGGGGCACAAGGGCTCATATTCCTCCAGTCATAACACCGCAGCTGTCCAATGGCGGTCTCCCTCATGAGTTGGGCAGAGAAAAATCTTCTCTGCTTGTCAGCAGATCACATCGCTGGGTCTTTGAATTTGGAGGCAGACTTTCTCAGTAGGCACTCCTTGGACCCAGGAGAATGGGAACTATGCAGCCAGGATTTTCAGCTGATAGTGGAGCGATTGGGCTGTGCACTTCTGCACTTGTTGGTGAGGGAAAGGGGTGCCAAAGTGCCCAAGTTCTTCAGCCATCGCAAATAACCGGGCTCAATGGGTATCAATGCCCTACTGCTGCTCTGGCTGGAGACACATTTACTGTGTTCCCTTTGTGGCCATGGTAGGCTGCGTGTTGGAAAGGATCGCTTTGCATCGGGGTCAAATAATTCTCATAGACCGGATAGGCCGTGGAAGCTGTGGTACGTGGACCTGATTTGACAGCTGGTTGGGGCCCTGTCTTTTTCCCCAGGTACACGGCCTACTGAAGCAAAGTCCAGTGCTCATGGAGGATCTGTGCCCCTCTGGTTTTGCGGTTGACCATTGAAAGGTCTCCGAGATGAAAAGGTTATTCTGATTTGATCATTGTTATCTTGCTTCATGCTCAGAATGCTCTACATGCATGGCATATGTGAGGGTGTGGCGGATGTTCGAAAGCTGGTGTTCTGAGTGTGGACTTTCTCCCTTCTTTTTCTAGGATTGTGCACATCCTAGCATTTCTCCAGGTGGACCTTCAGAAAGAATTTGTTGCGGCTTTGACCTGTTTCAGGATCTTACTGCAGATAACCTCTCTCGCGGCTCACCCGGATATTATTTGATTCTTGCGGGAAGAGGGTTGTTTGTGGCCTCCATTTCAGTGTACAGCGCTGTGTACATCTATGCTATAGAAATTAGTAGTAGTAGTCATATGCCATATCCAGAGTGGAACCTTAATTTAATTCTTTGTGCTCTTCAGAAGCCTCCTTTTTGAGCCACTCCGGAAGGCCTCCTTGAAAGATTTTATGCTTAAGAAAGCGTTCTTGGCGGCTGTTGTGTCGGCACGTAGGGTTTCAGAGTTTTAGGCTCTTGTTGGGATCCCTTTCTTCACTTTTCAGAGGGGAGGGGGGGGGGGGGACACTGTCTTCCTGTGTTTGGTTCCTTCCTTTCTTCCCAAAGTGGTATCAGCATTTCATCTCAACCAATCTGTGGAGCTTCCGTCCTTTTGCAGAGAGGAAGAAAAGGCTCAGTATTTTTCCTTGAAGTTTCTCAATGTGGGTAGTCCTCATTAGATATGTGGAAGTCATGAATGAATTTTGCAAATTGGACAGACTGTTGTCCTTTTTGGTAAACAGATGCTTGGCCTCATAGCTTTCAAGCCCAGAATTGCTAGATGACTGAAGGAGACTATCGAGTCAGCTAGCTTGCTTGCGGGAAAGCAGGCTCTTTGGACTTTGCAGGCTCATTCTACAAGACAGAGGCTGCCTTACTGTTTCTGGTGGATATATGCAAGGCAGTGCCATGGTTGATACTGCATACCTTTGCCAAGCACTACAGGGTGGATGTTGCAGCGCGCTTGGAAGCCAGTTTTGGGGATTGCTTTTGAACATTCCATATGTTCTAGAATAGTAGGAAGCTACGTAATGGAAGGAGAAATTAGGTCTTATTTGATAATTTTCTTTCTGTTAGTCCTTCCCAGGGTGAAGTAACTTGTCTACAGACAGCAATAAGATAGGTTTTCAGTCTGCTGCTCTTTGGCTCTGTCTGCTGCTTTAGCTACTAGACTACTTTTCCACTCCTCTTTGGTGGGTACAGATACATGCATAAGTTACAACTACTGCCCTGTATATACGTAGACTATCAAGCAGTGCGCTTATAGAGAAAAGTGTATCTTTTTTGAGAGAGAACCTGGCTGACCTGATGAGGGAAAGATTTGGTGGGTGAACTTTAAACTGTGGTTTTGTTTTTTCATCCAGCAGTGTCCCCCTGTCCCTTTGAGCTTTCTGGTGTTCACCCCCCCCTCCCCCGATAGTGTGCAACACATTCCGTGGGGCACAGAACCAACCCTATTATGTATTAGCACATTTTGTGAAACACAAAAATATGTGTGTTCATTTGTTTTTGTTTTTTTTTTAAATCTGTCTCTCCATCATCTGTGATACTGATGCTACACAGGGGGGCAGACAAAGCAAAAACATAAGTACCGGAACAGCTGTCAGTCTGAAGAACAGAACTTCTGATGAAGATCCACCTAATGAAGGAAAGGTGCTATTAACATTCCAAAAAGCAGAGCTAGTGGCGAGGAGGAGGAGAGATGAGTGGTTAAAAAGTGGCAAAGATTAAGAGGGGAACAAGAGCACAGTGAAGGTGATGAACACATACCAAACAATGCTCTATATATCCAAAAATCTTTATTCTTGAAATTCAAGACTGAACATGGGCCGTGTTTCGGCCACTAGGCCTGTATCAGGAGTCTACAACATAACCACATACGCAACAAGAATAAGCTATGAAGTTACATAAGCAATGTTTGTATACATTTAAAAAAATCGTAAAAAGTATGTTAAATTTTAAACAATAGAGACCAATTGAAATCATGAAACATCACAATATAAAATCTACCCGTAAGTAAATAAATAAATATAAATAACCATCAGAAAAGGTCATTATTATTTTTAGGGGTGATACTTACCAGCTAAGTTCAGTGCATTTATAAATAAAAATGTAGACCATCATACTTAAAGTGCATTCAGTGAGCATAGATACACACATCATACAAATAGTATTCATAGATAAATATTTCATATGAATAAGTGTATGAGAGTCTGAAAACTAAACTACCCATATAGTACATAAAATATCAAGACTCGACTAACTGTGTAGAACAATGATAATCACGTTAATCCTACAGACTGGTTACAGTCAAACATTAAATTGTACAGAAAATATCAAAACTGTATAAAATAATGATAAATAACTTATAAACCCTACAGACTGGTTAAATAAGTAAAAAAATATTATATAATACTTGGTATCTTTAAATATCGAAACTTTCCTACGTAATGGGTAAAGAATGGACTGATTTAGAAAATAAATAGAACAACAAATTTAGGGGCCCTTTTACTAAGCCGCGTAGGCACCTACGTGCGCCAATTTGGAGCTACTGCAAGGCCTGGGTGGTGGTTTCATTTTTTACATGCATCCACTACGCGCTAACCGGGCAGTAAATGACTGTACGTGCACTGACGATTACCACCCAGTTAACGCGTGAGACTTTACTGCTAAGTCAGTGGGTGGCGGTATGGTCTCAGGCCCAAAATGGACTTGTGCCAATTTTTATTTTGCTGCATGTCCATTTTTGGCCTGCAAAAAAGGCCTTTTTTTGCAGGTGCAGTGAAAAATGGATCTGCACGTGTTCAGTACACGTGTCTACACCAGCGCAGAGAAAAACCACATGGAGTGTGGAGGTGCACTTGATCCCCACAGGACAAAAAAGCGAAAACAAAGAAAGGGGTGGGGAAAATAGGCTCTATTCAAACAATGGGGCAGACGTATAAATTAGTTAAAACAATGATTTTTATTGCGAATAGGTGACTCAACACAGCCGTGTTTCGGCGCCGTAGCGCTTTCCTCAGGAGTCTATAAAAACAAATATGACAGAAATAATACATAAATACTGCATACAAAATAAATATATCAGTGTACGTATATACTAAATGAACATCTCAAAACATTTATATGAGTTAAAACCAAATGAACATATATAGATGTAAAAAACAGAGCAAAATTATAACCAATTTCAAATCCATAAAAGTAATATTAAAATAAGTCATGTAATCTCTAAAAGAATTAAATGTGAAAAAATGGTGTTGCAGAGTAAATGCATGCATCAGTAATGCAAAAACGAATGCTTATACAGGGAGTAACGTAAGGTGTGATGTTTACACAATAGACAGCAAACACAGGGTTCCAAACAGTATCTGTTTGGTTACATACAAGAGTCTGTAGGTGCATTTTTCAGTGCATCTTAGTAAAAGGACCCCTTAAAGTACTTGAATATGTAAAATGTCCCACCTCTGAAAATATTATATGTGAAAAAGATATCACACCTCTGCGGAAAAATAATCATGAATCCAGACTATATGTATTATATGCGTTGTGTAAAAAATGCGCTGTGTAAAAAGCCAACCCAATTTTTGTAAAAGTTAGACCTAGCGGTCATAAAATGAAAACACCACAGAGTGAAAGAGTGCAAACTTGGCGCAGAATCTCATTTCTAAAAGTGAAAACATCTTTAGCATATGGTTGTGGTAAACATGAAGATGGAAAAAAATAACAGTGACAGAGAGTAAAAAACAAAAAATCCAAACTCCATTGCTGAATCTAAATGCTGAAAGTGAAAGCCACTCAAGAACATGATCCTGTTGAACAACATACAGTGGGGGAAATAAGTATTTGATCCCTTGCTGATTTTGTAAGTTTGCCCACTGACAAAGACATGAGCAGCCCATAATTGAAGGGTAGGTTATTGGTAACAGTGAGAGATAGCACATCACAAATTAAATCCGGAAAATCACATTGTGGAAAGTATATGAATTTATTTGCATTCTGCAGAGGGAAATAAGTATTTGATCCCCCACCAACCAGTAAGAGATCTGGCCCCTACAGACCAGGTAGATGCTCCAAATCAACTCGTTACCTGCATGACAGACAGCTGTCGGCAATGGTCACCTGTATGAAAGACACCTGTCCACAGACTCAGTGAATCAGTCAGACTCTAACCTCTACAAAATGGCCAAGAGCAAGGAGCTGTCTAAGGATGTCAGGGACAAGATCATACACCTGCACAAGGCTGGAATGGGCTACAAAACCATCAGTAAGACGCTGGGCGAGAAGGAGACAACTGTTGGTGCCATAGTAAGAAAATGGAAGAAGTACAAAATGACTGTCAATCGACAAAGATCTGGGGCTCCACGCAAAATCTCACCTCGTGGGGTATCCTTGATCATGAGGAAGGTTAGAAATCAGCCTACAACTACAAGGGGGGAACTTGTCAATGATCTCAAGGCAGCTGGGACCACTGTCACCACGAAAACCATTGGTAACACATTACGACATAACGGATTGCAATCCTGCAGTGCCCGCAAGGTCCCCCTGCTCCGGAAGGCACATGTGACGGCCCGTCTGAAGTTTGCCAGTGAACACCTGGATGATGCCGAGAGTGATTGGGAGAAGGTGCTGTGGTCAGATGAGACAAAAATTGAGCTCTTTGGCATGAACTCAACTCGCCGTGTTTGGAGGAAGAGAAATGCTGCCTATGACCCAAAGAACACCGTCCCCACTGTCAAGCATGGAGGTGGAAATGTTATGTTTTGGGGGTGTTTCTCTGCTAAGGGCACAGGACTACTTCACCGCATCAATGGGAGAATGGATGGGGCCATGTACCGTACAATTCTTAGTGACAACCTCCTTCCCTCCGCCAGGGCCTTAAAAATGGGTCGTGGCTGGGTCTTCCAGCACGACAATGACCCAAAACATACAGCCAAGGCAACAAAGGAGTGGCTCAGGAAGAAGCACATTAGGGTCATGGAGTGGCCTAGCCAGTCACCAGACCTTAATCCCATTGAAAACTTATGGAGGGAGCTGAAGCTGCGAGTTGCCAAGCGACAGCCCAGAACTCTTAATGATTTAGAGATGATCTGCAAAGAGGAGTGGACCAAAATTCCTCCTGACATGTGTGCAAACCTCATCATCAACTACAGAAGACGTCTGACCGCTGTGCTTGCCAACAAGGGTTTTGCCACCAAGTATTAGGTCTTGTTTGCCAGAGGGATTAAATACTTATTTCCCTCTGCAGAATGCAAATAAATTCATATACTTTCCACAATGTGATTTTCCGGATTTAATTTGTGATGTGCTATCTCTCACTGTTACCAATAACCTACCCTTCAATTATGGGCTGCTCATGTCTTTGTCAGTGGGCAAACTTACAAAATCAGCAAGGGATCAAATACTTATTTCCCCCACTGTATTTAAAAAATCTGAAAAATAAGTGAAAAGAAACCTAATTACAGAAAGACTGAAGAAAGTGTTCAAAAATGTACAGTGGCTTGAAAGTCTAAAAACAGACAACAGATGAAACTCCATACCGAAACACTAAACCGGCAGTAGTGAACCGGTTGCAATATCCAAAGCTTCTAAAAGACAAAAATTATGATTAACCTACTAAAGGAGCCCGATTAAAAGCCATCCAAAAGGATTTGAAGGAAAGTTACCATTTAAAACTCATGATGTGACTCTGTGTCTCAGCAAGAATTGGCAAAAAAAAACAGCTGACTAACCTCAGGTCTCTTATACGTTGCCCGTGCCTATGTCTGCTGACGTCAACCATATTAGCTGCCAGTTACCCGGCAGGAAAAAAATTAATCTAAAAAAATATAAAACTCCAAAAACACAACGTGTGCAGCTTCCTCAAACTGTAATGTATAAGGGACTTGGAAAACATAATAACAAGGCTCCTAAACTCTTAACTAAATCTTGACATGTGTGATGTCACTCATATAGTAAATAACAATAGAAAGGAACCAGAAATGGTCTTCACTGAGCTATGATAACACTCTGAAACAAATAATAACAGTGGCATAAGAATCATGATGTCTAGTGGGCACAGCAAAATGCCGCAGATGAGAAACTCCAGCGGGGAAACACAACAGCTAAGCAGCATGTTTAGTTTAGTAATAAACTACATCGGTGATCTCCTGTAGAGTTCCTTGTTCGAATCTTCATTTACTAATGCTCTGCTACACACTTATGCAGAGCTATTGGAAAGAATAAAAAGCAAGTAAAAAAAGATGATCATACCATACATACTAAATAAAGGGGATGATCATGCCATACCCACTAAAGAAACGGGAAGCCTCATATAAAAAAATATATATAAACATGTTTGTAAAATAGATATATGAAAAATCATCTTCAGCAGACCTCAAAAAAGGATACTAATATAGAGTATGTATAATCCAGTCTGTAAGGATGAATAACATAAAAGCCAAACATAAACAAGTATATATAATATATTCTTTATTGTATACCTAATGGTACAATGACTATTAATGAACATATAAAAACCCAGTGTTGTATCAGAAATTCACATTAATCTCTTCTGAATATCTGTTGTTCACATAGGTACCTGCAACCGCTATTCAGGACCTCGGCAGCAACTTGTTGCACATAGAGAACTCTTTATGATTTGCTGACATTGTCATCAATCCACTTCGATTTTTCATCTTTAAATTTTTCATAAATCATTTTTTATCAAAACTTTTAATCAAAATCCCAAATATTGAGTAACAAATTTCTTTAAATTTCTTTATATAGAGCACTTATCTTTTATAAGCCACTATAACGACCCCAGCCAACATGGGCCATATTTTGCTTCTGCTGCATCAGGACTCTGTCCTTATGAATGGCTGAACAACTTTCTGCCAAAGCTTCTAGGACAGAGTCCTGATGTAGCAGAGGCGAAACATGGCCCATGTTGGCTGGGGTCCTTATAGCGGCTTATAAAAGATAAGTGCTGTATATGAAGAAATTTTAAGAAAATTTGCTACTCATTATTGGGGGTTTTGTTTAAAAGTTTTGATGAAAAATTTAAAGATGAAAAATCAAAGTGGACCGGTGATGTCAGCAAATCATAGAAAGTTCTTTATGTGCAACAAGTTGCTGCTGAGGTCCTGAATAGTGGAGAGTGGTTGTTGGTATCTATGTGAACAAGAGAGAGAGATTCAGATGAGATTAATGTGCATTTCTGATACAGCGATGGGTTTTTGCATGTTCATGACTGTTTGCCCCCCCGCTGACAAAATTTTAACACAAATTTGAACACAAATATCCACTATAATACATGAAAATAAAACTTTTAAAAAAGACTAAAAAAGAAAAAAAAAAGGGGGCGACCATTTGATGTAATGTATCTAAATATGATGGTAACTGATCAAAGCAGTAGTCAGACAAAGGAAAATAACTCATCAAAATGTTATATTAGAGGAGCGACAAAAGCATACAAAAATGATGAAAAAGATAGAATGATAAACAGTAAAAAAATAAAAAAAACAACTGGACTTCGCACAATCTTGCTAATGGATATATCATAAGAAAAGCCTGTTCTACATTGAGCCCACAAGGCTGGCTGTATTGAGTTCAAAATTTAAACGTTCTTCTTCACGCAGTAATACTTTATTTAATATAATACTTTATTTTTATAGCCTGCAATACCTTGTAGTCCGATGCAGGTTCCATACAAAGAGGCTGTACAAACCAGGAAATATAATTACATACAATCACATAATCGAATAAAACTAATGCAATCAATTCCTACTATATTTTTGAAAGAAATATGTCTTAAGCAACAGTCTAAAATTTGTGTAACTTTGAAGCCTGTACTATCAAAGATGAAATTTCTTTGCCTAACTTAGCTGCCTGATAAGAGAATAAAGAGTCAATACATTTCTTTCTAACTTTACCCTTCATAGTTGGAAAGGAAAATAAATTTACAGATCAAGAGGAACACACTAAATTTGACAAAACAGTGCATCAAATAGGAAGGTGCCAGTTCATAAGAGACCTTATACATTAGACAGGAAAATTTAAATAATACTGTAGCAGTTACTGGCATCCAATGAACTTTGGCATAATACGCTGACAGGTGGTCAGATTGTTTCAAAGAAAACATTAACCTTGGTGCTGTGTTGTTAATTTTTCTGTAGCTTTCTCATTAAGTACCAAGAAAAGCTTGATAAATAATATTGTAATAGACCAAAGAACTAAGCAGCAAAGCCTGAACCAGCAACCAAAATTGATGATCCTTAAAATATTTACAGATACAGCGTAACGTATGCGTCAGGAAAAATTATTTTCTGAATCACCTTGTTTACTTGAAGTTCTAATGAACCAGTGGAATCCAAAAGAACCCCCAAAGCCCTCGCAGAGGAAGGGAAAAAATAAATCTGATGGTGAATTACAATATTAGGTTCTATTGGTCCTTAGAGCCAGTAATTAGCAACAACTTCTTTTTTTTTTTTTTTTTTTTTCTGTATTCAGTTTTAACATATGTGCTATCGTCCAGTGTTCTACAGTTCTAAAAAACATACGCAAAACAGGCAACTCGGTCAAGACCTCAGGCTGTACTGGAAGAACACTTATGCCATCCACATAACTAAACACAACCTCTAATCTCTGCAACACAAAACCCAAAGAATGTGTAATATATAGGTTAAATAACAAGGGGGGTGGGGGAACCTTATGGAACCCCAAAAATTGCTCCAACAATCAGACAAGTCTGCAGACATTCTAACTTTATATCTCCTATTAAGGTGAAAGCCCTGGAACCAGGACATAACTGTGCTCATAATCCCAATGCCATCCAAGATCTGTAAAAGAATATCAAAATCAGCCAGATCAAAAGCATTCGATAAATCAAATTGACCCCTCCTCTCCCCTCCATTTTACATGTACTTAATAATGAAAAATTGTTGGTCATCAATGGTATGATTGGCCTCATACCAGTGTAGTACTAGAGGAGCTGTCTGTATATTCCTACTGATTCAACTCCTGTGTTCTAGCATCCTCGTCTTAACCATCCTCGTTTTCCCTACATATTACAAGGACAGATTACAATATATATCATCAGGGTAGAATTAGTTGAATGAAAATATTGTTTAGTCACTGGATAGACAAATTTATCAAGAATCATACTGTGTTTATATACTGTGCACTTTCCGCATTTGGAGTGTCCTCTTGACCAATATTTGGTACAGTTGACGGTATCAGCTTCTGTTTTCAAATTCTTATTTCTGGAATAGGCAATAACAGGTTTCTTCTCTTTGAAACATGTGTGTGTCTCAAGGATATGCCAGTTTCTCCTAATTGCCTTCTGGATATTATTTGAAAACTAACTGAACTGGAGCATACAAATAATATATGATTTTTTGTTGTGTTGTTTGTAGCTCTTTCTAGACTTTCTTTAATGCATTTTCTGGATATCCTCTTTGTTCAAAATGGTTAGATATGGCACTAGCTGGAATCTCAAATTCTTCCAGATTAGTGCAAAGCCTTGTAGATGTAGGAACTGTGAATATTGTAAATTGTTCTTTAAAGCCCTATTGTGGAAACTGAAGTGTGAGTGAGCATTTTTATCTGTCGGTTTCTTATAAACTATAGTGATGAATTGATATATTGTCTTTCTAATAAGAATGTCCAGAAAGGCAATCTGTTGCATGTCATATTGCATCTTAAAATGTAAATTCTGATCTCACACATTCAACCACTCGTAGAATTCAAAACGTTGGGTGACATCTCCTCTCCATAATAGAAAAGCATCATCTGTGTAGCGCTTGTAAAATGTTTCTGCCTTAAACAGGTGTTCTCTTAAAAAATGTTGTTTCAAAATTAGCTGCATAGAGGTTAGCTACATCTGGTGCCATAGCTGAACCCACCACAGTTCCCTTAACCTGTTGATAAAATTTTTCTCTGAGGACAAGCAGGCTTCTTGTTTTCACATGTGGGTTGACGTCTGCATCTGCCCAGGAACTGGCAGTTTGCAAGAGCAAAAAATAAACAAGTCTTCTGGCACTGCGCATGTGCATCTCAGTTTTTCTTTTTCCGCAGTGAGGTGTGGCAGGTTCCTCCTGTGCTCCTCTTTGAGGCCCGGGAAAGGAGTCTTCATTTTACGCAAGTTTTTTGCTGCTGTTTAAAAAACAAAAAACGAAGAGTTTCTCCATTTTATTTTCTTAGTATCTTTATTCCCTTTCATTTTTAGTTTTCTTTCTTCGACGCAGCCGGCCTTTAGGCCGCACAGTCGGGTTTCTCCTCTTTTTGTGCCATTTTCTTTTTGGAACAATCGCGTCATTTGATTTTGCTGAAGCAGTTTTTCCTCCCATTTCATGGAAGACACCCAGCGGCTTCAAACGTTGTACTCGGTGCAACTGGACCATCTCAGGTACTGATACTCGTTCTTGGTGTATCCAGTGCCTTGAGCCCGACCATAGCCCAGCTGCTTTGTAGTCTGTGTCTTCGTATGAAGAAACGGACTTAAGTGTCTTGAGAAGCCCAGTGAGAGAAACATTTTGTAGCTTGGTCCGGACCTTCAACATCGGTACCGAGGTCGGCAGCGTCAACATCGAGGGAGGCATCGACGTTGGGAACAGAGGTAATTGCTGCTGAGAGACCAGGTCGCGCTGGGAGCAGTGAGCCATTGAGTGGGTCTCCACCTGTCTCGAGGCCTCCTGTTATGCAGGCCCCCCTGAGACCGAGCATCGGACCCGACCCCGAGGAGGCGTGTGGATTCCACGTCGTCCTCTTCGGTGCTGAGGAGTCTCAATGACGGGCATCGAGTGAAAGGCGAAGAAGCACCATCATCGATCTCCTTCTACACACGGTGCTGGGAGCTCCGGGGCATTGAGGGACTCAGCACCCAGGAAGTGTCTGCGCCGAGAGGACCGCTCCCCCTCTATACAAGAGGCACCCGGGAAGCGTCGGCGCCGAGAGAACCGCTCCCCCTCTATACAAGAGGTGCTGATGCATCGGTCTCCTGGCAGCCTGGTACCTGCTCCTGAACCTTGGCAGATTCTGACACTGGTTGTTCCATCGACCCCACAGCCTTCTCTGATGGCGACTTTCGATGAATGCATCCGGGCCGTGCTTCCAGAGCTTCTGGAAGGACTGCTGCACCAGTCTGCTTCGATGTCTGAGGTGCTTGCACCTTCCGTACCGTTTGTTGCAGCGGCATCTGGCCTTTCATCTGTGAGAAGGTCCCCGTCTTCAGTGCCACTTATGGCATCGGTGTCGGCTGCCACCCAGGCATGTGATGGAAGATTTTTCTTTTGACCATCCGCTCCCGGATGCCCAGCCCCACCCAGGAGATTCTCTCCCACTGCACACCTCACATCTTTGTGACCCATCTATTCTGCCAGTGTACCTCTGTCCAGCAGGTTCTTTTCTTTGTTTGCTTCTGTTCCCCAGTGAATATCCTGTGCTCCCCCCTTCTCCCCCCTCTCTCCCCCTCCAAAGGTTGTTCTCTAAGTCCACTGCCCTACACATCCTCCCTATGTAAAACTCTCAGAGCCCCTACCATGCACGAGGCCCTTCCACCCTTGCAGTTAAACTTTACAGTAAAACCCTCATTCTTACTTCGTTTAACATAAACAGCACTGACAGTGTCTTTAGTGGCGAATCTCACTCTCCTGCCTTCTGTTCAATCCGTTCTGGCGACTGATGCTCCATTTTCGCGATGTATTCATTAACAGCAGTCTCTGTGTCGAATGACCTCCATTTTCCATCCTGGCGTATTTTCAGCACTGCTGGGTAGATGAGCATGAATTTGACCTGGAGATCTTGTAAGCGGCGACACAATGGGGTAAATATCCTCCGTCGCAATGACACGGAGTAATCTTAAAATATTCAGATTAATTGGCCATCATATTTAGTTTCCTCTCTTTTTAAACGATAGCCTCTCAAAATTTCTAGCTTGTGCAGGTAATTGTGGACATTCAGAATGACCACGCCCGGGGCTGGACGCAGCCCACGCGGTGCACCCTCTCCAGGCAAAGCGCTCCGTCATGGTCCGATAGAGCAAATTCTGACAGCCATTTTTCCACCACTGTCGCCAGTACTGTGTCGCTCACCGATTCAGGTAGTCCGATGAGGCGCAAGTTGCTGCGTCTAGCTGTATTTTCTAAGTCATCGATTTTATTATTCAGCGCGACCACTGTAGATTTTAGCTGCAGTAGCTGCTGTTGCGCTGGTGTGTATGCGTCTTCGAGCTCCGACACTCTGTGCTCAAGTTCCCTGGTCCGTTGTGTTACCTCCGCCAGCGTGGATTCAAATGTTTCAAGCTGCTTCGATATTTTGTCCAGACGCGGTTCTAACACTTGTGCCACCGCCATAGTCAGCTGCGATAGCTGCTCCGTTGTGAATGTAGGCCCGCTCTGCTGCGATGTCTGCACTGTACCGGTGGCCGCTACTCGCTGTTTCTCTTTTTCCTTTTTCGCACCTCTTGTCGACATTATCTTAGACGCTAGACCGCAACGGTGAGACGCCCATGGACAAGTTTCTCGAGACACCGTCTTTCTTGGCAAAAGTGAGGTTTTTACGCTGTTTGTTAATGTTTTCCGGGTGTTGGGGCCTCAGAGAGCAGAGACACTCGTCTCACACTCTCAGCGCATCACGTGACCCTCCTAATCAGTGATTTATGAATGCCTGAAACTGTTGTTGGGAGTTCCGGGTCGTCGGCACTAGGAGGACAGTGCCCCCTCCATACTGGAGGTGCCGATGCATCGGTATCCCAACAGCCAAGACCCAGTTCCCACATCGACCCCAGCAGTTCTGCAACCTAAACCTGAGCCGACACCCCAGCCTTTCCCGGTGTCGACTCTTGATGAGTGCATCCGGGGCCTTACTCCTTGAGCTTCCTGGTAGCCTTCGATTCCCACTGCAGCTCCTTGTGACTCTGGGCAAGTCACTTAACCGTCCATTGCCCCTGGTACAAAATAAGTACCTGAATATATGTAAACCGCTTTGAATGTAGTTTAAAAACCTCAGAAAGGCGGTATATCAAGTCCCATTTCCCTTCCCCATTCCCTTTTGCAATGGTGTACATCATCAGGGGTGCTTGCGCCTACTCTGCCTTCCGTTGTGGCCCTGCTTGGCCCTCAGCCTGCGGTGCGGCCTCCGTCACCGATGCCACATGCAGCTCCAGTGTCTACTACCAATCCTGCACTACTCCGATGTCTGTGGAGGAAGCTTCACCAGAGTTGAGGCGGGAACAGACTTCTCAAGGCCATTCTCGAGGACATGGCTCCTCTTCATCGAGGCAGGTTCAGTCTCGACACTCCCTCCAGGAGGTATTGTCTGATACCAAACAGGAGCACTTTTAGGATTCAGAGGAGGATCCACGGTACTTTTTCTCAGATGAGTCCTATAGAATTCCCTCTGAACCCTCCCCTCCACCTGAAAGGAGAAAGTCTTCTCTGTGGAGCCTTTCATTCCCTTCTTTTGTCAAGGAAATGGCTGATGCCGTTCCATTTCCTTTGGAAGTGGAAGACTAGCCTAGGGCCAAGATGCTTGAGGTCCTGGACTACATGTTTCCTCCTAGGGATGCTGTGACTGTCTCCACGAGGTATTCCAGGAAGTCCTAGTTAAGAACTGGGAGTCCCCCTGTTGGTCCCAGTCATACCCAAGAAGATCTCCCAATGATTCAGAAAAATGATTGGCTGTTCACTCTGGATTTAAAGGATGCATATACTCGCATCCGGCTGGAAGTATCTTCGATTTTGGCTGAGAACACATCACTTTCAGTACCACGTGCTGCATTTTGGCCTTTCTTCTGCTCTCAGGGTCTTCACCAAATGTCTAGCAGTAGTTGCAGCATCGCTACTCAGACTGGGAGTCCATGTATTCCCGTATCTTGATAATTGGCTGGTAAAGAACATCTCTTCGGATGGTGCTCATGAGTCCATGCGAATGACTGTTCGGGTGCTCGAGCTACTAGAGTTTGTTTTAAACTACCCCATCTTTGCCCTTTCCAACAATTGGCGTTCATAGGAGCCCTGCTCGATACTCAGAAGATTCGAACCTTCCTTCCAGAGATGAGAGCGACACACTTCCACTGTTTGAGCCTTTCAGCAGGTCTCAGATCAGCAGATGTTGAGATTTGTTGGACCACATGTCTTCCACAGTGTAAGTTACACCCATTGCACTTTTTCACATGAAATCAGCTTAATGGACCCTAACTTCTCAGTGGTATCAAGTTACAGGGGGCCTGGAAGATGTCATCCAAGTCCCCAGAGCTTGTACGTTCCTTTCAGTGGTGGACCATTCGATCCAATTTGACTCTGGGACTTCCGTTCCAAATTCCTCATCCAGAGAAGGTGCTGACAATGGATGCATCTCTTCTGGGATGGGGGGGCTTATGTAGATGGCCTTCACACCCAATGTGTTTGGTTCACCCTTTAAACGAATCTTCATATCAATCTCCTGGAGCTCCGAGCGATCTGGAACGCTCTAAAGACTTTCAGAGATTAGTTATCTCATCAAATTATGCTCATCCAAACAGACAATCAGGTTGCAATGTATTACACCAACAAGCAGGGGGGCACTGGATCACGCCCTCTGTGTCAGGAGGCCATCTGGATGTAGCATTGAGCTAGACACCTTGGCATGTTCCTTCGAGTCACTTATCTGGTGGGAAAAAACAATACCCTGGCCGACAGACTGATCAGGATAATGCAACCACATATGAAGTCTCTCAATATGGGCATTGCACGCAAGACCTTCCGAGTGTGGGGCACCTCCTCGGTAGATTTTTTTTTTTTTTTTTGCCATTCTGATCTACCACAAGCTGCCTCGGTTCTGTTTCAGTCTTTAGGCCCACCACAGACTAGTGTCAGATACCTTTCTCCTTAATTGGGGAACACGTCTTCTGTATGTGTATTCTTACATACATTCTCCTATGTGGAAGACTTTGTTGAAACTGAAGCAAGACCGTGGAACCATGATTCTGATCACGCTGTACTGGCCATGTCTGATATGGTTGCCTTTCTTCTGAAGTTATATTCTGAAGAGCTGTGGAGATTGGAGTGTATTCCGACCCTCATCACGCAAAATGAGGGGTCTCTTCTACATCCTAACCTCCAGTCTCTGGCTGTCACAGCTTTGATGTTGAGAGCCTAGAATTCGCTTCCTTGGGTCTTTTGGAGTGTCTCCCGTATCTTGCTGGCTTCCAGGAAAGACTCCACTAAGAGGTGCTATTCTTTCAAATGGAGGAGGTTTGCTGTCTGGTGTGAGAGCAAGGCCCTTGATCCTCTTGCTTACCCTACACAGACCCTGCTTAAATACTTTCTACACCTATCAGAGTCTGGTCTCAAGACCTTAGTGCAATTAGTGCTTATCATCAACGTGTAGAAAGTAAGCCCATCTCTGGACAGCCTCTAGTTCACTTCATGAGAGATTTGGTTTTGTCAAAGCCCCCTGTGAAACCTCCACCCATGTTATTGGATCTCAAAGTCGTTCTCACTAAGCTGATGAAATCTCCTTTTGAGCCACTGAATTCCTGGTCATTTTCTTGGTGACTGTTACTTCAGCTCATAGAGTCAGTGAGCTTCAGTCCTTAGTGGTAGATGTACCTTCTATGTTTCATCACAACAGAGTAGTTCTCTGCACGCACCGTAAGTTCTTGCCAAAAATTTGTGTCTGAGTTCTATCTGAACCAGTCGATTGTCTTGCAAACATTCTTTCCCCGACCTCATGCTCATCCTGGCGAAAGAAGCTTGCACACCTTGGATTGCAAGAGAACATCGGTGTACTACATGGAGTGAACCATTCTTCACAGATATTTCTTTTTATCCCATCAGGAAACTCACCATTTCTAATTGGCTGGCAGATTACATTTCCTTTGTGACCAGGCTGGGCTGGCCTTGGAGGGTCATATCACGGCTCACAATGTCAAAGCCATGGCTGCTTCGGTAGCCCACCTGATGTCAGCCTCCATTGAAGACATTTGCAAGGCTGTGACAAGGTCATCAGTCCACACATTCACATCACACTACTGCCTAGAGCAGGATACCCAATGCGATATTCAGTTCGGACAGACATGGTGTCTAGAATCCAACTTCACCCTCCTAGGCCCATTTTATTCTGTTCCAAGCTGCACTCTCTTTCAGATTGTATATAGTTTCAGGTTAATCTCTTGTTGTGTCCTCACCATTGTGAAGCCCAATTGACCAATGTTTGTTGTTTTTGGTGAGCCTGGATGCTAGGGATTCCCCCACTTGTGAGAATCTATAAGCCTGCTTGTCCTTGGGGAAAGTGAAGATACTTGCCTGTAGCAGGTATTCTCTGAGGACAGCAGGCTTTATATTCTCACAGTCCCTCCCACCTGCCCTTGGAGTTTTCTCTGTTTTTCTTTTTACTTTTTTTTTCTGTAGTATAAAACTGAGGAAACCGCGTTCTCGTTGCGGGCCAGAATGCCCGCATGTGTGGTAGAGCGTATCTCTCATTCCACAAAGCTCTACTTATGTTATTGATAAGTCCTGGACCGTGCGGTACGGGTCAGCGTCACCTGCTGTTCTCAGAGAATATCTTCTATAGGTAAGTATCTTCGCTTTATTTAGGGAGAATGAATCTAAGTGTTCCTCGTGGCTCTGTCCTTTTATTGCACTCCAATCCTGCTCTGCTTACTAATCGCCACTCACCCACGCACTACTTGCTCACTACTATAACCGTTGTTGTGGCACACTATTAAGCTTTGTGGCAGTACTTTTCACTGGTGATGTCATATTTGGAGGGTGGAGACTAGAGCTTGCTGATATTTGTGACAGCCTAAGTAAATGATATTACAGTAGTCTAGTTGTGACAGTAATAGGACTTGGACAGCAAGTCTAAATTGTTACAGTTGAAAGTATTTATTTACGAATGCGCCTTAACTTCCGCAATAGCAGGAATGATTCTTTTATCAAAGAGTTTACTTGAGGTTCAAATGATATGTTATCAAGTGTTATACCTTTAATAGTAATTGAGTGATCACAGTTTAGTTTTGAATTAATACCCACCAGTAGAAACTTAGTTTTTCCTTGTTTAATGTCAACAAATGACATCATCCAATCCTCTATTAAAATAATTACAGACTTAATCAACTCAGGAGAGATATGAACAGGAATTGTAATTGTGATGTCGTCTTCATAGATGAAATCTTTTTCTAATTTTATTCCCACTGTAAGCATAATTACTTTGAAAAGTATGAGTAACAATGGAGTAACTTGCTGTACTCCACAGGGGGCTTGCCATGAGTCAGATAGTACACCACCCATTTAACCCTATAAGATCTATGTGTGAGAACCATGAGATCACTTCAGTACATTTCCTGCTATTCCATTTCTATCTAATGTTTGTTACAGTAGATTGTGCTATAGCAAGTTGAAGGCACTTGAAAGATCAAACTTCATGATGTACTTGTTTGCCCATACTAACAAGTGATCTAATAGCAGTGGTGTGCTGGTAAATGTTTAACAGGCTCTCTCCCCAGTCCCCCTCTGCGCCCCCGTCCCCCTCTGTGCCCCCCCCCCCCCCCCCCACAAATTGTAGAGCTGACTATAGCTGGGGAGAGAGCCTGGGGGGGAGGTGGCAATGCAGTATCCAGGAAAAAAAATTAAATGATCCCAGGTTCCAATCTAATTCATGTTTAATGTGGGATAAAATGCCATAAATAAGTAAATAAATATAAACTTTTAATGTTGAGCACCTGATTCTCAAAGTGAACATATTCCAAACACTATAATGAAAATAAAATGATTTTTTTTAAAATTCTTTATTTATCATTTTGATTAATTTACAAGAATATATCTTGAACAAGTAAGGCAGTTTAACAGGTTACAGGCAATTTTCTCTAAAGAAAAGAAAAAATTAAATAAGGGAAGTATAGATTATCAACTTGTATTAGACCCCAAGGGGCTGGAACTTAATACTACTCAGGAGATTAGTTTCAAATATCTTCCAAAAATAAGAGGTAAAGGCTTAACAGTATATACCGTGCATTTTTACTTTTCATTAATCTCTTTTTCAAAGGCTAATCAGACCTACTAAACTCCAACATAAATTATAAAACCTTTTTCTGTGTAATAAACTGTTTCAGGTGCTCAGAAACAAAAAATACATATTTAACCCCTAGATATTTCACATTGCATTTACATGGGTAATTGAGATTAAAAGAGGCTCCCAAAGCTAATGTTGCGGATCTTAATGCCAAAAACTCTTTCCTTCTAGCCTGAGTCTGTTTAGTGACATCTGGAAAGAGTAGTACTTTTTCCCATAAAATGGGGTTTGTAAGTGCTTTAATGCAGTTTTTCTAACCAGTTCCAGGTCCTGTTGAAAAATAAAAGATACCAAAAGAGTTTGTCTTTCAGTTATTTCAGTCAAGGAAGATTCTAATAGTTCCGAAACATTTAAATCGGGTTCTATTTGTGGTAGTTCTTGGGGGCCATCTTTCAATTTTCTTGCTGGCAGATAATATACTTTATTGAGTGGAGGTATTTTATCTTCTGTAAATTTCAAATTTTCCATCAAATATCGTTTGAAAATATCCAAAGGGGAATAAACTAAAGTTCTTGGAAAGTTCAACAAACGCAAATTAAGCCTCCTGTTGTAATTTTCAAAATACTCCAGTCTGCTATGAATCAATGTATTGTCCTGTATAAGTCTTGCTGAAATTTCTTTCATTTTTACATTTTCATCAGATAAATGATTAATTCTTTCTGAGACTTCATTTTTCATTGCTGTAAGGTCTTTAGACAAAGTCTGAACGTTACTCACGAGAGAGTCGATCTTGCTAGTTGAGGTTAAGACCGTCTGAAGTATCTCCCATATAGCCTCGAGTGATACCGGCACTTTCTGGGCCTTAGATGAAACACAGGCATCGACTGGGGAGATCGCTATGGGGCCCAGTTGACTCACCGCTTCGCCGTCGTCGCGGTTTTGTGGGTCGCCTCCATAGTCGGCCCCAGTCGGTTGTGGCGGTTGAGATCGCGTTGGAGGGGACAATGAAATATCCTGTCCCAAGAGGTCAGCCTCTCCTGGCGCTGTAAACTCAGCGGGACCTCCAAACGCCGTCATTGCGGTTCTCGCAAGAAAACTATTGAGCGTCTGCTGGGTAGGTGTAGAAGTTAGAGCTGCCTGGGCCGCGGCTCTAACAAACGCCTTTCTCTTTGTATGCGGCGTATTTCCTTGCAGGTAAAACAAATTTTTTAAGGTAATAGAGAAAGGGTTTGTACTCCTGCTGACTCCTCGATGTTACTCGCGAAATGATGTTACTGCCGCCATCTTGCTCCGCCCCCCCCCCCCCCCCCCCCGATAAAATGATTTTTTTTTTCTACCTTTGTTGTCTGGTGACTGTTTTTCTGATCATGCTGGCCCAGTATCCGATTCTGCTGCTATCTGTCCTCTTAACTCCGTTTCCAGGGCTTCCGTTCCATTTATTTCTTTCCATTTCTCCTTTCTTCTTCATTTCGGGTCCTCAGCTTCTGCCTATTTTCTTCATCCATGTGCAGTTTTTCTCCTCTCTTCCTTTTCCCTCATCTCATCTCCTTCCTCACTCTTCTCTACCCTCCATCCATGTCCAGCATTTCTTCTCTCTCCTCTCCCCTGCCCTCCATCCACCCATGCCCAGCAGTGACCCTTCTTTCCCCTGTCCTCCATCCACCCATGTCCAGCAGTGACCCTAATCTCCCCTGCCCTCCATCCACACATGCCCAGCAGTGACCCTCATCTCCCCTGTCCTCCATCCACCCATGTCCAGCAGTGACCCTCATCTCCCCTGTCCTCCATCCACCCATGTCCAGCAGTGACCCTAATCTCACCTGCCCTCCATCCACCCATGTCCAGCAGTGACCCTCATCTCCCCTGTCCTCCATCCACCCATGTCCAGCAGTGACCCTAATCTCACCTGCCCTCCATCCACCCATGCCCAGCAGTGACCCTCCTCTCCCCTGCCCTCCATCCACCCATGCCCAGCAGTGACCCTAATCTCCCCTGCTCTCCATCCACCCATGTCCAGCAGTGACCCTAATCTCCCCTGCCCTCCATCCACCCATGTCCAGCAGTGACCCTAATCTCCCCTGCCCTCCATCCACACATGCCCAGCAGTGACCCTTCTCTCCCCTGTCCTCCATCCACCCATGTCCAGCAGTGACCCTCATCTCCCCTGTCCTCCATCCACCCATGTCCAGCAGTGACCCTAATCTCACCTGCCCTCCATCCACCCATGCCCAGCAGTGACCCTAATCTCCCCTGCCCTCCATCCACCCATGTCCAGCAGTGACCCTCCTCTCCCCTGTCCTCCATCCACCCATGCCCAGCAGTGACCCTAATCTCACCTGCCCTCCATCCACCCATGCCCAGCAGTGACCCTCCTCTCCCCTGCCCTCCATCCACCCATGCCCAGGGACTCCCTTCTCTCCCCTGCCACCCCCTCCCGCGTTGTTCACCGGCGACTTCTCCTCCCTCCCTCCGGATCCGTCCCTCACCGACCTGACTCTTCTAATTTTTCGGCGGGGCAGGCAGTCTTGCCTGCCCGCTACCAGCGCTGACTCTCCCCTGCCGGTTCGCGCTTCAAAATGGCCGCCGAGACTTCAGTAGAAGTCTCGCGAGGCCGCCTCTGGAAGTCTCGGCAGCCATTTTTAAAGCGCAAACCGTCAGGGTAGAGTCAGCGCTGGTAGCGGGCAGGCAAGACTGCCCGCCCCGCCGAAGAATTAGAAGAGTCAGGTGAGGGACCGGATCGGGCGGGAGGGAGGAGAGCCGGCTCGCAGTGGGGAAACAACCGGCTCGCAAGTCGGTACAAAATGTAACAACCGGCTCTTGCGAGCCAGTGCGAGCCGGCTCCAGCACACCACTGTCTAATAGTATCTAACAAGGTCCCCACTACAGTCTCTGTACTACAGTTGCCTGGAATCCAGGGTGGGAACTATGCAGTATGTCAAATGTATCCAAACTTTCACCACTATATAGCTGCTAAGCTGTCCACTAATTTCACAAAAAAAAAAAAAAAGGAATGGATGCTACAGACCTGTGGTTTGTTTACAATTTGATGTGAATCTTTTTAGTTCTTCAGTATGGAAGTCAAGATAATGTGTTCCATATTGGTAGGAATGGGTGGCTGTCTATACTTCATTAACTTTGGGTAAAGTTAATGAAGTCTGGAGCTAGTCAGCAAGTATAATTTTAAATCCTACTGGAGCATCTCTATATATAAAAGGCACCTCCAGCGTTCTAAATTTGTAGTTGCAAGATTACATGAGTGTCTGCCCCGCCCGCCGCGTCACAACGTGATGACGTTGAGGGCGGAGCAATGACACTCAACAAATCGGATTGTCATTGGGTAATCTCTGTTTCCACTCACCAATGCAGCCGTCATTCCCATACACTCAAAAACAACCAAAATCGGCGCTGGAACCCGTCCACCCGCTCGCTCACCGTTCCACCGCCCTCCCTCTCCTCTCAGACTCCGGCCATGGTGCACGACGATTACTGCACATGAGCAAGGAAGCCCGGTTTGCAACTGCTAACACCCTCCCCCCCCCCCCCCCCCAAGGTCGACGCAAACACTGCTGAACCCTCCACCACAGGTCGCCACCACTCCCTCCCCTCCATCCCACGTCAGCTGTGGCCGCTACACACACACACACACACAAAAAAATATGCAAAATAAAACAGTTGCCGACGCGGGACCTGCCTGCATGCAAACCTCTCCTGTCAAGTCCCTCGCCTTGCTGTGCGCATGTGCTGGAAGACTTCTGCACCCGTTTCTCCTACCTCCGTTTTCTCCGGTGGCCTTCGCAGCTGAATGTGCAAGTCACAAGGGCAGAAGCTGTCGCTTCGCTTCTGGCCGAGTAAGTCCGCTCCTGCTCTGCACCCTCCCTTCTGCTCCTTTCAAGCAGCTGGGACTCAACAGCGAGCACAAAACTCCTTTTCCTTTGGTTTTGTTTACACTTGCACAGCTGCCTGCAGTGCCCCTCTTCCGTTTTTACAAACATTTTGGCAGATTTCCTCTTTTTTCCTCTTTCCTTTTTCTACAAACATGACAAGGGGGTTGGAAGAGCAGGTCCTGCACAGCTGTCTCCACAGTTGCCACAGGCTAAGCAACAGTTCAGGCACAAGGAGGGGGAGGATGAAGGCCTGAAGAGGTCCTGAGACCACAGATGGGGGAGGGGGGGCCTCACAGCACAGATGAAGGGGGAGGGGGGATCCACAGCCCTGAGAGGAGGAGGGCAGCAGGGAGACCTAAGAGGAGGAGGGGGGGAGACTGACCAGACAGGGAGATGAGGGGTCCTGCGACAACACAGTGGCATAGGCAGACGGAGGGGGTCCTTCGAACACAGAGAGGGAGGGGGGATGTATCTCTGTCAAACACACTATCTCTCACACACACACACACACACACACTCTCTCTCTCTCACAATCAGTGTCTCTCTCACTGTCTACAACACACGCTATGTCTCACACTGGATCACATTCACTATGTGTCACACTGTCACTCTCAAACACTCTCTCACTCTCATACACTGTCGCTGTGGCTCACATACCCACTCAAACACACTGTCAATCTCACACACATACTCTCTAACATACACACTTGTAGCCACACACATTCAATCTGTCTCTCTCACACAGTCACTCTCACACACACTCTCTCAAACATACACACTCCGAGGAAAACCTTGCTAGCGCCCGTTTCATTTCTGTCAGAAACGGGCCTTTTTCACTAGTCTTTCATAAAATTAGTAGTGCAGACATCTAGTTGGCAATGAGAACTTGCAAATTTTCTTTGTTAATTTATTTGAATCTGACCATTCAAGAGGAAGAAAATTCTTCCAAATTGTGTGCTAAGATATCGCTATCTAGACCTAATAATTGGTTTTCCTTTTGATGTTTATTGTGTACAATGTTGACACAAATGGAGTCTTTTTTTTTTCTTGAAAATTAGCTAATTAGCACTAGGTGTCGTATCAGATTAATTCAGTAAATCCTTTGTATGTATCAACTGATTACCAAATGCAAGATAATCTCGAATATAAACCCACCCATTCAAAATAGAACATAGTCCCCTTTTAGGGGAAAAATGTTAACTCATAATCAAGTGATCTTCTCCCTCCCTCCCTAGGATGAGTTGGGAGAGTGAAATAAAAGAAAATAAGTCTAGTAGTTTTGAGTGAAAACTTATAGCACTTTATACAAGTCTTTGTTCTAGTTTAGCTGGAAACCCAAAGGGGTGGGAGGAAACTGCCAGGGCCACAATAAATTCAGCATACATTTTTGTATCACCTTGTCATAATTTAAGAAAATTTATTTGTTCAAGCGTTTTCTGCTAATTGATCTACAGTAAATCCATTATATAGGCTAGAAGGAATTTTTCTTTAGTTCTTCATTTTAGTTTTTTTTTTTTTTTTTAATTAGGGCTGCACATTTAACTCATTAATACCATGTTAAATTTTAGCCCATGTTAATGCAAGTTAAAAATTCTCTCCCTTTTTTTTCTGTCGGCATCTCTTCTTACCTCTCTCGCAGCCCCCTCTCCTCTGCACGCTCCTTCTTCCTGCTTCTCAAGGCCCTGGGCTTGACACATGAAAGCATGATGCGTCTCACCCAGCCCAGAGCCTCTGTGAACGTGAAGTTTTGCCTTCTCTGACAGACCTTCCTGTTACAGAGGCTTCGGGCCTGGTGAGATATAGCATGCTTTTACTGTCACGTCAAGCCCAGAGCCATGAGGAACGCGCAGAAGAGAGGGTGCTACTGGAGAGGTAAGAAGAGATACTAGTAGAAAAAGGGAGAGAAACATGCAGACTAGGAGGGGGAGCAGGAAAAAGAAGAAGAGATAGAGATGTTGGGGGGTGGGAAGGCAGCAGGAGAGAGGAAAAAGATAGGTGTGTGTGTGTGTTGGGGGGGGGGGCTTCTGGAGAGGTAAGGAGAGGTGCCAGGTGAAAGGTAGGAAGAGACAAAGATGCGAGCTGTGGGTGGTGAGGGGGAGGAGGTGTGGAGGTAGAAAGAGGAACAGATATGCGGATGGGGGAGGGTTAAAAAAGATAGATGCTGGAAATAGGGGATGGAAGAATCAAAGAAGGGAGATGGTGCCCATAGAAGGGAGGGAAAGAAAAAGAAGGGGAAAATGGTGATCATGGATAGATTGAAAGGAGGAAAGAGAGATAGGAAGAGATGGCGCCCTCGGCCTTGACCGTTGCAGTGAAAGTACGTTGCGTCTCACCTGGCCCCATGCGCCTCTGTAACAGAAAGTCCTGCAGCTTTGTGGAGGATTATCTAGTTGTAGTGTACCAGGCTGACAACTAGCAAAGCCAGGTTCAAATCTTGCTGCTGGCTGGTCCCTGTAATATTGGGCAAGTCATTTAACCTTCCATTGCCACAAGTACAAAATTAGATTCTAGTTCCCCTGGGCAGGGTATAAATTTTAAAAATAAAATCCAAAAATCAATCACTTTTTTTTGTTTTACTGAAATTTGTTGGCTTTTTTTTTCGAAATGTTTTCCTTTTAATTTGTTTTGTTTATCTATTATCACAGTACAAGCCTCCAGCACTCAAAAAGACGAATCCTTCAGGTTTGGTACCAGCAGCTTCCTCACGGTTACCTCAGCCATCAAATTTTGGCAAAGCAACTGCAGGTATAAATTATTTTCACAGTATATTTAAATAATGATTTTCAAGATTTGGAATATATGACAGCAGGTAAAGACCAAAATGGCTCATCTGTTCTGTCCAATAAGGTAGATAGGGCTGTAAATGGATAGAAACACTTGTCTCATGACTTGATTATAGGGTCATCTGAGAAACATTAGGGTAGTGGTTTTCAACCCAGTCCTCGGGATATACCTAGCCAGTCAGGTTCTCAGGATATCTACAGTTAATATACATGAGATAAATTTGCATGGACAGCCTCCACTGTGTGCAAATATGTTGTGCATATTCATTGTGAATATCCTGGAAACCTGACTAGCTAGGTTATGTCCCAAGGATTTGGTTGAGGACCTCTGATGGGGATTTTCAAGTAAGCTGTTTTGAACATGCACAGCTGGGGAATTTGTGTAACACTGGACCAACTGTTTTCAGTTATGATTTTCTGTTGTATGAGAAGGAACATCTCCTTGGACCTTTCAACTTTTTTGCATTTCAAAGGTTTTTGTCCATATTAGGATACTTTTCTGTAAGGGACTTTTATTCTGTATCCAATGGTAAAAGACCTTTAGGTTCTAGTGTCCCTAGTTTGGTATTGGTATTTAAAATAATTTTAAAAATGCCTTTCATTGCAGAATAAACTCAAAAACAGCATACTCATAAGTAACCACCAGTGAAATACTCATACTCATTCATACCATATAAAAAAAACTCAGACATCAATTATTTCGATAGATCTGAAAACGATTATGAACTCTGCTTCTTACCAGAAACTGTATTTTGAAATCTGTGCCACATGATGGAAGTGTATCTCACTGGTATTTGTCAAAATTAATTGATTTTGACAGGTGACATGTCCACTTCTGGATTCTCCACCAATCAGATGAGATGACACGCCCAAGCCATGCCCACACTGTGCCCCATCTGATGATGTCACTGCCCAAGCCATGCCCCCGCAACCTTTGGCATTATTGGATATGATGTCTACCCCACCCAAGCCCTGCCCCTTGCCCCAACTTATTTGCATAGCCATGGCCTAAACCCCACTCACTTTTGCATAGCCCCACCTCAAAACTGTTCCCCTTTGAAATCACAGGAAATGATCATAGCTACGCCCCTTTCCCAAGATGGGGTCTACTACTGTATACATCACGTCGCTTCCTGTTTCCACTATTAGCTGCCATTTTGGATGGGGTCACGTGATTGACTTCAAATAAACCCGACACCGTCCCCTACAGCCTCTGCGGAATTTATTTGTACATGTGCAGCTTAACCTTTTTTTTTTTCTCACAGGAAAGAAAAATAAGGTATTTTGTAACTCTGTACTCAACATTTTTCTTATTTTTTTCTCTAAAAACAAAACAAAAAACCTTTTTTAAGCTTTATCAGTAGCTTGCTATACAAAGCCTCCCTGCTTTTTTCAAGAGATTGCAACGGCTCTGTTGTAAAAAAAAAAAAAAAAAATCATTCAACCACCCACACTATCCTCTCCCTTTCCCTTGCAATAGCCCGATTTTTGTTTGCAACCTTCAAAATGACAAGACAACCATATCACTGATATGAAGACTGAATTTCATTTGATCATCACATGAAAACGTAAAGTAACAAAATCATGAACAATAGTAAACTGTTTTCCTTGTAACAATGGCCTAGACTGTAACAGATTTAATCTCGATGAGGTGATGTACTTACTGGCCTTTTCTTAAAGGAGTTGGGGCAGTCTGGTTTTGATTCACTTGTTGGAGGCAGTGGAAATTCTGATTTGCTCTTTTGTCTTGCATGGCAGCATGTGCAAACTGGAAGCAATTTCCAGGGTGATTTTTTTGTGATAGATTTAGAAGACCATGAACTTGGTTTATCGTGTGAGTCACAAGGAGGTTCCAGTTTCTTTGCAGACACACTCTACCAAAGCACAGGCAGCATTATGGCCAGAAGCTAGAGCAGTTGTTCAGTAAGACATTTTATTTATTTATTTGGTTTTTTTTTTAATTTGTATCCCACATTTCCCCACCTATTCGCAGGCTCAATGTGGCTTGCATGGTACCGCAACAGCGTTCGCCAGTTGCGGTATGAACAAATACAGGTGTTTTTGTGGTAAAAGAAGGTTCGTGTTAGGTAGATACATTGGGGAAGTTAGGGAGGGGGGATGAGGGTTAAGGTATGTCCATTACAGTCTTTGGTTTTGCAGTGTCGCAGGAACTTAGGTTTTTATGTTGGGTCGGTGGGATATGCCTTTTTGAACATGTTTGTTTTTAGTTCTTTCTGGAAACTTAGGTGGTCATTCGTTGTTTTTATTATCTTTGGCAGAGCGTTCCATAGTTGTGCGCTTAAGTAAGAAAAGCTGGATGCATAAGTTGATTTGTATTTGAGTCCTTTAATACTTGGATAGTGGAGATTTAGGTAAGTTCGTGCTGATCTTGATGTGTTTCTGGTTGGTAGGTCTATGAGGTCTGTCATGTATCCCGGGGCTTCGCCGTATATAATTTTATGAACCATGGTGCAGACCTTAAAAGCAATGCATTCTTTGATTGGGAGCCAGTGCAGTTTTTCTCGGAGGGCGCTATCATAACGTGCTTTTCCAAATATAAGCCTGGCTGCTGTGTTCTGGGCGGTCTGAAGTTTCTTTATAATTTGTTCTTTGCATCCTGCATAAATTCTATTGCAGTAATCTGCGTGGCTTAGTACCATTGATTGTATCAGGTTGCAAAATATAGCCCTCGGGAAGAATGGTTTCACGCGTTTGAGTTTCCACATTGAATGAAACATTTTCTTTATGGTAGATTTCGCTTTGTTCTCTAGAGTGAGGTTTCGGTCGATTGTTACTCCGAGAATTTTTAGGTCGTCTGAGATGGGGAGGGTGTGACCTGGAATGCTTAGGTTTTGGGGTTTGTATGTGTTGTGTTGGGAGGAGATGATGAGACTGTGTGTTTTTCTGTGTTGAGTTTTAATTGGAATGCATTTGCCCATGAGTCCATGATGTTCAAGCTGAGCTTGATTTCATTGTTGATTTCTGACATTGTGTTTGTATGGGATATATATTGTGACGTCTGCATAGGAAAGGTATGGAAAACAGGTGCGAGGATGTTTTAATGCCGTTGTATCGCTCCATGGTGCGACCGCACCTTGAGTATTGTGTTCAATTCTGGTCGCCACATCTCAAGAAAGATATAGTAGAATTGGAAAAGGTGCAGCGAAGGGCGACTAAAATGATAGCGGGGATGGGACGACTTCCCTATGAAGAAAGATTAAGGAGGCTATGGCTATTCAGCTTGGAGAAGAGACGGCTGAGGGGAGACATGATAGAGGTAAATAAAATAATGAGTGGAGTGGAACAGGTGGATGTGAAGCGTCTGTTCACGCTTTCCAAAAATACTAGGACTAGGGGCATGCGATGAAACTACAGTGTAGTAAATTTAAAACAAATCAGAGAAAATGTTTCTTCACCCAACGTATAATTAAACTCTGGAATTCGTTGCTAGAGAAAGTGGTGAAGGCGGTTAGCTTAGCAGAATTTAAAAAGGGGTTGGACGGTTTCCTAAAGGACAAGTCCATAAACCGCTACTAAATGGACTTGGGAAAAATCCACAAATCCAGGAATAACATGTATAGAATGTTTGTACGTTTGGGAAGCTTGCCAGGTGCCCTTGGCCTGGATTGGCTGCTGTCGTGGACAGGATGCTGGGCTCGATGAACCCTTGGTCTTTTTCCAGTATGGCATTACTTATGTACTTATGAATGGGTTGAGGCCTTGAGTGGATAGGGCCTTGGCTGGTGGGGTCATCATGAGGTTAAAAAGGATCGGTGATAATGGTAATCCTTGTGGTACTCCACAATTTGGTTTCCACCGTGATAAGTTAGTGTTAGATTCCACTTGATATGTTCTGGTGGTTAGGAAGCCCTTGATCCATTTGAGTGTGTTTCCACCAATTCTGAAGTAGTCTAGGAGTCTTAGTAATATCTTGTGGTTGACCATGTTGAACGCACTGGACATGTCGAATTGGAGGAGAAGTATACTTTTACCTATTGCTATTTCCTGCTTGAATTTGGTTAGGAGGGTAAGTAGTGCTGTGAGGGGGCGGAAACCTGATTGTGAATTTGTTTATGTAATCGTATAATTGTTTGGTACCAAACCTTCCATTAGTTTGACTACCAGTGGGATAGATGCTACTGGTCGGTAGTTGGTAATGTTATTTGATTTTTTTCTTGGTTTCTTTTGGTATTGGGGTGAGTAGAATGTTTCCTTTTTCTTTTGGGAAAATACCTTGTTGAAGCATGAAGTTTAAATGGGATGTGAGGTCTGTTATGAAGCGGTGAAGGACGGATTTTATTAGGTAGTTAGGGCAGGTATCCAATTGACAGGGACTGTTGGAATATCTGTTAAATCACTTGGGTGACAGTGTCGACGGTGAGGAGGCCCCAGATTTCTGGAAAACCCAACTTTTCAGATTTGCGCTTGGAACTATCGCTTGATAAATTTAAGGAGTATCTTGAAGGCCTGGTATTTCAAGCAGGCATTATTTGAGACTGCTGGGCTGTCCCAGGCCAAGGTTTCTTCTCTCACGCTTTGTTCTACTGTTACTGTATTCTATCAGTTATGGTTTGATTAAAATTCTACTCTTATTTAATATGACATTTGTATTTGTTTTTAGTTTGATTTTTAATTTTGTGTTTTATCTTTGTGAATTGCTTTCTTAATTAAAAAGTGGTATATCAATAAGTAATGTATGAAAATGGGGAAAGGATCATTCAAGGATTTAAAAAAAAAAAAAAAAAGCTTACTGTTTGTAGATTTGGTGTGTGCCTTATAACTTTACAGATATGGTGAATGAACCGTAAAAATAGATAAAAACAATAATAACTATAATAATTAGGACTACCATCTTCGTTATTTTTTCATGGAGAATCAGAAGCTGATTGGTTCTTAAAGCTTACTTTAAAAATAAAAACTCCTTGTTTTCTGGGCAGAAAATTCAGATCGTTTCCGATGTGACTAGATTCACTCAACTGAGAAGGAAGCAGTTCTTGGAATTAAAGGTTTCTGTGCTTGCTTTGGAAGCCATTTTTAAAATTTTTTTTTTCAGTTTCCATGCAAGTGCTTAGTTGGTTGGTAGGGGAAAAATTATGTCGTCTTTGATCTTACACCCCTTTAAACTTTTGAATAATAGTAAAAGGTTTTAGGTTTTTGTTTTTTTTTCATGGGGTGAGGTTAGATTCTTTGATAATTAGTACTCCTAGAATCGTTTAGAATGGTCCTACTGTGGGGTGGGATCAATTCTATGTATTTTTATATATTATTTCTTTTGAGTATTGGGCAAGTGGGTTCCCTTGACATGGGCTGTAGAACCTAGGTTTATTGTAGAGATTTCTGTATTTTTTTATTGCATGTAATGGTGTATTTACTTTACATATGGCTATGTAAATTTTGAATTTTCCAATTAAAACAAAACAATAACAGAACCTTCAAGATGACCAGTCCAAGAGTAGTTACCTGGTACTTATTCATCTGATTGTCTCAGACCAACGCCTTAAGGGATGTTCAGGCTATTGTTTCACTGCTCTAGTGACTGCTCTCTCTCCTGCTGACATCATCCAGGCCAGAAGCCCATGAGGGGTAAATCACCTTTGGTGGTTTGCTTCTGAAGGGGAAGACCAAAGGGAGCTCCTTCAGGAATAAAAGTAATGTCCACAGGAGGAAGAGTTGAAACTAATAGTGGATAGGGTTTGTTAGGGGATATTTGGAAGGGAGTGTTTTTGTTTTATGGGTGGCAGTCGAGCTCCTGCTTAGTGAGAGTTGGGAGTAGGGTATGATTATTAGTATTGCTTACATTAAAATAAAATACTCAAAATGAGTATTATGTTTTTCACTGTGAATTGCTTTGGGTCTACCAGTGAGGAAGGAGGTGTATAATAGTTTTGAATCAGAATCCAGTCTGGTTTCAATTAAGTCAATAGGGTTATAAATTACTGTGGCAGAATAGTAAGTGAAGTCCAGAACTTAGATGAGAGCAGTCATGCCCGTTTGACCACTAGTGAGATGTCGAATTATCAAGCTATAGGTGGGTATAAACTACAGTTGATTTTTGCAGAAAGTAGTAGAGCAGTGCAAATCTGTTGAACTAACATAAAGAATGTACAGTTTCTTAATTATAGTGTATTGGCTTTTTTGCACAGTCAGGTTAAATGGATGTCTTAGATGTAGCCAGAAAAATGAGTAAATGTTTCTCTGTTTTTTTTAGGTGTACTCACAAGTAATGTTCCTGCTTCGGGCGGGTCAGCAGGATACAAACTTCAGAACTCGTCACCAGCACGTAAGAATCCCGCAGGAGTATCAAGCCCACAATCTGGGTAAGGTCATAGTAAAATGAAGTACCTGATTGTAAGTTGCCGTGAACTACTAGTGAAAAGATGTGAGGTAAATGTAAAGTTAAAATTTGATTTGTCAGTTCTTATTCAGTTTCCTTTTCTGTCATAATTATTTGCTAGACAGTTTCTGTGCTGTAAAACATATACAGCAGCCAAGATGTTTACAATTGAAGTTTCAGTATTACTTATTCATTTGTAGTTTACCCCTCAATAGGTCCTCTCGCTGTACCTGCTAAGGGGAAGAAAACGTCTTACCTGCTGGAAAATTGTTTGCAAACTTGGGAAATTGTGCACTTTGGGGTTAAATAGGTAATTTCATTGTCTTTGCTAAATAAGCAGAGTAATATTAAGTCAGTTTAAATAATAGTATAGCCTTTAAAGTCTTTGTGAGGGTTTAATATAGAAACTGTTTGAGTCTAGTATTTTAGGTTGCATTTTTGAGTTTACTAATACATCAGTTTAGAGCATAGCTAGCAGTTGAAGGATGCCTCTGTTTAGTGTTTTGTCTCTTCCACCCATCCCAAGGCTGATCTTTGATTTATAGGCTTTTCAGCCAATTAGGAGGAAGACATTGCAGATTGAGGTAATTTTTTACTTTTTTGCATTGTGTTCTGCCTGATTTATTGTAAGAAAGGGTTTGTTTAAATTGTATTTTTGTAGTGCTGGGCTAATTTTTGCTTTATTTTTTTTCTAGTTTTAGTAACGAGAATTTGTTTTTCTTTTTTAAGGAGCTTGTTTGTTTGCTTGTTCTACAGATTTTTTTTTACCTCCATTTCAAAGGGAGAGGTGACCTTTTCAGACTCTTTTGAAGTCCCCATGCTTTTGAGGGTTAGATTGCACATTAAAGAAACTAGTTGCTGCTTTTGACCTACAGAACAGCTGAGGAAAGGTTATGGGCTTTGGTAGGGCTTTGTTTTCTGTTTTTTCAACAGGTACAAAACTTGCATCACCAGAGTTGCTTAATCCAGTTACAGCTTCTGCCTCAGTCCAGACAGAAAGTGTAATTTAAGGAGCGGGGCAGTTTCATGTGCGAGATGCCTGCAGCTTGAATCCCTCTTAAAAGAAGTGGAGGAACTGAGAGAGGAGGTGGCAAGGTTGAGAACCATCCATGAGAATGAGAAATATATTGATGAAATGCTTCATAAGGCATCAAAGATCTCCAGCTGTGGGGAAGAAAAAGAAACTATACTGAAAGAGGAAAATTGGACACAGATCTCGAGATACCGTGACTCCACTGCCCTCAAACTGAAGAGCATCCCAAGAACAGGAGGAACTGAAGCTCAAAAGTCCCAAATTTGATGGATCAGTGATCACTAGGAAGTGAAAGGTTTTAAAGGGTCATGGATTTGATATACCACGTTTCTGTGGTATATTATATGCAAGTTGTGTTGGTCAGTGATTCCCTTCTGAAGGATATGTAGGTGTCCATCAGCCGACCAGACATGATATCACAGGAGATGTGCTGTCTGCCAGGTTCTATGTTACGGAAAGCTTGCTGAGACTCAGCAAGCCTACTCACTGTTATCCAATGCTGCTCATCCATGTTGGCACAAATGATACTACTAGTTACCCATCCAAACATATCAAAAGTGACTTCATGGCTTTATGAAAGAGGGTGAAGCATAGATGCATAGGTGGTGTTCTTGTTAATCCTTCCGGTAAAGGCCAAGGAAGAGAAGCTTGCATCCTGGAAATTAATGCATAGCTTTATGGATGGTGTCATTGAGAGCATTTTTTTTGGTTACATTTATACCCCGGATTTTCCCACCTTTTTGCAGGCTCAATGTGGCTTACAAAGTACCGTAAAGGCATTTGCCATTACAGTTGATAACAAATAAAAGATTGTGTTGTAGACAAATGAGGTAGATGTGGTTCAGGCGTCATGGGGTCAAGGAGAATGAGGATAGTAGATTGTCCAGTACGATCATTGATTATGTTGTGTTGCTAGGTGTGGCGAGTTATGTTGGATCGGTGGGGTAGCTTTTTTTGAAGAGGTGGGTTTTTAATGATATCCTCAAGTTTAGATGGTCATGGATTGTTTTTTGGCATGCGGGAGTCCATTCCATAGTTGTGCACTTATGTAGGAGAAGCTGGATGCATAAGTTGTTTTGTATTTTAGCCCTTTGCAGTTTGGGTAATGTAGGTTTAGGTAAGATCATGCTGATCCAAATCTGTTTCTTGTTGGTAGGTCTATGAGGTCTGTCTTGTATCCTGGGACTACGCCGTAGATGATTTTATGAACCAGAGTGCAGATTTTGAAGATGATCCATTCTTTGATTGGGAGCCAGTGCAGCTTTTCTCGAAGGGGTTTAGCACTTTCGAATCGTGTTTTACCATATATCAGTCTGGCTGCTGTGTTTTGGTCGATCTGGAGTTTTTTTTGTGAATTGTTCTTTGCATCTCTGCAAGGCTTAGGACCATTGATTGTATTAGTTTACGAAAGGTATCCCTCGGGAAGAAAGGTTTTATACGTTTGAGTTTCCACATTGAGTAGAACATTTTCTTTATTACGGTTTTTATTTGGCTCTCGAGAGTGAGGTTGCGGTCGATTGTGACTCCGAGTATTTTTAGGCTGTCTGAAATAGGGAGTGTGTGTCCTGGGGTGTTTAAGGTTGCGGGTTTGTAGTTATGTTGAGATGAGAGGATCAGGCAGTGTGTTTTTTCAATGTTCAGTTTCAGTTGGAATGAGTTTGCCCAGGAGTCCATGATGTTTAAGCCATCATTGATTTCATTGGTTATTTCATTCAGGGCTTGTCTGAATGGAATGTAGATTGTAACATCATCTGCATAGATGAATGGGTTAAGGCCTCGATTGGATAAGGATTTTGCCAGTGGGATCATTATTATGTTGAAGAGTATTGGTGATAATGGTGATCCTTGGGGTACTCCACAGGCTGCTTTCCACGGTGGTGATATGTTTGAATTTGATTGTACTTGGTATGTTCTGATGGTTAGAAAGCCCTTGATCCATTTAAGTACGTTTCCAACAATCCCGAAGTGGCCAAGGAGTCTTAATAGTATATTATGGTTTACCATGTCGAATGCGCTTGACATGTCGAATTGGAGGAGAAGTATGCTTTTACCTATGGCTATTTCCTGTTTGAATTTGGCCAGGAGCGTGTCTATGACAGTTTCGGTACTATGGTGGGAGCGGAATCCTGATTGTGAGTCGTGTAGTATAGAGTGCTTGTCCAAGTATTCCGTAAGCTGTTTGGTCACTATGCTCTCTATCAATTTTATACTAGAGGGATGGACGCAACTGGGCGGTAGTTGGTGATGGCTTCCTGGACCATAGGGTGACCTTTCCACAAACTGCTGACCAGAGATGGTGCCCATTTATCAAAGAAGGGAAGAAGTATCTTTTATCAGCTAACTTACTGAAGAGGGATATAAACTAAAATCATTGGGGCTGGGTCAGACTCCTTCAGGTAAGTAAAACATTAAATATCTCTACACAAATGGGAGAAAAGGGGGCAATATCTGGAAAGCAGTGTATACTAAATGGCTGTAGTATGGGAAATAAGGTCTGGATCTGGAGGCTCTGATGGAAGAAGCTTATTTGGATTTAGTGTCAGTAATAGAAACATGGTTCATGGAGAACCATGGTTGGGATAAATAGTTATACCTGGCTATAATCTGTTTAGGAAAGAAAGGGTAGGAAGAAAGGGAAGAGGAGTAGCACTGTGTTAAAGATAATGTGACAGCATTGCAGGACTTACAGGGCAAGGCGGAGGCACTGTGGGTCAATCTGGAAAGAGAGAATGTAAAATGTATTTACATTGGTGTGATATACAGGCTTCATTTACAGGCAGAAGAAATGGACAGCTTTAATTGAAGGCATTCACAATATAGCCATGAAAGGAGAAGTACTACTAATACGTAATGTTAATATGCCACATGTTGATTGGGGTATCTCTTTTGCAGGATCATCTAGAAGTAGGTAGGTCCTGGATTTTCTACAGGGAGAACTGTTTCAGCAGTAGATAATGGAACCCATGTAGGATGGGGCTATACTGGACTTAGTGCTTACAAATGGGAAGAGTATTTCTGATTTTATAGTGGGTGATCTGGCAACCAGCGACCACTTGATGGTGTGGTTCAATATTAAGACAAGTGCAGAGAAGGTTGATTCAAAAGTGAACATTCTAGATGTCAAAAAATACAAACTTGCTGAAATGGATAATTTCCTCAAGGAGGAATTAGCTGGCTGGGATCATCTGGAAGAAACAGGAAAGCAGTGGACAAAATTGAAAAGAACTATTTAAAGGGCAACAAATCTTTTTGTAAGGAAAGTAAATAAAAGTAAGAGAAAAATAAAGCCACTTTGGTTCTCAAAAGTAGTAGTCGAAAAAGGAAGAAAAAAGAGGTTAGCCTTCATAAACGATAAGAGATCGCAGAAAGAAGACAGGTGACAATATCTGGAAAAACTAAGGGAAGCTGCCAATAGAAGAAAAACTAGCCAATATGGTAAAAGACATTTTTCAGATACATTAGTGATAGGAGAATGTTCAAAAGTGGCATTGTGAGACTCAGAGGTGAAGTAGAGGAATATGTAGTGCTGATAAGGAAGGCGGAATTGCTTAACAAATATTTCTGTTCTGTGTTCGCAGATGAAAGGCAGGGAGTAGGACCACAGAAGACCAACACAAATAGGGAATGGAGGTGGTGTAAACCCTGAACGATTTTCAGAGGACTTTGCTCATGAAGAGCTAGCTAAACTAAAGGACATAGTGATGGGGCCAGATGACATACATTCAAGGGTTCTGAAGAAACATAGGGAAATTCTGGCAGCTCTATTGTTTGATCTTTTCAGTGCTCTACTCTAGAATAGTGAGTGATCCCATAGGACTGAAGAAGGGTGGATGTGGTTCCTCTCCACTGATTAGTCTGATCTCTGTGGTAAATAAATTAATGGAAACCCTTCTAAAACAGAGACTAATGAGGGTTCTAGAATCCAGTGGATTGCAGGACCCGAGCAGCATGGTTTCATTAAATTAGGTCTTGTTTGACAGGGTAACCAAGGAGTTGGATTGAGGAGAACACTAGACGCAGTGTACTTAGATTTTAGCAAAGTCTTTGACACAGTTCTGCATAGACAACTTATAAATAAGCTGAGGGCCCTCAGTGTAGGCCCTAAAGTAACTAATTGGGTTAGGAACTGATTGGATGGTGGGCAGCAAGGTTTGGTTCTTGAGCTGGTTCTTTTTAACATTTTTGTAAGCAATATTACGGAAAGGCTTCTGGTAAGGTTTGCCTCATTGCAGGTAATACCAAAATCTGCAATAGAGTACACACCCCTGATGGTGTGGAGAGACCTAGCAAAGCTAGAAGAATGTGGCGGCTAAGATGTAATGTTAAAAAAATAAAAGGTCATGCTTTTGGGCTACAAAATCCAAGATAGCGGTACAGTTTAGGGGGTGAAGTTCTTTTGTGCATGAAAGAGGAACAGATGTGGCTTGTGGAACTACTGGCCAGTTTGCGACAGGAGATGCCTTGCAGCCTCATCCTCTTCTCTGTCAGATGTGTCAGGAGTTTATGGAGCAGTGCTGTGTGCATCAAGATATGAGAGGTGCTGCATTCACTCCTTTGCTTTTGGGCTTGCCTCTTTCCAGTTCCTGCAGATGGAAGTTGGTTCCTCTTCTTTGAATGTTGGTCAGTGGATCAGGACTGGGACTTTCATCTCCACTTCTGTCTCCAGCGTCTTCACCTTGGCCCAGTGGAACAAAGGCAGAGGAGGTTTCTTATGCATTTTCTACAAAAGATAGCCTCAACTCTGTTGAGACAACAACCTCAGGCTTATTCTCACTTATGGGATGCCTTGAAGTATCTTGAGATGCCGAGGGAGGTGGCTTCATTCCCTCTGCATGAGGTTCTCCTGGAGGTGCAGACACAGATCTGCCTTACCACTCTATTTAGGTAAGCCAGTACTGAAAAAGCTGATGGCAAAATATAAGGTGTAGTCTGAGTTAGGCCATGATGAAATTCAGTTGCCTCATCAGTCTGTGGTAGTCGAATCTGCTCTTAGGTGATTTTGCATCTGTAAGAGCGCTTTGTCTACAGCTTCAGGGAGAGGCTCCAAAATTTTCGATTTATTAGGGAAAAAGCTTGATGCTTAATGCTAAGATAGTGGCAGATCAGTTTATGCTGGTGTAGTTTGTGTGTGGTTCTTGAATCTTTAGACACACGTTCTATACATCATTGCAGAAACATCTGCAATATTTGGAATATTCTGTAAAGTTATTGTAGCCCACCTTTGATTCCTATGAATTGGCATCCAGGGATGCTGTGACAGCTCGTATCTTGTATCCAGGTTGAGGGCCTCTGGATTACAAGGGGATTTGTGCAAAAGAATAACAGATGCCCCTTGTTCAGGGCAACATTTATTTGGGGATAAGGTTCAGGAAATAGTTTCCCTTTTTAAGGATTACTGCTCCACTATTCACACCGTTTCAGCAGAGACGCTAGAGCATATAAGAGGTTATTCGCGAAGACTCACTTTTCCTTATCAGGGTAGACCCTTTCTGTTTTACTGTAGAAATCCAGGCACTTAAAACCAGGCCACGGGACAGAGGCCGTTTAATCAGCTGCAGCAAAGCAATGTCCAAGTGTTCAGAGAAAGAGAGCATAAGATGCAGAAGGCCTTGTCCCAGCAGCCCAAACAAGAGCAGGGTTTTTGACAGTTCTGGTGGCCCTGTTGGGGGAGGTTGTCCCTTTCCTTACAGAGTTGGTTGGTAATCATAACAGATGCTTGGATGTTGAATATTATATGGCAAAGGTACAGAATAAATCTTGTGTCTTACCCTGCATTTGTAAAGCCAAAGATTTGTCACCTTATCGACCACCAATTAAAGGTGTTAATCGGGGAGGTTGACAGTCTCTTGTAAAAGAATGCCATAGAGATGGTTCCTTGCGAGGAGGTACTCGGGGTTTTATTCCCGATACTTTCTGATAGAAAAAAAAATGGGGGAGATTTACATCCCATTTGGGATCTAAGGGACCTAAACCGCCATGTAAAGAAAGAGAAATTCAAGATGTATTCTCTGGGTACAGTTTTACTATACATACGAAAAGGAGACTGAATGGTATCCCTAGATTTGAAGGATGCATACTTTCATGTCACCATATACAAGGGTCACAGGAAATGATTACATTTCTGGGGTCTACTTTACCATTATCAGTTCAAAGTTCTCCCCTTTGGGCTCAGCTCCTCCCTGAGAGTTTTCACAAAATGTGTGGTGGTGGTTGCTGTGCAGCAGAGAAGGGGAAGGATAAAATATTTCCCTACCTAGACTGTTGGTTAATTGTGGCAGATTCAAAAGATCATGTGGAAAACTGTTGGGACAGGGTTGTAACCCTTCTGAGACAGTGGGATTTCTGGTAAATGAGACGGAGTTGGTCTTGCGGCTGACTCAAAAGTTGCAGTATATTGGCGCTGTGATAGACACGGAAAGTCAAATAGCCTCAGTTCCTCTAGCAAGGATTCTGGTTTTAAGGGCTTTGGTGAAAAGTTTGCTGTGGTCAGCAGTCCCTGCCAAAGATGTGCAGGTGCTTTTAGGCCACATAGCAGTGTGCTTTCGTTGTGGTACCCTTGGCATGATTGTGCATGAGAATTCCATAGTGGGAGCTCAAGCATCGGTGGTCCCAGAAGTTCCACAGTCCCTCAGATGTGTTCAGTTGACAGATCCCTTCAGGCAAGTGATTATTTGATGGGTAAGCCTCAGCAATATTTTGCAGGGAAAACAGCGGGTAAGCTTAATGGCGGATGCCTCTGGGTGGGGGTGGAGGTGCATTGTTATTAATGGAAGACTCAGTCCCGCTGGCATTGGGCAGAGTAGGTTCTCCACATAAATGTGTTGGAACTTCTGGTGATTTGTTATGTGCTTTGGGTTTCCTTCACTGTTTGTGGCGTTCGGTCTTATAGATTTTCACCGACAATCAAGTAGCATGTGAATAAGAAGGGCGTCCTCTGTTCCTACAGCAATGGAAAGAGGGGTTGATCTGGAATTATGTGATAAGCAATGGAATGTTTCTGGTTGCACAGTATGTGCCAGGGAAGCAAAATGTTTGCTGTTTGGACCCTCACGAGTGGAGTCTAAACGACGGCTCATTGTGTGAGATTTTTGTCAAATGGAGCATTACAGACATAGATCTCTTTGCCAGAGAGGAAAATGCAAAATGTTGTTTCTATTGTTCGTTAAGATCGGTCGGGCGCAGAAGTCTAGGGAATGCCTTTGCGATCACCTGGACGGGAAAGCTTCTTTATGCATGCCTGCCGCTTCCTTTAGTGGCGAGGACGATTCACAGGTTAAGGGCGGAATCAGCAGTAATGATCTGATAGCCCCATTCTGGCCGAGACAGCTTTGGTTCCCTTATCTGCAAGGGTTGGCAGTGGAACCGGTTTGGAAGCTAACGCAGAGTTAACTCGGGCCTCGGGGAAAATGTACATCCGAGTGTCGAGGTGCTGATGGCATAACATTGAACACAATTTGTTGACGGGTTTCAATTTCTCCAAATAGGTATGAGCTGTCATTGGTGCATATAGAAAGCTGTCAACAGGGAAGTCATATGTATGTAAGTGTAAAATATTGCCAAGTGGTGTGCACTTCGGCATCAGAATCCATTCTCCTGCAAAGTTTCATGTGTGTTGGAATATTTATTATTCCTTTCTAATTTTGGACTTAGTATGTCTTCGGTGCAAATTAATTTCTCCGAGGACAAGCAGGCTGCTTGTTCTCACTGATGGGTGACGTCCATGGCAGCCCCTCCAATCGGAATCTTCACTAGCAAAAGCCTTTGCTAGCCCTCGCGCGCCGATGCGCACTGCGCATGAGCGGCCATCTTCCCGCCCGAAACCGGCTCGTGCCGGCAAGTCTTCTTTTGTCCGCGCTCGGTACGGTCGTGTTACGCCGTTCGCGCCCCTTAAGTTGACCTCGCGCGTCTCTTTTGACTTTTCGCTACAGAAAAAAAAAAAAAAGGATTTCGGAAGAAGACCTTTTCGGTCTTTTTCCCTTTCCTCTATTTTCAGTTTTTGCCCCGGTAAGTGTCTTTTCGTCTTCGGGGTAGGCCCTTTTGAGGCCTCGGGTCGAATTTTTTTCTCCCCCTCTTTTTGGTGCCTTACGCAATCACGAGTTTTGATCTCGCCGGCGTGATTTTTCCGCCCATGTCATCGAAGTCTCCCAGCGGCTTCAAGAAGTGCACCCAGTGCGCCCGGGTAATCTCGCTCACTGACAGGCACGCGTCGTGTCTTCAGTGTCTGGGGGCTGGGCACCGCCCGCAGGCCTGTAGTCTGTGCGCCCTTTTACAAAAGCGGACTCAGGTAGCGAGATTAGCCCAGTGGAACGTTTTGTTCTCGGGCTCTTCATCGGCACTGGGAGTATCGAGTGCATCGACGTCGACAGCGTCCAGACCTCCGTCCTCGGCCGCGACTGCATCGAGTGCATCGAGGCATCAACCCTCTGCATCGGGGCTGAGACATCGGAAGGATGCGTCGGCGTCGGTGGTACCGGGACCTCCACTTCTGCTGATGTCGTCGGACGGTGGTGCTTCGACTGGAGTGCAGGTGAGGGCTGTCCATTCCCCTGCTGGTGGCGGTGAGCCTTCGGGTGGGTCTCCCCCTACCCTGAGGGCTCCTGCGGTACAGCCCCCCCGAGACCGACCTTCTTCGGCCTTGGCCCCGAGGAAGCGACGGCTGGATTCTACGTCCTCCTCGTCGGTGCCGGGAAGCTCCGGTGACATGCTTAGTTCCAACAAGTCGAAGAAGCATCGACACCGGTCCCCTTCCCATATCGGCACCGAGAGCTCTGGGTCACCGAGGGAGTCGGCACCCAGTAGGCATCGGCACCGAGAGGACCGCTCACCCTCTGTTCAAGAGGTGTCGATGCGCTCCACTATGGACAGCCCGGAACAGTCTCCACGCCCGGAACAGACTCTGACATCGACACCTGCATCGGCTTCCACGTCTTTCTCCACAGCCGCTCTGCACGAGAGTCTCCGGGCCGTTCTCCCAGAGATCCTGGGAGAGCTGTTGCGCCCTTCCCCTCCGGTACCGGGGGTGCTTGCGCCTCCGGTACCGTCGAGTGAGGCGCCGGCTGGCCCCTTGCCCGGGGTGAGGTCTCCGACATCGATGCTGCGTGCGGTACCGACTGCGGGCGCCTCCCAGGAAGGCTCCCCGACGACGTCGGTGGAGGGATCTTCGCCGGTGCGGACGCGGGAGTCTACCTCTCGACGCTCACACCGTGGCCGTGGTTCCACGGAGTTGAGCCGGGCTCGGCTTCAGACACAGGTCCATGAACTTGTGTCTGATACCGATGGTGAGGCCTCATGGGAAGAGGAGAAGGACATCAGATATTTCTCTGACGAGGAGTCTGAGGGCCTTCCTTCTGATCCCACTCCCTCCCCTGAAAGGCAGCTTTCTCCTCCCGAGAGTCTGTCTTTTGCGGCCTTTGTCCGGGAGATGTCTACGGCCATCCCCTTCCCGGTGGTTGTGGAGGACGAGCCCAGGGCTGAAATGTTTGAGCTCCTGGACTATCCTTCTCCACAGTACCCATGCATCATGTCCTCAAAAAGACATTGCTGGCGAACTGGACCAAGCCATTAAGTAATCTCCACATTCCCAAGAAGATCGAGTCCCAGTACCGGATCCATGGGGACCCAGAGCTGATGCGCACTCAGTTGCCTCACGACTCTGGAGTTATGGATTTGGCCCTAAAGAAGGCTAAGAGTTCTAGGGAGCATGCTTCGGCGCCCCCGGGCAAGGACTCTAGAACCTTAGACTCCTTTGGGAGGAAGGCCTACCATTCTTCTATGCTCGTGGCCAAAATCCAGTCCTACCAGCTCTACACGAGCATACATATGCGGAATAATGTGCGGCAGCTGGCGGGCTTGGTGGATAAGCTCCCTCCTAAGCAAGCCAAGCCATTTCAGGAGGTGGTCAGGCAGCTGAAGGCGTGCAGAAAATTCCTGGCCAGAGGGGTGTACGACACCTTTGATGTTGCGTCCAGGGCCGCTGCTCAAGGTGTGGTGATGCGCAGGCTCTCATGGCTGCGTGCCTCCGACCTGGAGAATAGGATCCAGCAGCGGATTGCGGACTCGCCTTGCCGTGCGGATAATATTTTTGGAGAGAAGGTCGAACAGGTGGTAGAGCAGCTCCACCAGCGGGATACCGCTTTCGACAAGTTCTCCCGCCGGCAGCCTTCAGCCTCTACCTCTACAGGTAGACCTTTTTATGGGGGAAGGAAGACTGTTCCCTACTCTTCTGGTAAGCGTAGGTACAGTCCTCCTTCTCGACAGCCTGCGGTCCAGGCTAAGCCCCAGCGCGCTCGCTCTCGTCAGCAGCGTGCGCCTCAGCAAGGCCCCTCGGCTCCCCAGCAAAAGCAAGGGACGAGCTTTTGACTGGCTCCAGCAGAGCATAGCCGACATCCAAGTGTCAGTGCCAGGCGACCTGCCGGTCGGAGGGAGGTTGAAAGTTTTTCACCAAAGGTGGCCTCTCATAACCTCCGATCAGTGGGTTCTTCAAATAGTCCGGCAAGGATACACCCTCAATTTGGCCTCCAAACCTCCAAATTGTCCACCGGGAGCTCAGTCTTACAGCTTCCAACACAAGCAGGTACTTGCAGAGGAACTCTCCGCCCTTCTCAGCGCCAATGCGGTCGAGCCCGTGCCATCCGGGCAGGAAGGGCTGGGATTCTATTACAGGTACTTCCTTGTGGAAAAGAAAACAGGGGGGATGCGTCCCATCCTGGACCTAAGGGCCCTGAACAAATATCTGGTCAAGGAAAAGTTCAGGATGCTTTCCCTGGGCACCCTTCTTCCCATGATTCAGGAAAACGATTGGCTATGCTCTCTGGACTTGAAGGACGCCTACACGCACATCCCGATACTGCCAGCTCACAGACAGTATCTGCGATTTCAGCTGGGCACACGTCACTTCCAGTACTGTGTGCTACCCTTTGGGCTCGCCTCTGCGCCCAGAGTGTTCACGAAGTGCTTGGCTGTAGTAGCAGCGGCACTTCGCAGGCTGGGGGTACACGTGTTCCCATATCTCGACGATTGGCTGGTGAAGAACACATCCGAGGCAGGAGCTCTACAGTCCATGCAGATGACTATTCGCCTCCTGGAGCTACTGGGGTTTGTGATAAATTATCCAAAGTCCCATCTTCTCCCACTGCAGAGACTCGAATTCATAGGAGCTCTGCTGGATTCTCGGACGGCTCGTGCCTATCTCCCAGAGGCGAGAGCCAACAACTTGTTGTCCCTCGTCTCGCGGGTGCGAGCGTCCCAGCAGATCACAGCTCGGCAGATGTTGAGATTGTTGGGCCACATGGCCTCCACACTTAATGTGACTCCCATGGCCTGCCTTCACATGAGATCTGCTCAATGGACCCTAGCTTCCCAGTGGTTTCAGGCTGCTGGGGATGTAGAAGACGTGATCCACCTGTCCACGAGTTTTCTCAAATCCCTGTATTGGTGGACGATTTGGTCCAATTTGACTCTGGGACGTCCTTTCCAAATTCCTCAGCCACAAAAAGTGCTGACTACGGATGCGTCTCTCCTGGGGTGGGGAGCTCATGTCGATGGGCTTCACACCCAAGGAAGCTGGTCCCTCCAGGAACGCGATCTACAGATCATTCTCCTGGAGTTACGAACGGTCTGGAATGCTCTGAAGGCTTTCAGAGATCGGCTGTCCCACCAAATTATCCAAATTCAGACAGACAACCAGGTTGCCATGTATTACATCAACAAGCAGGGGGGCACCGGATCTCGCCCCCTGTGTCAGGAAGCCGTCAGCATGTGGCTCTGGGCTCGCCGTCACGGCATGGTGCTCCAAGCCACATATCTGGCAGGCGTAAACAACAGTCTGGCCGACAGGTTGAGCAGGATCATGCAACCTCACGAGTGGTCGCTCAACTCCCGAGTGGTGCGCCAGATCTTCCAAGTGTGGGGCACCCCCTTGGTAGATCTCTTTGCATCTCGAGCCAACCACAAGGTCCCTCAGTTCTGTTCCAGGCTTCAGGCCCACGGCAGACTGGCATCGGATGCCTTCCTCCTGGACTGGGGGGAAGGTCTACTGTATGCTTATCCTCCCATACCTCTGGTCGGGAAGACTTTGTTGAAACTCAAGCAAGACCGAGGCACCATGATTCTGATTGCTCCCTTTTGGCCGCGTCAGATCTGGTTCCCTCTTCTTCTGAAGAACCGTGGAGATTGGAGTGTTTTCCGACCCTCATCACACAGAATGAAGGGGCGCTTCTGCATCCCAGCCTCCGGTCCCTGGCTCTCACGGCCTGGATGTTGAGAGCGTAGGCTTTGCCTCTTTGGGTCTGCCAGAGGGTGTCTCCCGCATCTTGCTTGCGTCCAGGAAAGATTCCACTAAGAGGAGTTACTTCTTTCTATGGAGGAGGTTTGCCGTCTGGTGTGACAGCAAGGCCCTAGATCCTCGCTCTTGTCCTACACAGACCCTGCTTGAATACCTTCTGCACTTGTCTGAGTCTGGTCTCAAGACCAACTCTGTAAGGGTTCACCTTAGCGCAATCAGAGCATACCATTACCATGTGGAAGGTAAGCCGATCTCAGGACAGCCTTTAGTTCGCTTCATGAGAGGTTTGCTTTTGTCAAAGCCCCCTGTCAAACCTCCTACAGTGTCATGGGATCTCAATGTCGTTCTCACCCAGCTGATGAAACCTCCTTTTGAGCCACTGAACTCCTGCCATCTGAAGTACTTGACCTGGAAGGTCATTTTCTTGGTGGCAGTTACTTCAGCTCATAGAGTCAGTGAGCTGCAGGCCTTGGTAGCCCAGGCCCCTTACACCAAATTTCATCATAACAGAGTAGTCCTCCGCACTCACCCTAAGTTCTTGCCAAAGGTTGTGTCGGAGTTCCATCTGAACCAGTCAATTGTCTTGCCAACATTCTTTCCCCGTCCTCATTCCTGCCCTGCTGAACGTCAGCTGCACACATTGGACTGCAAAAGAGCATTGGCCTTCTATCTGGAGCGGACACAGCCCAACAGACAGTCTGCCCAATTGTTTGTTTCTTTTGATCCCAACAGGAGGGGAGTGGCTGTGGGGAAACGCACCATATCCAATTGGCTAGCAGATTGCATTTCCTTCACTTACGCCCAGGCTGGGCTGGCTCTTGAGGGTCATGTCACGGCTCATAATGTTAGAGCCATGGCAGCGTCGGTAGCCCACTTGAAGTCAGCCACTATTGAAGAGATTTGCAAAGCTGCGACGTGGTCTTCTGTCCACACATTCACATCTCATTACTGCCTGCAGCAGGATACCCGACGCGACAGTCAGTTCGGGCAGTCAGTGCTTCAGAATCTGTCCGGGGTTTAGAATCCAACTCCACCCCCCTAGGCCCATGTTTATTCTGTTCCAGGCTACACTCTCAGTTAGTTGGATAAATTGTTAGTTCAATCTCAGTTATGTCCTCGCCGTTGCGAGGTCCAGTTGACCGTGTTTGTTGTTTTGAGTGAGCCTGGGGGCTAGGGATACCCCATCAGTGAGAACAAGCAGCCTGCTTGTCCTCGGAGAAAGCGAATGCTACATACCTGTAGAAGGTATTCTCCGATGACAGCAGGCTGATTGTTCTCACAAACCCGCCCGCCTCCCCTTTTGGAGTTGTGTCTTCCCTTCTCTTTGTCTTGCTACATATGAGACTGGCCGGCACGAGCCGGTTTCGGGCGGGAAGACGGCCACACATGCGCGGTGCGCATCGGCGCGCGAGGGCTAGCAAAGGCTTTTGCTAGTGAAGATTCCGATTAGAGGGGCTGCCGTGGATGTCACCCATCAGTGAGAACAATCAGCCTGCTGTCCTCGGAGAATACCTTCTACAGGTATGTAGAATTCGCTTTATGTGCTGTCTGCTTTTAGGGCAAGTGTTTTGCGTGTGTTTCCCTCTCATCCGATAGTGAGGAGTTTTATGAGGGGGTGGTTTCTCTGCAATCCACCAGTAAGACCACCGGTTGTGGTGTGGGATGTCAATTTGGTGGTGTTTGCACTCACCAGAGCACATTTTGAACCATTAGACTCAGCTCAGATCAAATATCTTACCTAGAAAACGCTATTTCTGAATACGTTGGTCTCTGCAAGTAGTTCATCACTCCCCACATAGCGGTTCACAGCTTCCTTGTCTTACAATTTCATTTCTAGCTTTCCGTCATTCACTATTATTCGGGAAAAAAAAAAACTTGTCACCATTTTTAGCCATTTGTTCTTCCACGTGTTCCTTTGCCAGCCATATCTCTTTGCTTCTTTGAGTTTTATTCGGTAATCTGTTCTGTGTTCTTGCGTTCTTTTGTATTTCATAAATGCCATCTTTTTCCTTTATTTTGTCGGACACTTCTTTGGAGAACAATATCAGTTTCCCTTTTCTCTTGCCCTTGCTTACCTTCCTTATATAAAGATCTGTTGCTGATTTTATATCTCCTTCAGTTTGAACCACAGATACTCCACTGTTCGTATGACCTTCATCCCATTAGTGCGCTCTTCAGATACTCACCCATTTTACACTTTTGTGTGTCTGCACTCCGCTTGAGCTCTTACATCAAACTATACAATATGATGATCATTGTGGGCACCCACTTGGACATTGGACATACTATTTCTATTTGTGAGCACAAGATCCAGAGTTGCCCCTTCCCTCATGGGTTCCATCACCATTTAAGCAGTGCACTTTGAAAAGCATCCATATTCTTGCTACTTCTGTCTGATTCCACAGACGAGACCTTCCAGTCCGCATCTGGCAGGTTGAAATCTCCCAGCAACATCACCTCCCCTTTCATTCCAAATTTGTGGATATCTTTGACCAAGTTTTTGTCCAACTTTTCTGTTTGTGTAGGAGGTCTATATATGACACCCATGTAAATGGAGGTTCCATCTTCTTTTTCTAAGACATGCATATTGCTTCCTCCTCTCCCTAGGTCCTCTTCCTTTCAGCTGCTTGAATTGTTTTTCCACATATAATGTTATTCCTCCACCTTTTAACCCATTTATATCTTTTCCAAAGAGAGTATAGCCTTGTATGTTTGCATCCTATGAAAGGTATAAATCTAATGTAAGGCCTCAATACAACTTGATCAATATTTTAGTTGGCGGGGGCTATATTATACCATCTAATTAATTCAAAACATGCCCAGCACCTTCAACTCTCATGACAATGTAACATCTTCCCTTATATCCTTTCAAAATCACTGCATACACACATCCAATCTTTTCTTCATTTTTTCAGTTTAGATTTAATTTGGTTAACGGATTTCAGTAGCACAATGAAAGAGCGTTTGATTGAGAGGGGTTACCCACAATCCATTATTAAAAGGGCTTACCAGAGAGCAAAATTTGCCAACAGGGATTTATTATTACAATGTAACTCTAAGGATCCAGAAGACAGATTAATGGCGGTGCTCCCCTATAGTAAGGGTGCTACTTTTGTTACTTCACTTTTACATAAATACTGGGAAATATTATCCATACATTCTTATTTTCAGGAACATCCTATAGTATCATATCGCCGAGATAGGACCATAGGTGAAACCCTTTCTTATAAATATTTAGATCATAGTATTAACCATTTCAATTGACTGGCCAGATGGTATGTATGCATTGTCAGTGGTGTACCCTGTCTGTTACTGGTAAAAGCTGGACTGTTCCAGGCAGAAACAAGACTATCTCTGCCCGAGTATATACTACATGTGAAACGGACAATGTGGTGTATGCGATTCTCTGTCCATGTGATTTAATCTATGTGGGATGGTCGTCACGCCCGATAAAACAGAGATTAGCAGAACACAAGTCTCGTATTTATACTCGGACATTATCAGCTCCGTTGGTCCAGCATTGGATAGAAAAAGCTCATAAAGCATCTAATATATGGTGGAGAATTATTATTGATACAGTCTGTGTGGGAAGGGAGGGTGGTGACATTGCTAAAATTCTTAATTTCAAGGAGCAGCGGTGGATATTTGCTTTAGATACTTTATTTCTTCGAGGTCTTAATAACCAATTGGATTGGGGATCTGTCCTCTGACGTACTTATTTACAGAGATTTGGTAGGTTCAGTTAGATAGCACTCTGATTGGTGGGAATCGTGGGCAGTGCTATTTAAAGTTCAGTGACATTGGTGCCATCTTAGAGTAAAAGTTTGATGATGGTATCTGATAGTAAGTGTTTTTTATAATATATTTGGGTGGATAGAGTATCTAATATTGTAACATAGCCATTTTTCTAATAATTGGTTATTTTTGCTTACTTTTAATGGACCTGACCCTGACGCAACTTCTGTGAAACATGCAGCATGTCGGTCCTGTTTATCACTGGTCCTGTTAATTATTAACAAAGGACTATTAAAAGCTAAGTTCTAAGTTATTCAGCTATTTTAAATGAGTAAATACTTTATTTAAGAATGAATAAATAATATTGAATTGAATTATGAGAGGACCCATGAAGAGCCAATGGTGTGTCAAGAGTTGGGAGCAATCGAGTCTCTTGACAAATGATTCACCGCTGCTGCACTCATTGTGCTACTGAGGTCTATTAACCAAATTAAATTTATTTAAACTGAAAAAATGAAAAGATTGGATGTGTATATGCAGTGATTTTGAAAGGATATAAGGGAAGATGTTACATTGTCATGAGAGTTGAAGGTACTGGACATGTTTTGAATTAATCCTATGAAAGGAAGTCATATTTTTGTGATATAAACAATATCAATGTCTGTCTGTAACATCAGTGCTTGCAGATCATGAAACTTTTGCATATACTGTGAGCATTTGTGCTCATAGCTTTCTAGTTATATATTGTCTCTCTTATTCTTTGTTTCTGTCTGGTCTCCCCATCTACTTTAGTTGTTTTCCATGTATCAGCAATAGTCAAGTAGTAAAACTTAAAAACATAAAAACTCAATATAATTAAAAAATGTAATAATAAAAACAAATATTTTATGAATATAAAAATTAATTTATTCAATGTTCATAAATAAATAAGCACAAATAATACATAGGCATCACCAGAGGGCCATCAAGCCCATTATCCTGTTTCCAACAGTGACCAATCCAGGTCACAAGTACCTGGCAAGATCCCAAAAGAGTAATAGATTTTATGCTGCTTATCCTATGAATAAATGGTGGATTTTCCCAAGATCTTCTTAATAATGGTTTGTTCACTTTCCTTATAAGAGCTTGCCCAGAGCTTATTTTTAAACCCTGCTAAGCTAACTGCTTTTACCACATTCTCTGACAATGAATTCCAGAGTTTACATACAGAGAAAATGAATTTCCATCATACATTTCAAATTCGTACTAAAATGCACTATAATGTATTTTACAAATAATTTAAAGTGTATTGTATAAGTAAAACATTAATTTGCTAGTATATAATCATTAACATAGCTATAGTGTAAAAATGATTTAACCCTAGTATTGTTGTCTACAGCTAGAATGACACAATCTAAAGGTGATTAAATGCACACCCAGTGATAATTTCAGAAAATTTACATTTTTCTGTAGATGTAATCAGCACTAACAATGGGATCCTCAGCAGTTAACAATTTATTGTATATTTCCAAAACAGCTAGAAAGGTAGTGAAATCCTTCAGAACTCAAATATGTTTATAATTTCTCACTAAGGGGCTCTTTTACTAAGCTGCATTAAGCTGCTAACGTAGCTTTTACCATGCGGTAAACAGTAGCCCACGCTACTGTCTACCATGTTAAAAATAGTAGCACTTAGTAAAATTCCATGTTAGCTGTCTAATATGTGGGAGTGGGTATTTCATGGGCAGGCGAAGGTATAGATGGCTGTTACATCTAGCACATGGTTTGGTACTCTGCACTAGCTATCACGGTCTGTTAATTATTGCAGCTGAACTTACCACCACTTTAAGAGGAGGCATTAAATGAAGGCTTGCTACTGGTAGACTGGTAGCACAACATGCTGTCACTGGAAGTGTGGCGGCACTCACCCTGATTAGATCCCCAACCCCCTAATCCAAAAATAGTGCCACCTTCATGTAGCCCTGACCCAACAGCCCCATTCCCTAAGTGCCCTAGCCCCACCCTTGCAAGGCTTACAAGGGGCATCTACATTGGTGTGGTAGTAGTTCCAAGTGGCAGCAATCCTCCTCCGCTGCTATTTGGACCTTAATCCAGAATGGCAGTGATGACTCCTAGTGGTAGTCTTCACAGTACTACTGCTAGGGGTCATTTCTTCATGGAGTATATCTCCTCCTGTGGAAGGATGACCATTTTGGAGGGAGAACCCTGCCGCCCCAGGACCACTGCTCTACCAGTGTAGACCCATGGATAAGTCTTGGGGGGAGGGGTTGCCAGAGTTTTTTTCAAGGCTGGGGTTTTTGAATTTGGGAGGGCTCAGGGTTTATGTTCTGGGGTGGGGTTAGGGATCTGATGGGGAGGTGTGTTTAGGTAGCACCACTGTGGTTAGCTGCCATTTTGTCTTAACATACTGTTGCTTTGTTACATGTCTAGCCAATAGCGAGGGCCTCCCTTCTTTCAGCCCAGGTGTTTTTTTTTTTTTTTAATAATCATTTTTATTAAAGATCAATAACCTGTACATATACCAATATAAAAAATTGTAACATATCATCATATCAAATTGCTGCTTTCTTCATGTACAGAGGTCATCAACGTAAGTCAACAAATTTTAACATAATTCTCCTTTACTAACACCCCCTCCCTCCCTCCCTTCCTGTCCCCATAATTCCCCCCTACCCCCACAACCTTCCCCTCCCCACTCTTTGTTATCATACATAGAACAAGACACCACTAAAAATTCAACAATTTGCTCCTGGCAGCCGGGGTCAGGGTATTTAAGAGCGGGCTCCAGGTATTCTGGAAGGTCCGTCCAGTTTTGGATTTAAAGTCTATCACTCCCATTCGTTCAGTTCGCATGAGCGTTATCATACGAATCCGCCACTGAGCGTAAGATGGATAGTGATGTGATATCCACTCCGATAAAATCACTTGCATAGTTACTATGATTGTCTTTTGTACAAATGCTGTAAATCCAGATGGTATGGGGTGGACAAATATTGGATGGCCTAACAACAATCCCGAATTATACTTCCACCTGGTCTGCCAAATGTCAGAGACGTATTGTATTATCTGTTTCTAGTATCGTACTATTCCTCTACATTTCCAAAGCATGTGTCCCAGGGTGGCCCCAGGTTCTCCACACTTGGGGCATTCTCCCCATGACGAAAGTCCTATGTGAAAGGCTCTTCTCGGTGAGATATATAGCCGAAGCGCCACTTTGTACTGCATCTCCCAATGTGAAATCATAACTGACTGTTTCCTCAAAGTTAATACGTGTGCTGTAAACTGAGGCAGTGTAAGATCTATCGATATGTCTTGCTTCCACTGGGACAGTAATTTAACATAGTCCAACTCCTGAGCAGTATCTCTGATGTGTCTGTGGTGAAATTTAAGTGGCACCCGTTGTTGTGCCGTTAAAGAATACGCCAAGGCCAATTCTTCTTGGACATCTTCAGCCAAATCTTCCCAAGATAAGGATTGTATATAATGCCTGAGCTGACAGTAATGGAATTCATCTGAGGGGGATAGTCCATACTCCCCTTGGAGCTCCCAGAAAAGCTTTATCCGTCCCTCGAGAGTGACAGCTTATAATAAGTACACCATTCCTTTTCGCTTCCAACGTTGAAATGCTGGGTATAAGGTCCCGGGAGGGAAAGCTGGATTCCCACAGATTGATAGGAACGGAGTAGTTTTTGCAGAAAAGTTATGCAATTTACAAATCCATTTCCATACAGCTTTCGCCGAGCCCATTATTCCTGTTCTTTTTAATATGTATGGTATAGGGGGCCCGGCTGCGTGTAGGTAGCTGCTAAAATGTATTTCCGGGTATAAGCACAATTCTATTGATGTATCAGTGTAATCCTGAGTTCCCCGGAACCAATCATTAATATGGCGCATTCCAGTAGCCACTGTCATGTGTTTTATATTTAACAAGCCCAAGCCGCCATACTCCACTGGGACACATAATGTAGAATAAGGAAGACGAGGCCTTTTTTTCTTCCACAAGAAAGTTTGCACCATTTTAATCAGTTTCCGCTCATCCTTCCTCTTTAAATACAATGGGAGAGATTGAAAGGTGTATAACCACCTGGGGGCTATGACCATATTGTATAGGGCAATTCTTCCCAGGAGAGAAAGTGGGAGGGGCCCCCAGGACTCCAGTTGTTTGTTACTGTCTTGCAGCAACCGCTGCACATTATGTTCATAAAGCTTTGACAGGTCCATAGTAATATGTACTCCCAAGTATTTCAAGAAAGTTTGTGTCCATTGGAAAGGAAAGTTTCCTGACCATGTTGTCCGCACCTCCGGGGTCACCGGAAGAGCCATGGATTTGTGCAAATTTAATCTAAAGCCAGAGTACTTCCCGTACCGCACAGTTATCTTTAGCAGAATATTTAGAGTTTTAGAAGGCTCTCAAAATTACTAATAAATCATCTGCATAAGCTAAAATTCTAACATCCTGTCCTGCCAGACTAACCCCCTGGAGATCTGGAGCCGAGGAGACCTTTCGCAACAAGGGTTCCAGAGACAGCAAAAATAATAGGGGAGACAAGGGGCATCCCTGCCTTGTACCACGATGTATCTGAAACTCCGGTTCTCTGGCACCATTTATTAGCACAGCTGCCCTGGGTTGATCATATAGTGTTTGAGCCGCCCGACTAAACCACCCCTCTATGCCCATGGCCGCCAAAGTCTGAAACATAAACACCCACCCAACCTGATCAAAAGCCTTTTCAGCATCCAAGCTCAGTATTAGGGTGGGTGCCCCAGTCTGTTGGCTAGCAGCCATGGCCATCAAGGTCTTTCTAATATTGTGGCCCAATTGGCGGCCTTTCACAAACCCAACCTGCTCTGAACCTATTAGTGATGGGAGGCATTCCGCCAACCGTTCAGCCATTATCTTTGCCAGGATCTTCGTGTCAACATTTAGTAGTGATATCGGCCGATAAGATTCTACCTTATCTAAAGGTTTTCCGGGCTTTGGAATTAAGGTTATGAGCACTGAATTGGCATATCTCGGGAATTCCCTCTTTTCCACCACCTCCCGGTAATATTCCAGCAAAGAAGCCAGGGCCTCCCCTGTCAACAATTTATAGTATTCTCCAGAAAATCCATCTGGTCCAGGAGCAGACCACAACTTCAACGTTTTAATCACGTGCTGTAGCTCTGTCATTGTTAAGGGTTTGTTCAAATTCTCTAGCTGTGCTTCTGTTACCCTCGGTAGCCCCACCTGGGATAGATACTCTCGTATTTCCGATTCGGGGGGAGATGGGTTCTTTTGATATAATGTTGAAAAATATTTTGTGAATGCCTGCCCAATCTTTTGACTATCAGTTAGTAAATTCCCTTTAACATCTGTCAGCGTGGTAACCGTCCTTGGGGCTCCCGTAATTTTAATTAGGCGCCCCAACATTCTACCTGCCCGGTTACCATGCCTCTGTAGTTTATATTTATAAAAGAGAGCTGACTTCATTTCCTTTTCGTGTAGGAGACTATTCAACGCCACCTGAGCAACTTTTAGGTTTTCTAGAGTTACTGCTGTCGGGTGGTGCAGATGAATTCTTTTTGCTTTTTGCAATTGGCGTTCTAATCTCAGGATGGCTGCTGTTCTCTTTTTATTTTTAACGCTACAATAAGCTATAATAGCCCCCCTTATAACTGCTTTAGAGGCGGTCCAAAACAGTTCAGGCTGGTAAGTAGCATGCCAGTTATTATGCGTCATGTATTGTTCCCAGCTTTTCCGGACGTGTACTCGCAGGTGCGGATCTTGGTATAGGTGTGCTGGGAATCTCCACCCCCTGCTCCCCCTAGCCTTCGTGTTAATATTAAGATCCATCCACACCAACGCGTGGTCCGCCACTTCCTCTGGGCCTATAGATGTTTTTTCTACAAGGTGAAATAAAGAGCGAGTCAGCAAAATATAGTCTATCCGAGCAAATGTACCATGGGCTCTCGACCTGTGCATGTAATCTTTCTCTCCTGGGTGATGTATTCTCCAAGGGTCTACCAGGTCAAGGATCTTGTTGAATGACTGAAACTCTCTAGCCCTTATTCCCCTATATTGTGACTCTTTTATATTTGAGCAATCCTGCCGGGGGTCAATCACCGCATTAAAATCTCCCACTACAATCATATTTCCGTTTCTATTTTGCAAGCATTTCCCTGCTAGACTTGGGAGGAAAGATGCATCATGGTTATTAGGTCCATAAAGAACCAAAAGTAGCAGTTCCCTGCCTGGCAGCCATATATTTAACAATATGTAATCTCCTTTGGCTCCTTTATCTAGCACAGTTGCTTTATATGGAAGTCCTTTCCTGAACAACACCGCCACCCCTCCTTTGCGGCTCTGGGATGATGCCGCAAATACCTCACCAACCCAATACTTTTGCAGTTTAGAATGTTCTAGGTCAGTAAGGCGTGTTTCTTGTAGGCAAGCAATATCAGCTTTATGCCTCTTTAATGCTGAGAGTATCTTAGATCTCTTAATTGGGGAGCCAATACCCCCAACATTCCAAGATATTATCCTAGTGAACATCTCTCAGGGCTTCTGTTTTCAGTGACCAAAGTCTCCTCATTCCCAGTTTACTATGAGTGCCCCCCAGCTCCAAGATCTCGCTCCCAGAACATACCACTAGTAATCCCTTTAGTTCAAACAAATCCCCCAGTCTACCCGGCCTAAGTATGTTCCTACCCCACTGGTGTCCTGCTATTCCTTTCATGTTTTTAACCCCTGTATCCCAACCTCCCTTAGTCCCCTTCCTCACATCCAGCCCTATAGCCATGCTCCTAGGTCCAAGCCCGGAGCTGGCAAGAGATCACCTGAAGTGCCACGAGCCCTCAACTCCAATAAAACAGTAACTTTTAACATTATCTGCTCACCACTACAAGTATAGATTTATAGTCTTATGGTCAGTAAGGTTACCATGAACTCTAGTCTCCTTCCAAGGCGTCCTGATCACAGAGACCAACTTTTGCTTCATCTGGTGTGTTGAATGACCGCCATTGTCCTTGGACTTGTACTTTCAAAGTTGCTGGGTATTGGAGAACAAAGCGGATTTGTTTTTGGGCTAACGTGGAACACAGAGAATGAAATTTACGTCTCCGCTCCTGAACTCCAATTGAATAGTCCTGGAACATCAGGATTTGTCGTCCTTCATGCTTTAACTCTCCCCTGTGGATCTTAAATCCTTGCAGTACTTCCATTTTGTGCCGATAGTTTAACAGCTTTGCTATAATCACTCGTGGTCTTCCCTGGGGTTCCCTGCTGCGGCCCACCCTATGTGCTGTTTCGATGATCAGGGGCCCAAAGGAGTCCGATAACGCCAGTTCTTTAGATAGCCATCCGGTAAGCCACTCCACCAAATTTTTATCTGGTATGTTTTCTGATAGACCCACAATCCGCACGTTGTTTCTGCGGGAACGGTTCTCAAGATCTTCTAATTTGTCCGCATGTTCTTGAAGTTGTTGTTTAATATCACGTAGATCTATGCCATAGCCGCGGGAATCATCTTCCGGGGCAGATGCCCTGGTCTCAAGGTCTTCCGTTCGGGTTTCTAAGCCTTCCAATTTTGTGTGAAAAACGTCCAGCTTTTGATCTAGTGCGTCCCATTTGGGTTGCCAAGCCTTTGCCACCGCCATAGTTAGCTGTTCGAGTTGCGATGCCGAAAAGGTCTGGCCTACTGAAAGCGGGTCCTCCGCCATCTTGATTTCCAGAGTGGGCGCTTTAATCTTGTCTTTTTCTTTTTTCCCCGTTCGCAGCGCCATTCCAGGGGGAGATTGTTTAAGATATTTGTCCATACAGATATACTTCGCCCGATTTCGGTCTCCGGATTTATGCTTTGCAGTAGTTTATATAGATTTAGGAGTGAGGGCTCTCGAGCTGCAGCAGAACACGTCTGTTCAGCTCATTGCGTCACGTGATCCCCTCAGCCCAGGTGTTTAACATGGCCATGCATAACTGTGTGCTCTGTGGATTTATTGCATGGACTTTGCACTAATCACATGTTAAATTGTTGTTTTTGTTTTTTTTTATTTTTGCTTTTAACATATGGTGAGTGCTCTATCTCCTTTTTAAATGTTAGTGCCAGCAGCATGGTTAAAGTAACCCTAAGTATAATTTATTTATTTTATCATTACATCTTTTACTTCATTATATTCGCTCCTTGACACATTTTCTGGATGATGAGGCCTGTGCCACCCTTTTACATGCTCTGGTTCTGTCCAAATTTGATTACTGTAATGTTATCCATGTTGGCCTTCCTTTATCTATTCTGAAAATACTACACTTGGTTCAACATACTGCCATCTGCTGTCTTGCGCATACATCTTGTTATGACTGTAACACCCCTTCTGACCCAGCACCACTGGTTTCCCATCCCTTTCCGCTTACAGTATAAAATTTTTGTTTTTACTCAGAGTTCTTCATACCAGTCTCCCAGCTTATGTTTTATCTTTGATTTTTCCCTACTGGCATTCACATTGTCCTCAGTCAACATATGGTGTTAATGGTCTTTCTCTACCCCCATGTTCACTGCTCCCATCTTCATTCTGCTTTTTTTATTTTTTCATATTGCTCCTTTTTTTAATGGAACTTTTCTTCCTGACCTCTGCCCAGCGCGTTCCTTCCACAAATTTAAAGCAACGTTAAAGACTCATTTATTTGTCTTAGCATTTCCTGACTTCATTGGGCTGGGCCTTGAGGAGTAGCCCAACATGCCCTTCTTTTTTTTTTCTCTCTCTCTGCTTCCCTGCGTATTTCTTCTGTTTTGTTTTTCTTTACTGTCCTTTGAGTTCCTTTTCTTTCTGATTTTAGACTGTACACCACTTTAGTTTATTAGATTCTTGCTAAACTGCCTTTCAAATCAAATCAAACTACTTAATTATAATAAGTGAGGTTTTGTTTTGCTACTTGACTGGGTTGTTTTCTGTGTGTTCTCAGTATGTGGTAGGTTTTGATGATACAGCCTGAGGGCAAAACATGGCCATGTTGGCTTATTCTACAATAAATTTGTTTTTAAAGGACTATTTATCTAGTGTGGTATACACCTTTTTTTTTTTTTTTTTTGCAGTATCCTACAAGACCAAACCACTGTGTTGGCAATGATCGGTTTTGTTTTATTTTGTTTTTGTTTGTGTAAACATTTAAAATCAAGAGGTCATTGACACAGTATAGGAGGATAAGAAAGTCAAACAGAAAAATCAAAGGAATTTGCACAATGAAAATGGCTCCCCCATCTCCAGTAATTCACAAAGGGCTCCTTTTTCAAATCCACGCTAGCGATTCTGGTGCAGCAAATGCAGTGTAGCCCATTCAGTTGCTATGGGTTTTGTCCCATTTACCACGCTGGAATTGCTAGTGCAGCTTTGTAAAAGGAGCCCAAAATGAGAGAACCAGGACTCAAAACCATGGAGAATATAAAAGGAAAAAAATAAATCAAAGATGGTGCTTTAGAGGAAAGACATTTAACTGCTCCTCCTGCATTACCTGAAAGATGCCTAGAAAACGCCGTTGGAAGGTTTTTCCTGCGACTTCAGTAGTGTCTACTCATTTGATTCAAAGTTCCTTGGAGGGTTTCATGGCTTCAACACCTTCTGGGGATCTGCTGTGAGTTTTAGAGACCGGAGCGACTGCCTCTTTGTTCCTGGATAGCTTTAGTTCGCTGTCCCCCGAGGTACCAAGTTCTGCTCCAGCTGGTCTACGAGAACAGGCCGTCGAGGGAACCTCGCCTGTGCCTCCCAGCAGCTCAGTCTCCTGTGTGAGAACAGCCGGGTTAGAACGCAGTGATGTGGTGGATCCAGGAAGCTCTTCAGTCAGTGGTGAGATATCATCTGTATCAGCTCCAACAAAAGTGGGGTCTGAGCCTCTTCCTGGTGTGGTTAGAGCCAGGTTCAGTTCATTTCTGTTGTTTTCGCTGGCAAGACCTTCTGAGGAAACTTGGAACACTATTGTGGTTCTTGGACAATCTTTCACAGCCCAACAATCCTCAGATCATGCTAGGTTAAGTGCTCTGGAACATAGGTTTGGCATACAGGAATCTCAGCTCTCTTTGGTACAAGGTACTGTTCAAACATTAGTCACTGAATCTAAATCTACTTCTGCTCTTACTACTTCGTAGTTAAGAGCATGACACCTGCTTATTTAAAGTTGGATAACTTGGAAAATATAGTGCGTAGAAGAAACTTATGTTTGATAAACTTGCTTAAGATCCCTCGGATATTGACTGAGGAAATGTTTAAGCAGTATATGTTAGAAGTTTTGCAAATGCCTTCTCAATCATTAGCACCAATCTGTAGGATTTTCTATCATCCTGCTTTTAAGAAAAAAGAGAGTGCGGTGGAGATTGAGGCCTTCTCCCTGATATCTCAAGACAGTTTGCATTCAGTGGCATAGCCAGACAGCCAGTTTTGGGTGGGCCTGAGCCCAAAGTGGGTGGACACAAAATTTTCTCTGCCCCGCCCTACCCCCACCTCAAAATTAAAATACTTTAGCTAATGAGGATCCCCAAGCTCTGTCAGCTGAAGACTCTCTGAAGGTGGCCAGAACTCCCTCTTACCAAGCTTGGCAGGCAGCAGCAATGACCCTAAGCCACTGATGCCGGCACCCCACACATGCTTAGTTGTCGATGGCTCAAGAATGCTGTTGCCAACTGCAGAGCTTGATAGAAGGGAGTTCTGGCCACCTTTGGAGGAGGTCCTTAGCTGGGGATGCTTGGGGAGCCTCACCAGCTATACAGCAAGGGTCAGGACTGGTGTTAGACCTGCTTGGGCCCAGGACAGAAAATAAAGGAGGGCTCCCCTCCCCAATTCCCTCACCTCTCTGCCTCTCCTCCAATTTCCCACCTGCTATTGCTATGACACCAACAGACCCTCACCAAATACAGAACAAGGGATCAGAAATAAAAATATTTAGACAAAAATTGAAAGGGAACCCCAAGAAGTTAAAAATAACATTACTGCAACACTGGAGACATAAACCAGAGTTGCATTTCCTTTTCTACAGAACACAATACAAAGACATTTACTATGCACATTTCCAAAAGCTAACATATTCCATTTAAAACATTCAAAATAAAATGCTTTGTTTCTACCTTTGTTGTCTGGATATTTTATTTTTCCATCTTGCTGGTTCTTGTTTCTCTTTTCTGCTTTCCTCTCTGTCTGCTAATTCTTCTTCAAGCGGCTGCAGTCCATTTGTCTTTTCTCCTCTCCTTCTGTCTGTTCCCTCACTATTCCTGCCTCTGACATATTGATCATTCCTTTTTAGCTCTTTTCTGCCTCTCTCTCACCCTTCTTCTCCTCATTTTTTACTTTTCAACTACATATCAAATTTCCATCTTCTTTCACCCACTAGCTTTCCCATTCTCCATTTTACTCCTCCCCAGCCCTACTTTCTCTTTCATCACCATATTTCTACCCTCTGTAATCACTCTCTCTCAATCAATCATTTCCTTCCCACCTCCTCCTCTCCCTCTTGGCCTCTCCCACAGGTTTCCACCATTCCCATCGTCTTCCTCCACCCTTCTAACCAGCATCTGACCCTCTTCTTCTCCTCCCCACCCTACCCCACCCTGGTAGCCTGACATTTCCTGCCCTCTCCCCCATAGTCCAGAATTTTCCCTCTTTCTACTACTACTACTACTTAACACTTCTAAAGCACTACAAGGGTTACGCATCGCTGTACAGTTTAACAAAGAAGGACAGTCCCTGCTCAAGGAGCTTACAATCTAATGAACAAAAATGTGCAGTCAAACAAATTGGGGCAGTCTAGATTTCCTGAATAGAGGTATAATGGGTAGGTGCCGAAGGCGACATTGAAGAGGTGGGCTTTGAGTAAGGATTTGAAGATGGACAGGGAGGGAGCTTGGCGTATGGACTCAGGAAGTTTATTCCAAGCATAGGGAGAGGTGAGGCAGAAAGGGCGGAGCCTGGAATTGGCGGTGGTGGAGAAAGGTACAGAGAGGAGGGATTTGTCCTGTGAGCGGAGGTTTCGGGTAGGAGCGTAAGGGGAGATAAGGGTAGAGAGGTAATTAGGGGCTGCAGATTGAGTGCATTTGTAGGTTAGTAGGAGAAGCTTGAACTGTATGCGGTACCTGATCGGAAGCCAGTGAAGTGACTTGAGGAGAGGGGTGATATGAGCATATCGGTCCAGGTGGAAGATAAGACGTGCAGCAGACTTCTGAATGGATTGAAGGGGGGATAGATGGCTAAGTGGGAGACCAGCGAGGAGCAGGTTGCAGTAATCAAGGCGAGAGCTAATGAGAGAGTGGACGAAAGTTTGGGTGGTGTGCTCAGAGAGGAAGGGGCGAATTTTGCTGATGTTATAGAGAAAGAAGCGACAGGTCTTGGCTATCTGCTGGATATGCACAGAGAAGGAGAGGGAGGAGTCGAAGATGACTCCGAGGTTGTGGGCAGATGAGACGGGGAGGATGAGGGTGCCATCGACTGAGATAGAGAGTGGAGGGAGAGGAGAAGTGGGTTTAGGTGGAAAGACAATGAGCTCTGTCTTGGCCATGTTCAGTTTCAGGTGGTGGTTGGACATCCAGTCAGCAATGTCGGATAAGCAGGCCGATACTTTGGCCTGGGTTTCCGCAGTGATGTCTGGTGTGGAGAGATAAAGCTGGGTGTCGTCAGCATAGAGATGATATTGGAAGCCATGAGATAAGATCAGCGAGCCCAGGGAAGAGGTGTAGATTGAAGAAAGAAGGGGTCCAAGGACAGATCCCTGAGGAACTCCAACAGAGAGCGGGATGGGGGTGGAGGAAGATCCATGAGAATGTACTCTGAAGGTACGGTGGGAGAGATAAGAGGAGAACCAGGAGAGGACAGAGCCCTGGAACCCAAATGAGGACAGTGCGTCAAGAAGTAAATTATGATTGACAGTGTCAAAAGCGGCGGATAGGTCAAGGAGGATGAGGATGGAGTAGTGACCTTTGGATTTGGCAAGGAACAGGTCATTACAGACTTTAGTGAGTGCCGTTTCTGTCGAGTGTAGAGGGCGAAAACCGGATTGAAGCGGATCGAGGATGGCATGAGAGGAGAGAAAATCAAGGCAGCGGCTGTGAACGGCGTGTTCAAGTATCTTGGAGAGGAAGGGTAGGAGGGAGATGGGGGCGGTAGTTGGAGGGACACAGGGTCTAGTGATGTTTTTTTAAGGAGTGGTGTAACTACAGCATGCTTGAAGGTGTCAGGGACAGTTGCAGTGGAGAGAGAGAGGTTGAGGATATGACAGATGGAGGGGGTGACAGTAGGAGAGATGGTGTTAAGTAAGTTGGTGGGGATGGGGTCAGAGGAACAGGTGGTGCATTTCGAGGAGGAAAGAAGGTGGGCAGTTTCTTCTTCAGTGATATTAGGAAAAGAGGAGAAGGAGGCTGGGTTGGTTGGTTGAGGGAGTGGATTAAAGGGAGAGGAGGAGGTGGTGGTTTGGTAGTGAATTCGAGGTTGATCTTCTGTACCTTATCGCGGAAGTAGTCAGCCAGTGATTGAGGAGAGAGTGAAGGGGGTGGGAGCGGAGGGCACTTTGAGGAGGGAGTTAAGGGTGGAGAAGAGACGACGAGGGTTGGAGCTGAGGGAATTAGTTAATTGGGTGTAATAGTTCTGTTTGGCAAGAAATAGAGAGGATTGGAAGGAGGATAGCATGAATTTGTAATGAATGAAATCGGTATGGGTGTGAGATTTCCACCAGAGACGTTCAGTAGATCGGGCGCAGGAGCGAAGGTATCGGAAACAAGGGGTCAGCCAGGGCGATGGATGGTGCAAGGGTGTCCAGAGCAGATGAGAGAGTGGCATTGAAAGCGGAGACAGCCCTGTCGACAGACTCGGAGGACATGATGGAGGGGAGGAGATTAGAGATACTAGAGGATAAGGTGGGAGGGTCGACGGCCTGGAGATTCCTGAAAGTAGTGGTTAATGTAGGGCGGGACTGAGGGGGAGGGTGATGAAGTGTGAAGGTGATCAGGTGATGGTCTGAGAGAGGAAGAGCTGAGGCGCAGAAGTTGGAGGGTGAGCAGGTAGAGGAGAGGACGAGGTCAAGACAATGGCCAGTTTGGTGAGTAGGGGTGGTGGAACACAGCTGGAGGTTGAAGGAGGATGTCAGAGTGAGGAACTGAGAAGCGTAAGAGTTGGTTGGGTCATCAACGTGTATGTTAGTCTCCAAGAATGAGGGACGGAGATGAGGGTTCAAGAAAAACGGAGAGCCATGCATCGAAGTCGGTAAGGAAGGAGGGGAGGGACCTATCAGGGGGGCGGTAAATGACTGCAACTCTGAGTGGCAGCGGGTAGAATAGACGGATGGAGTGAACTTCAAAGGATGAGAAGCAGTGAGACTGCGGTAGGAGGAGGGGTTGAAAACTACAGGCGGGCGAAAGTAGTAACCCGACACCTTTCTCCCCTCACCACCTACTGTGTACCTTTCCCTCCCTCTCATCCACCCCCATGTCCATTTCCCCCTCTCATTCCCACTGTCCACCATCTCTCTCTCGTGTTCTGGGTGCAACATCTCTCCCTTCCTCCCCTCTACTATCATGTCCAACATTTCAACCTCCCTTCCACCTTATTAACATTTCTCCGAGGACAAGCAGGCTGCTTGTTCTCACTGATGGGGTGACGTCCACGGCAGCCCCTCCAATCGGAAACTTCACTAGCAAAGTCCTTTGCTAGCCCTCGCGCGCCCGCGCGCACCGCGCATGCGCGGCCGTCTTCCCGCCCGAAACCGGCTCGAGCCGGCCAGTCTTCTTTTGTCCGCACTCGGTACGGTCGTGTTTCGCCGTGTCGGGCCCCGGAAAGTTGACCTCGCGCGTCCAAATTGTTTTTTGAGCGTGTTTTTTCTTCGGAAAAGCTTTTTCTAAAGTCGGGAAGTGCTCCGGAAACCCTCCACCGGGTTTCGTGTCAATCCTCCCCGTACTTCCAGCTTTTTGCCCCGGTAAGTTTTCTTTCGTCGTCGGGGTAGGCCTCTTTTTGGCCTCGGTCGAGATTTTTTCTCCCTCTAAATTTTGGTGCTTCAATTTTCGCCATTTCGGCTTTTGATTTCGCCGGCGTGATTTTTCCGCCCATGACATCGAAGCCTTCCAGCGGCTTCAAGAAGTGCACCCAGTGCGCCCGGGTTATCTCGCTCACTGATCGACACTCGTCGTGTCTTCAGTGTCTGGGGGCCGAGCACCGCCCTCAGAACTGCAGTCTGTGTTCCCTGCTTCAAAGGCGGACTCAGGTAGCGAGACTAGCCCAGTGGAACGTGTTGTTCTCGGGCTCTTCGTCGGCATCGGCACCGGGATCTTCGAGTGCATCGACGTCGTCAGCGTCCAGACCATCTTCCTCGGCCGCCCTTGCATCGAGCGCATCGAGGCATCGGGCCTCTGCATCGGCGCCGAGACATCGGATAGCTGCATCGACGTCGGTGGTACCAGGACCTTGTCTGCTGATGTCGTCGGACGGTGGTGCATCGGGTGGAGTGCAGGTGAGGGCTGTCCATTCCCCTGCTGGTGGCGGTGAGCCCTCGGGTGGGTCTCCTCCTACCCTGAGGGCTCCTGCGGTACAGCCCCCCCGAGATCGACCCTCTTCGGTCTCGGCCCCGAGGAAGCGACGGGTGGATTCGACGTCCTCCTCGTCGGTGCCGGGGAGCTCCGGTGACATGCTTCGGAAGAAGTCGAAGAAGCATCGACACCGGTCCCCTCCCCGCGTCGGCACCGAGAGCTCTGGGTCGCCGAGGGAGTCGGCACCCAGCAGGCATCGGCACCGAGAGGACCGCTCACCCTCTGTTCAGGAGGTGTCGATGCGCTCCGCTCTGGACAGCCCGGAACAGCCTCCACGCCCGGAACAGGTTCTGACGTCGACGCCTGCATCGGCCTCCATGCCTTTCTCTGCAGCCGCTCTGAACGAGAGCCTCCGGGCCGTTCTCCCAGAGATTCTGGGGGAGCTGTTGCGCCCTACCCCTCCGGTACCGGCGGTGCTTGCGCCTCCGGTACCGTCGAGCGTGGCGCCGGCTGGCCCATCGCCCGGGGTGAGGTCCCCGACGTCGGTACCGCGTGCGGTGCCGACTGCGGCCACCTCCCAGGAGGGCTCCCCGACTACGTCGGCGGAGGGAGCTTCGCCGATGCGGGCGAGGGAGTCTACCTCTCGACGCCCCCATCGTGGACGTGGCTCCACGGAGTCGAGCCGGGCCCGGTTGCAGACGCAGGTCCGTGAACTTGTGTCTGACACCGAGGGTGAGGCCTCGTGGGAAGAAGAAGAAGATCCCAGATATTTCTCTGACGAGGAGTCTGAGGGTCTTCCTTCTGATCCCACTCCCTCTCCTGAAAGACAGCTTTCTCCTCCTGAGAGTCTGTCTTTTGCTTCCTTTGTCCGGGAGATGTCTACGGCCATCCCCTTCCCGGTGGTTGTGGAGGACGAGCCCAGGGCTGAAATGTTTGAGCTCCTGGACTATCCTTCTCCACCTAAGGAAGCGTCCACTGTTCCCTTGCATCATGTCCTAAAAAAGACATTGCTTGCGAACTGGACGAAACCTCTAACTAATCCCCACATCCCCAAGAAGATCGAGTCCCAGTACCGGATCCATGGGGACCCAGAGCTGATGCGCACCCAGTTGCCTCACGACTCTGGAGTTGTGGATCTGGCCCTAAAGAAGGCTAAGAGTTCTAGAGAGCATGCTTCGGCGCCCCCGGGCAAAGACTCTAGAACCTTAGACTCCTTTGGGAGGAAGGCCTACCATTCCTCTATGCTCGTGTCCAAGATCCAGTCTTACCAGCTCTACACGAGCATGCACATGCGGAACAATGTGCGGCAGTTGGCGGGCTTGGTTGATGCTCTTCCCCCTGAGCAAGCCAAGCCTTTTCAGGAGGTGGTCAGGCAGCTGAAGGCGTGCAGAAAATTCCTGGCCAGAGGAGTTTATGACACTTTTGATGTTGCGTCCAGGGCCGCTGCTCAAGGTGTGGTGATGCGCAGGCTCTCATGGCTGCGTGCCGCCGACCTGGAGAATAGAATCCAGCAGCGGATTGCGGACTCGCCTTGCCGTGCGGATAACATTTTTGGCGAAAAAGTCGAACAGGTGGTAGAGTCTCTCCACCAGCGGGACACCGCATTCGACAAATTCGCCCGCCGGCAGCCTTCAGCTTCTACCTCTACAGGTAGACTATTTTTCGGGGGAAGGAAGACTGTTCCCTATACTTCTGGCAAGCGTAGGTACAATCCTCCTTCCCGACAGCCTGCGGCCCAGGCTAAGCCCCAGCGCGCTCGCTCTCGTCAGCAGCGTGCGCCTCAGCAAGGCCCCGCGGCTCCCCAGCAAAAGCAAGGGGCGAACTTTTGACTGGCTCCAGCAGAGCATAGCCGACATCCAAGTGTCAGTGCCGGGCGACCTGCCAGTCGGGGGGAGGTTGAAAGCTTTTCACCAAAGGTGGCCTCTCATAACCTCCGATCTGTGGGTTCTCCAAATAGTCCGGCAAGGATACACCCTCAATTTGGCCTCAAAACCTCCAAATTGTCCACCGGGAGCTCAGTCTTACAGCTTCCAGCACAAGCAGGTACTTGCAGAGGAACTCTCCGCCCTTCTCAGCGCCAATGCGGTCGAGCCCGTGCCATCCGGGCAAGAAGGGCTGGGATTCTATTCCAGGTACTTCCTTGTGGAAAAGAAAACGGGGGATGCGTCCCATCCTAGACCTAAGGGCCCTGAACAAGTATCTCGTAAAAGAAAAGTTCAGGATGCTTTCCCTGGGCACCCTTCTCCCCATGATTCAGCAAAACGATTGGCTATGCTCTCTGGACTTGAAGGATGCCTATACACACATCCCGATACTGCCAGCTCACAGACAGTATCTGCGATTTCAGCTGGGCACACGCCACTTCCAGTACTGTGTGCTACCCTTTGGGCTCGCCTCTGCACCCAGGGTGTTCACAAAGTGCCTAGCTGTGGTAGCAGCGGCGCTTCGCAGGCTGGGGGTGCACGTGTTCCCATATCTCGACGATTGGCTGGTGAAGAACACATCCGAGGCAGGAGCCCTGCAGTCCATGCAGATGACTATTCGCCTCCTGGAGCTACTGGGGTTTGTGGTAAATTACCCAAAGTCCCATCTTCTCCCAGTGCAGAAACTCGAATTCATCGGAGCCCTGCTGGATTCTCGGACGGCTCGCGCCTATCTCCCAGAGACGAGAGCCAACAACTTGTTGTCCCTCGTCTCGCGGGTGCGAGCGTCCCAGCAGATCACAGCTCGGCAGATGTTGAGATTGCTGGGCCACATGGCCTCCACAGTTCATGTGACTCCCATGGCCCGCCTTCACATGAGATCTGCTCAATGGACCCTAGCCTCCCAGTGGTATCAGGCCGCTGGGGGTCTAGAGGACGTGATCCACCTGTCCACGAGTTTTCTCGAATCCCTGTTTTGGTGGACGATTTGTTCCAATTTGACTCTGGGACGTCCCTTCCAAATTCCTCAGCCACAAAAAGTGCTGACCACGGATGCGTCTCTCCTGGGATGGGGAGCTCATGTCGATGGGCTTCACACCCAAGGAAGTTGGTCCCTCCAAGAACGCGATCTACAGATCAATCTTCTGGAGTTGCGAGCGATCTGGAACGCTCTGAAGGCTTTCAGAGATCGGCTGTCCCACCAAATTATCCAAATTCAGACAGACAATCAGGTTGCCATGTACTATGTCAACAAGCAGGGGGGCACCGGATCTCGCCCCCTGTGTCAGGAAGCCGTCAGCATGTGGCTCTGGGCTCGCCGTCAGGGCATGGTGCTCCAAGCCACATATCTGGCAGGCGTAAACAACAGTCTGGCCGACAGGTTGAGCAGGATTATGCAACCTCACGAGTGGTCGCTCAATTCCCGTGTGGTGCGACAGATCTTCCAGGCGTGGGGCACCCCCCTGGTGGATCTCTTCGCATCTCAAGTGAACCACAAGGTCCCTCAGTTCTGTTCCAGGCTTCAGGCCCACGGCAGACTGGCGTCGGATGCCTTCCTCCTGGATTGGGGGGAAGGTCTGCTGTATGCTTATCCTCCCATACCTCTGGTGGGGAAGACTTTGTTGAAACTCAAGCAAGACCGAGGCACCATGATTCTGATTGCTCCCTTTTGGCCGCGTCAGATCTGGTTCCCTCTTCTTCTGGAGTTATCCTCCGAAGAACCGTGGAGATTGGAGTGTTTTCCGACCCTCATCACGCAGGACGAAGGGGCTCTTCTGCATCCCAACCTCCAGTCCCTGGCTCTCACGGCCTGGATGTTGAGGGCGTAGACTTTGCCTCTTTGGGTCTGCCAGAGGGTGTCTCCCGCATCTTGCTTGCTTCCAGGAAAGACTCCACTAAGAGAAGTTACTTCTTTCATTGGAGGAGGTTTGCCGTCTGGTGTGACAGCAAGGCCCTAGATCCTCGCTCTTGTCCTACACAGACCCTGCTTGAATACCTTCTGCACTTGTCTGAGTCTGGTCTCAAGACCAACTCCGTAAGGGTTCACCTTAGTGCAATCAGTGCATACCATTACCAAGTGGAAGGTAAGCCGATCTCAGGACAGCCTTTAGTTGTTCGCTTCATGAGAGGTTTGCTTTTGTCAAAGCCCCCTGTCAAGCCTCCTACAGTGTCATGGGATCTCAATGTCGTTCTCACCCAGCTGATGAAACCTCCTTTTGAGCCACTGAATTCCTGCCATCCGAAGTACTTGACCTGGAAGGTCATTTTCTTGGTGGCAGTTACTTCGGCTCGTAGAGTCAGTGAGCTTCAGGCCCTGGTAGCCCAGGCCCCTTACACCAAATTTCATCACAACAGAGTAGTCCTCCGCACTCACCCTAAGTTTCTGCCAAAGGTTGTGTCGGAGTTCCATCTGAACCAGTCAATTGTCTTGCCAACATTCTTTCCCCGTCCTCATTCCTGCCCTGCTGAACGTCAGCTGCACACATTGGACTGCAAGAGAGCATTGGCCTTCTACCTGGAGCGGACACAGCCCACCAGACAGTCCGCCCAATTGTTTGTTTCTTTTGACCCCAATAGGAGGGGAGTGGCTGTAGGGAAACGCACCATATCCAATTGGCTAGCAGATTGCATTTCCTTCACTTACGCCCAGGCGGGGCTGGCTCTTGAGGGTCATGTCACGGCTCATAATGTTAGAGCCATGGCTGCGTCGGTAGCCCACTTGAAGTCAGCCTCCATTGAAGAAATTTGCAAAGCTGCGACGTGGTCATCTGTCCACACATTCACATCTCATTACTGCCTGCAGCAGGATACCCGACGCGACAGTCGGTTCGGGCAGTCAGTTCTTCAGAACCTGTTTGGGCTTTAGGATCCAACTCCACCCCCCGAGGGCCCTGTTTGTTCTGTTCCAGGCTACACTCTCAGTTAGTTGGTAAATTTTTTAGGTCAATCTCAGTTATGTCCTCGCCGTTGCGAGGCCCAATTGACCAATGTTATTGTTTTGAGTGAGCCTGGGGGCTAGGGATACCCCATCAGTGAGAACAAGCAGCCTGCTTGTCCTCGGAGAAAGCGAATGCTACATACCTGTAGAAGGTATTCTCCGAGGACAGCAGGCTGATTGTTCTCACAAACCCGCCCGCCTCCCCTTTGGAGTTGTGTCTTCCCTTGAAGTGTATTGTCTTGCTACATACTGGACTGGCCGGCTCGAGCCGGTTTCGGGCGGGAAGACGGCCGCGCATGCGCGGTGCGCGCGGGCTAGCAAAGGACTTTGCTAGTGAAGTTTCCGATTGGGGGGGCTGCCGTGGACGTCACCCCATCAGTGAGAACAATCAGCCTGCTGTCCTCGGAGAATACCTTCTACAGGTATGTAGCATTCGCTTTCTCCCTTGCCTTCACCCCTATGCCCAACATTTCTCCCCATCTCGCCACCTATCCCCTCTCTATGCAGCATGTCTCCCTCCCCTCCACCTTATATGCAGCCAAGACTTCTCCCTTCCTCACCCCTCCACCCCTTTGCTGCATCTCTCCCTTCTTCCCCATGCAGCATCTTCTCCCCCCCAGCATGTAGCATCTTTCCTTCATCCCTCCCCGTGCAGCATCTTCCCTCCCCCATACAGCATCTTTCCTTCCATCTTCTCTCACCCCCGTGCAACATCTGTCCCCGTGTTCCCTCCCCTGTGCAACATCTTTTCCCCATCATCCCTCCTTCCATGCAGCATCTTTCCCCCCATCTTCCCTCACCCCTGTGTAGGATCTTTCGTCCCCTTCTCTTCTCCTGGTCACCAGCAGCGCCAGCGATTTCCACACACTGCCTGCCGCTCAACGACCTCCTTGCAGCCACTAAGCCGGAAGCCTCTCCTCTGCCGCATCTTGACTGGGCAGAAACCGGAAGTTGTGGCAGAGGAGAGGCTTCCGGGTTAGTGCTTAGCAGCTGCAAGGAGATTGTTGAGCGGCAGGCAGCATGTGGGAATCGCTGCGAGCTGTGACTATCACAAGTGGAAAGCTACTTGCGGGAACACTGCTGCTGGGTGGGGCATAGCCACGGGTGGGCCCGGGTCCACCCAATTTGGATTTGGATCCCAATTTGGATTTAACAGCTTTCCTTGAATCTTCTAATGAAGGGGCAGCTATACCTTCTTCTCTTGGTAACACTGACTTCAGACTTCTTTCTTTGAATCTTCTCAAGAAGGGGCAGCTATACCTTCTACTATTGGTAACTTTGACTTCGGAGTATGATATTTCAAGTATCGTTTGTCTACTATTTGTACTTTGAAAGTCCAAATTTTTCTGAATGTTGCTAAAGCTACACAAACGAAAGTGACAGGTTTGTTTTTTTATGTGTCCCAGGGTTTTGACCCTGGGAGGGTTGTTTTTCCTGGCTTCCTTGTAAGTGTATAGTAAAATATCACTTACGAAAAAAGTCAGTTGAGATGGGTCAAAAAAGATATGTCCATCTTTCTGACCCATCTCAACTGACGTTTTTTCTTAAGTGATAAAATTGTGTCAGGCTCTGCTGGCCAGGATAGAGGAACTTCAAGTGTGATTAGATTGCTCTCTTGTAAGGGGGAATATTCTTCTTGTGATTAGGATATCCCATTTTTCCTGTTTCGATTTCTCTTGCCTTCCACCCTTTATAGTGGACTGGTTTGACTATCAGTCTGATTGTATTTCCTTATTTATATTATTTTCCTGATATTTTGGTTTATTATCCTAATGATGGCTGATTTTCTGTACAAATAATTGCTCTAGTTGTAATATATTTTAAAAATTGGATAAAAATAAAGGAAACAATAAAAAGGCCAGAATCATTTCAGTGTATCTATCATCCCTTTCTACCCACTGATGATCTGAACAGAACCCACACTCTTTAATCAGAGGAAACGTTTTAATTGAGAAGATTTAAAAAATAACATACATATCATCATACCATCTGTTCACATGTTTGTATGGATAATGCAGCAAAAACTTCTCCCCTAGTGCATGCAGCTCCTCTCACATGAAGAGAAACTTCTTCCTCTACTTCTGGGTTTTCCTGGAAACAACCTGATATACCCAAATATGCCTTCCCATGAAAAGTGCTTTACAATCCTGAAAGTACAGTCTCATAACTGAATCTTTGTCTTATTGAAACACTAAAGTAACCAGGAGAGAGTAGCTGAGGTAATCATATGACACGTCCTCCCCAGACTGTTCCAGAAAAGTCATCAAATTCCCATTTCTGGCTCCTCCATTCTCCTCTTCCTGGGTGTTGCTCCAGCCACAAGAAAAATAAGGGACATTATTTTTAAAAAGTATAGCTGTTTCTGGTATCCTGATATCAGGCAAGCATTTCTTAAAACAGTTCCAGTGGTAGAGTTGTGGGAAACTGAGGGGGAAAAAAACATTCAGATACTTAGAATGATCTAATATAATAATTTGCTCCTCTAAAATTCCAATGTGTCTCACTGGGATTGTAACCACCTGCTGACATCACTCCTCCAACGTTCTCCCCCAATGTGTGTCACTGGGATTGTAACCACCTGCTGATGTCACTCCTCCAACGTTCTCCCCCAATGTGTGTCACTGGGATTGTAACCACCTGCTGATGTCACTCCTCCAACGTTCTCCGCCCCCCTCTCTTCCAGTTCCATGGGACCCTGGAACTGGGAGGGAGGGACAGAGGGAGGGGGGACCCTGAAAATGGGAGGGAGGGATGGGGGGCCTGGAACTCAGAGGGAGGTGGAGGGGGCAGGGGAGAGATGCTGCACATGGATGGATGGAGGGGGCAGGGCACAGAGGACGTTGCCTGCATATGGATGAATGCAGAGGAGAGAGCATAATGCAGGGTAGGGAGGGGACCCTGAAACTTAGAGGGAGGCAGGATGGGACGACCCTGGAACTCGGAGGGAGGGAGGGGATGACCCTGGAACTCAGAGGGAAGGAGGGGGACAACAACCCTGGAGGGAGGGGGGACAACCCTGGAACTCGGAGGGCAGGATGGAGGGGGGACCCTGGAACTGGGAGGGGGGGGGGCCCTGGCACACACTCTCATGCTCACACACACACACACACACACTCTCTCTCTCTCTCTCTCTTTCTCTCTCTCTCTCTCTCTGTCAGACACACTCGCACCCAGTCTCACTCTCTCTTGTCACACACACTCGCACATTCACTCTCTCTCTCTCTCTCACACAGTCACTCTCACACACACTCTCTCAAACATACACACTCCGAGGAAAACCTTGCTAGCGTCCGTTTCATTTGTGTCAGAAACGGACCTTTTTTACTAGTCTTCCATATTTTCCAAATACTTAGCAATCACAATCTTATCCTGAATCAACATCTTCTGGTTTGTAATAGTAGAATCCATTTAGATTCGGACAGCTGCCTCAGGTCTACAAGCAGACTCGTGATTCTAGTACATAAGAACATAAGAGTTTGCCGTACTAGGTCAGACCAAAGGTCAATCTAGCCCAGTATCCTGTTTCTAACAGCAGTCAAACCAGTCACAAGTGACTGGCAGAATCCCAAAAATTAGCATTGGCTTTTCCCTAGGTCAGACGTCTTAACAATCTATGGGCTTTACCTCCAGGAATTTGTGTACATTTTTTTTTAAACATAGCTATCTTATTAACTGCTTTTCACATTCTTTGGCATTGTGTTCAAGAGTTTAACTATGCATTGTGTGAAAAAATATTTTCTCCAATTTGTTTAAAATGCCCAGATCCCCACAGATAGAAAAAGTACCTGCATGTAATATATATAAACCGCTTTGATTGTAACCACAGAAAGGTGGTATATCAAATCCTTTCCCTTTTTCTGTGTGGTGACACTTTATACTTTTCCACATTTCATCTGCAATCTCGGAGGTCTAATCTTCCAGGCTGCTAAGGTCTTCCTGAAATTTTTCACAGTCCGTCTGTGATTTAACAACATGGAATAATATAGTATCATCTGCAAATTTTCATCACTCATCATTCCCATTTCCAGATCATTTATTAATACGGTATGTTAAAAAGCACCGGACCCAGTACAGATCACTGTGGTACGCCCATTGTTCATCTTCCTCTTTTGAGACTGTACTCTGTTTTCTCTCTTAACTAATTCCTAGTCCACAGCAGGACATTGCCTCCTGTCTGATGGCCTTTTAATTTCCTCAGGAGTCTGTCTTGAAGAGCTTTGCCAAAAGTTTTCTGAAAACCCACTCTTTGGGGTAGATATTCAGCCAGCCCTAGGGAAAGGAGATGGGATTTGATATACCACCTTTCTGTTACAGTTAAAGTGGTTTACATATTTGCATTCATTTTCTATCTGTGAGTGTTTTGTTAGCTGCCACAGGCGTTATCCATTTAAAGTCAAGCCATGACTGGCACCAGTGTTGGATCAGAGGCATAGCCAGACCTCTATTAAGGGAGGGGCATGAACCCAAAGTAGAGACGACGACACATTTTGCCCCCCTCCTCGCCGCTCTTGACCCCCGCATTAACCCCACATACCTGGGCTAGTGGGGGTCATCAAGCCCTGTCAGCAGAATCTTTCCTGCAGCGATATTTGCCGCTGCGCTGCCTGGCCTGCTTTTCTGCCCCGGGTCTTGTGCTCAATTTCACTAAAAACGAGCATGTGCACAGGGAGGGGGAAAGCAGGGCAGGCAGTGCGGTGGCAAATATCGCCATAGGAAAGCTGCTTCTGTCGGGGCTTGGGGATTCCCCGCCAGCCAAACCAGAAAACCTTGGGGGACCCAGGCCCCCCATGGCTATGCCACTGCATTGGATATCTGAGTTTATGCAGCTGGCTAGTTCTTACGGGGTTATATGCTATATTCAGCATTTAACCGCCTAAACGACACCATATAAAGATAAGTCTAGCTTTTTAGCGGTCCGATACGCCTGCATAACTTAGACGGTTAAGTGCTGAATATTGGCACTTAAGTGCATAAATGCCAACTCTGCCCCCAGACTGCCCACAAAATAACCAGTTAAGTGCCGCTGATTATTAGTGGATAGTCCCACATAAGCATTTAACTAGCCAGGAGCTGTTTCTGGCCAGTTAAATCGCTTTTCGTATTGACCCCTGTGTTACCTGGCTCATCTTTATCCACATGTTGGTTCATGTCTTCAAAAAATTGTAGCAGATTGAGGCAAGACTTCTTAGTTGTATCTGTGTTGACTCTGTCCCAGTAAACAATGCTTGTCTATATGTTCTTTATAATAGTCTCAATCATTCTGTCTGGCACTGTTGTCAGACTGATGGGTATTCTCCTGGATCATTCTTAGAACCCTGTTTTAAAAGAAGAAAAAAAATGTACATGTCTACTTTCCAATCTTGAGATAGCATAGCCAATTTTAATGATAGGTTATAGATAGCTAATAATGGGTCTGCAGTTTTATTTTTGAGTACTTTGACTACTTTGGGGCGTATACCATCCAGACCAGGTGATTTTTGCTGCTCTTTAGCTTTCCGATTTGGCCTTTCTCCAAGGACAAGTGGCCTATTTACTCTCACTTGTGGGATAACGCAATCCCACATTGCCCAGTCTGGAGCTTATGACAAGCTATTAAGAGTTTTGTGGAGCTCAAGACGCACTCCACTGCACATGCGTGAGTACTTCCCACCTGCCACGAGAGCGTGGTTACTGCAGTTCTTTTTCTACCCGGTGAAAAGTGGTCTGTTTTTTTTTTTTTTTTTCTTCTGCTGCTCTTCACAGCCTTTCAGCATGTTTTTCACGCTGCCCTTTTTTTGTTTTCCCTGTTCGGGTGACTCCTTTTCCTTCCCTTATTGTTTTAGCTCTTTTTCCCACTTTTATATTTTATTTCTTTTTCCGCATCACTGGACCGTTTTTAGGCCTTGTCTTCGCGCTTTCCCTTTCTTTTTCTCTGGTGCCTTGCCCCTTTTTGTGGCGCAATTGGGTCATTTGATTTGGCTGTGGAGGTTTTTCCTTTCATATCCACTCAAGTTCCCAGTGGCTTTAAGTACTGTACCAGGTGCAATCAAGCCATCTCTGACAAGGACCCAGTTGACCAGCGCCTCAGTGGGAGCAGATTTTTGGAGCCCAGTCTGAATTCTCGATGTCTGCATCTGGAGCATCGGTACATATGGCTGCTAGACCTGTGGACACTGGGAGCAGTTGTGCATCGAGTGAGTCTCTATCTGCCTCAACGCCGACTGCTGTGCAGGACCCCCAGGACCGGCCTGCGTCGGACCCGACCCCAAGGCGATGTGAGAATTCGACGATGTCCTCATTGGCACCGAGGAGCCTTGATGACCAGCTTTGGGCGGCACCGAGGGATTCGGCACTTGAGAAGTGGCGCTGGGAGGACCACTCCCCCTCCGTACAAGAGGTGCCAGTGTGAAGGTCTCCAGACAGCAAGGACCAACCTCCCATCTCGACTCCAGCAGTTCTGCAGACTGTCTGAGTTGACACCCCAGCCTTTACTGGTATCTGCCCTGGATGAGCGGATCCAGGTCCTGCTCCCTGAGTTGCTGGCTGGCTTCTTGCAACTAAGTACATCGACATCAAAGGTGCTTGCACCTACCATTCTTCCCATTGCGGCGCCGCTTGACCCTCAGCCTGCGGTGCGGCTTCTGACACCGGTGTCACGTGTGGCCTCAGTGTTGACTGCCACCCAAGCCGATAACCCCTCGACATTGGTGGAGGAAACTTCACCGGAGTTGAGACGAGAGCCAACGTCTCAACACCCTTGTTGGAGACATGGTTCCGCTAAGTCAAGGCAGGCTGAGTCTTTGCCCTCCCATGAGGCATTTTTGATTGGCATCGATGAGGAGTCAGTCATGGGAGTTGGAGAAGGATCCACAATACTTCACGGAGGATAAGTCCTATGGCATCCCTTCCGACCCCTCCCCTCTACAGGAAAGGAGAATGTCTCTTTCTGAGAGCTTTTCTTATTCCTTTTTTTGTCAAGGAAATAGCAGCTGCCATTCCATTTTGTTCAGAGATGGAGGACGAGCCCAGGGCCAAGATACTCTAGGTCCCAGACTAATTGTCTCTTCCTAGAGAGGCTGCGACTATATCGTTACACGGAATCCTGAAGGAGTCCCTTCTGTCCCAGCACTTCCCAGGAAGATCAATACCATGTACTGGATTCACATCACCCAGGGGTTGATATGCCTCAGTTGCCTCATCATTCCCTTTGTGGTTGAATCTGCCCTCAAAAGGGCCAAGAGTTCTAGGGAGTGTGCTTCGGCACCCCTGGGCAGAGACGCTAGAACCTCTTTTGGGAGGAAGATGTTTTAGGCCTCTATGCTCATGTCATGTATACAATCATACTAGCTCTTCATGAGCTTCTACTTGCGGGACTCTGTGTGCAAGTTGCTAGATTTGGCTGACTCTCTCCCACCGGAGCAGGCTGAGTCGCTTCACCAGTTGACCAAGCAGCAGAATGCGTGTTATAAATTCTTGGCCAGGGGTGCCTTCAACACTTTTGATGTGGCATCTAGGGGATGCACAGATTCTGAGGCTGCATGTGTCTGAATTAGAACTGGCAGTTCAGCAGAGATTGGCAGATGCCTAGTGCCCGGGGGATAACCTTTTTGGAGAGATGGTTGAAGAGGTTGCTGACCAGATCAAGAAACACACTGATACTATCTCTTTTTTTTCCTCCTGCTGGGCCCTTCTGTCTCCTCCTCTGGGAGGTCTTTTGGTAAGTTGAGAAGGGATGCCTACAACTTAGCTTCTCTGTGGTGCCAAGCCACAGAGAACCTGGAAGATGTCATCCAGGTGTCCCTGCTGCTTGCTCCCCCCCAGTTGTGGTGGACCATTCAGTCTAATTTGACTCTGGGACTTCCATTCCAAATTCCTCAGCTGCAAAAGTGCTGGCAACGGACGCATCTTGCTTCAGTTGGGGAGCCCATGTAGATGGGCTTCACAGTCAAGGTGCTTGGTCTGCCCAGGAAACAGATCTCCAGATCAGTCTCCTGGAGCTTTGGGCTATTTATAACACTCTAAAGTTTTTCAGAAATCGGCTGGCTCACCACATTGTATTAATTCAAACAATCAGGTTACAATGTATTACACCAACAAGCAGGGGAGCACCGAATCATGCCCTCTGTGTCAGGAAGACGTTCGGATGAGGCGTTGGGTTCTCTGACATGGTATGCTCCTTGTTCCACTTATCTGGCGGCAAAATCAGCCCGGCTGACAGACTGAGCAGGGTCATGCAACCGCATGAATGGTCTCTCAACATGGGTGTTGCCTGCAAGGTCTTCGGAACATGGGGCGCACTCTCTGTGGATCTCTTTGCCACGTGTATCAATCACAAGGTCCTTCATTTCTGTTCCAGGCTCCAGGCCTTCCTCCTTCATTGGGGGACAGGTCTTCTATATGCGTATAAACCCATACCTCTTGTGGGTAAGACAAGCAAGACCGTGGGACCATGATACTGATCGCTCCTCACTAGCCTCAACAGACCTGGTTCCCTCTTCCGAGAAACCGTGGAGATGAGTGTTTTCCGACCATTATAGAACGAGGGGTCTCTTCTTCGTCCGAACCTCCAGTCTCTGGTCTTCACAACCCTGGATGGTGAGAGCCTAGAATTTGCTTCCTTGGGTCTGCCAGAGGGTGTCTCCCGGGTCTTGCTGGTTCTAGGAATGATTCCACTAAGAGGTGTTACTATTTTAAATGGAGGAGGTTTGCCATCTGGTGTGAGGGCAATGCCCTAGATCCCATTTCATGTCCTGCACACACCCTGCTTGAATACCTTCTACACCTTTCTGAATCTGGTCTTAACACCAACTCCGTAAGGGTTCACCTCAGTGCGATTAGTGCTTATCAGTGTGTAGAGGGTAAGCCCATCTCTGGACAGCCTCTAGTTCGCTTCACCTGTGTCATGGGACCTCAATGCCATTCTCACCCAGTTGATGAAAGCTCCTTTCGATCCACTGGATTCCTGCCATCTGAAGTACTTGACATGGAAGGTCATTTACTTGGTGGCTCCTAAAGTCAGTGAGCTTCAGGTCCTTAGTAGTGGATGCACCTTATATAAAATTTCATCACAACAGATTAGTCCTCTGCACACACCCCAAGTTCCTGCCTAAGGTGGTGTCTGAGTTCATCTGAACCAGTCGATTGTCTTGCCAACATTCCTTCCCCGACCTCATACCCATCCTGGCGAGAGCGCCTTGTACACCTTGGACTGCAAGCGAGCATTGGCTTATTACATGGAGCGGACTGAGCCCCACAGACATTCCGCCCAATTTTCTTCTTTTAATCCCAACAGGATGAGGTTCGCCATTGGGAAACGTGAAATCTCTAATTGGCTGGCAGATTGCATTTCTTTCACTTATGCCAAGGCTGGTCTGACCCTGGAGGTTCATGTCAAGACTCACAATGTCAGAGCCATGGTTGGTCGGTAGCCCACTTGCAGTCAGCCTCCATTGAGGAAATTTGCAAGATGGTATTTGGTCCACACATTCACATCACACTACTGGCTTGAACAGGATCCCCAGTGTGACAGTTGTTTTGGACAGACAGTCTGTTTGGGGTCTAGAATAAGTAGATAAGTATGTAAGTATTGCCATACTGGGATAGACCAAAGGTCCATCAAGCCCAGTATCCTGTTTCCAACATTGGCCAATCCAGGTCATGAGTACCTGGCAAGATTCCCCTCGCCCCCCAGGCCCATTTTCTTCTGTTTCAGGTTGCACTCACGTAGTTTGTATATAGTTTCAGGTTAATCTATGTTAATATCCTCGCCGTTGCGAGGCCCATTTGTCCAATAGTGGTGGTTTTCTGTGAGCTTGATATCCAGGGATTCCCCATACATGAGTATAAATAGGCCTGCTTGCCCTCGTAGAAAGCAAAGATACTTACCTGTAGTAGGTATTCTCCAAGGACAGCAGGCCTTATGTTCTCACAACCCTCCCACCTCTGTTTGGAGTTTTCCCCTTTTTTCCCTTTTAAAAATTTTTCTCCGAGGACAAGCAGGCTGCTTGTTCTCACATGTGGGTTGGCAGCCACGGCGGCCCCAGGAACGGAGATTTTTTTCTAGTAATATCTGAAGAGCTTTGCGACAGCCAGCAAAGCGTGGGATGGACGCACTGCACATGCGCGGCCATATTGCCACCCGCGCGCGTCCGTTCCCGCCTCAGTTTTTTCGTTTCCGCGGTGGAGAGTGGCTGCTTGTTGGTCTCTCTCCCTTAGGTCCCAGGAAAAACTTAGGTGCCTTTTCGCGTACTGTTCGCCGCTTTTTTTCTTGTTTCCCATCGCCTTTCTCTTTTTTTTTTTCTTTTCTAGTAAAAAAAAAAAAAAAAGAAAATCCCTCTTTTTTCCTTAGTTTTTGTCCTTCATAAGTTTCCTTTCGGTTCCGTCACGGCCATTTTGGGCCACCCGTCCACGGTTCCCTTTTTATCGAGCCATTTGACTTTGCTGCCGTGATTTTTCCGCTGATGTCATTGAAGCCTTCCAGTGGCTTCAAGAAGTGTGCTCGGTGCCAGCGGTCGATCTCGGGCACTGACCCGCACTCCTGGTGTATTCAGTGCCTTGGGCCCGACCATCGCCCAGACGCTTGCAAGTTGTGTCTTAGCTTTAAAAAAGCGGACACAGGCGTCGAGAAGAGCTCTTCGGGACCGCCTTTTTGGAGCTCCGACTGGTTCGTCGACATCGGTACCGGGGATGACATCGACATCGGGAGCGCAGGTAATGGCTGTCCAAACTTCCCCTGTAGCTGGAAATAGTGAGCCGTCGAGTGGGTCTCGAAGGCTCCTGCTGTGCAGGCCCACTGGGACTGACCGGTGTCGGACCCAACCCCAAGGAGGCGTGTGGATTCCACGTTCTCCTCGTCGGTACCAAGGAGTACCGGTGACGTGCTTCAAGTGAAGGCGAACAAGCATCAGCACCGTTCTCCCTCGAGACACGGTACCGGGAGCTCTGGGGCGTCGAGGGATTCGGCACCTGGAAAGCGCCAACGCCGGAAGGAGCACTCACCGTCCATATAAGAGGTGTCAGTGCGTCGATCTTTGGATAGCCTGGTACCGCCTCCCAGGCCTTCGCAAATTCTGACTTTGACTCTGGTACCGGCCCCACAGCCTTCCTCGACAGCGACTCTGGAGGAGAGCATTTGAGCCATTCTTCCGGGTCTCCTGGAAGGGCTGCTGCATCAGTCTATTTCGGTACCGGGGGGTGCTTGCGCCCTCGGTACCGTCAATGGAAGCAGCGGCTGGCTCCGTGCCTGTGGTGAGGTCCCCGACGCCGGTACCGCTTGCGGCATCGGCCTCGACTGCCACCCAGGTTGACTCGACATCGATGGAGGGAGGCATGGGAGTCGACCTCTTGACATCGCCATCAAGGACATGGTTCCTCGGCGTCGAGACGGGCCCGGTTTCGGAGTGTAGTTTGTGAACTCTTGTCCGATACCGAGGAGGATGCCTCCTGGTATGAAGGGGAAGACCCCAGATATTTCTCTTCCGATGAATCTTGTGGTCTTCCTTCTGATCCCACTCCTTCCCCTGAGAGGAAGCTTTCTCCAGCGGAGAGTCTGTCCTTCTCCTCCTTTGTCCGGGAAATGTCTGTGGGCATTCCCTTCCCTGTGGTAAATGAGGATTAGCCCAGGACTGAGATGTTTGAGGTCCTGGACTACCCTTTGCCACCTAAGGAGTCATCCACTGCCCCTCTGCATAATGTCCTTAAAGAGACATTGCTAAGGAATTGGATGAAACCATTATCTAATCCCACCATCACTAAGAAAGCGGAGTCCCAATATCGGATCCATGGAGAACCTGAGTTGATGAGGTCGCAGTTACCTCACGACTCTGCGGTTGTGGATTCTGTTCTCAAGAGAGCCAGAAGTACTAGAAATTTCACCTCGGAGCCCCTGGGGTGAGAGGCTAGGACTTTAGACTCTTTTGGGAGGAAGGCTTACCAGTTCTCTATGCTCATGTCATACCAGCTCTACACGAGCATTCACATGCGGAACAATGTTAAGCAACTGGCGGACTTGGTGGATAAGCTCCCTCCAGAGCATGCCAGGCCTTTTCAGGAGGTGGTCAAGCAGCTGAAGGCGTGTCGTAAATTCCTGTCCAGGGGTACTTATGACACTTTTGATGTTGCATCCAGATCCACTGCTCAAGATATAGTGATGCGCAGACTCTCCTGGCTGCGTGCCTCTGACCTGGTCAATCGGACCCAGCAGCGGCTTGTGGATGTCCCTTGCCGGGGAATAATATTTTTGGTGAGAAGGTCGAGCAGGTGGTAGAGCAGCTCCACCAGCGGGAAATCGCCCTCAACAAACTCTCCCACCGGGCGCCTTCAGCATCTACCTCAACAGGTAGACGATTTTTAAGGGGAAGGAGGAATGCTCCCTATGCTTCCAATAAGCGTAGGTACAATCCACCTTCCTGACAGCCTTCTCAGGCTCAACTCCAGTGTGCTCGTTCGCGTCAACAGCGTGTGCCCAGACAGGCCCCTGCAGCTCCCTAGCAAAAGCAAGGGACGGGCTTTTGAGTGGCTCCAGCTGAGCATAGCCGCCATAAGCGTACCTGTGCAGGACGATCTACTGGTCGGAGGGAGGTTAAATTTTTTTCACCAAAGATGGCCTCTCATAACCTTCAACTGGTGGGTTCCTCAAATAGTCTGCTTGGGGTACTCCCTCAATTTGATCTCCAGACCTCCAAATTGTCCACCGGGAGCTCAGTCTTTCAGCTTCCAGCACAGGCAGGTACTTGCAGAGGAACTCTCCGCCCTTCTCAGTGCCAATGCAGTCGAGCCTGTTCCACCAGGGCAAGAAGGGCTGGGATTCTATTCCAGGTACTTCCTTGTGCAAAAGAAAACAGGGGGGATGCATCCCATCCTAGACCTAAGGGCCCTGAACAAATATCTGGTCAGACAGAAGTTCAGTATGGTTTCCCTGGGCACCCTTCTTCCCATGATTCAGAAAAACAATTGGCTATGCTCTCTGGACTTAAAGGATGCTTACACTCACATTCCGATACTTCCAGCTCACAGGAGGTATCTGCGATTCTGTCTGGGAACACAGCACTTTCAGTATTGTGTGCTGCCCTTTGGGCTTGCCTTCGCATCAAGGGTATTTACAAAATGCCTAGCGGCTGTTGCAGCTTCGCTACGCAGACTGGGAGTGCATGTGTTCCTTTATCTCAACGATTGACTGGTGAAGAACACCTCAGAGGCAGGCGCTCTACAGTCCATGCAAATAACTATTCGACTCTTGGAGCTACTGGGGTTTGTCATCAATTACCCAAAGTCCCATCTTCTTCCAGTTCAACAACTAGAATTCATAGGAGCTCTGCTGGACTCTGACAGCTCGGGCCTATCTTCCCGAGACGCGAGCAGACAACCTTCTGTGTCTCATTTTCATGGCCAGGGCATCTCAGCAGATCACGGCTCGGCAGATGTTGAAACTTCTAGGCCACATGGCCTCCACGGTTCGTGTGACGCCCATGGCACGCCTGCACTTGAGATGTGCTCAATGGACCCTAGCTTCCCAGTGGTATCAAGCTGCGGGGAATCTAGAGGATGTGATCCAGCTGTCCACCGATTTTCACAATTCCCTTCAGTGGTGGACAATTCGATCCAATTTGACCCTGGGACGTCCTTTCCAAATTCCTCAGCCTCAAAAAGTGCTGACCACGGATGCATTTCTCCTGGGGTGGGGGAGCGCATGTAGATGGGCTCCACACTCAGGGAGCTTGGCCCTCCAAGAATAGGTCTTCAGATCAATCTCCTGGAGTTGCGAGCGATCTGAAACGCTCTAAAGGCTTTCAGAGATCGGCTGTCCAATCAAATTATTCAAATTCAGACAGACAACCAGGTTGCCATGTACTATGTCAACAAGAAGGGGGGCACCGGGTCTCGCCCCCTCTTTCGTGAAGCCGTCCAGATGTGGCTTTGGGCTCGCCGTCACGGCATGTTTCTCCAAGCCACTTATCTGGCAGGCATAAACAACAGTCTGGCCAATAGGTTGAGCAGGATAATGCAATCTCAGGAGTGGTCGCTCAACTCGGGCATGCTCCGCAAGATCTTCCGGGAGTGGGGCACCCCCTCGGTGGATCTTTTTGCCACTCAGATCAATCACAAGGTCCCTCAGTTGTGTTCCAGGCTTCAGGCCCACGACAGACTAGCGTCAGATGCTTTTCTCCTACATTGGGGGACAGGCCTTCTGTATGCGTATTCTCCCATACCTCTGGTGTGGAAGACTTTGCTGAATCTCCAGCAAGACCGCGGAACCATGATTCTGATTGTGCTCTTTTGGCCACGTCAGATTTGGTTCCCTCTTCTTCTGGAGTTATCTTCCGAAGAACCGTGCAGATTGGAGTGTTTTCCAACCCTCATCACTCAGAACGAAGGGGCACTTCTGCATCCCAACCTCCAGTCTCTGGCTCTCACGGCCTGGATGTTGAGAGCGTAGACTTCGCCTCCTTGGGTCTTTCTGAGGGTGTCTCCTGAGTCTTGCTTGCTTCCAGGAAAGATTCCACAAAGAGGTGTTACTCTTTCAAATGAAGGAGGTTTACCATCTGGTGTGACAGCAAGACCCTAGATCCTTGCTCTTGTCCTACACAGACCCTGCTTGAATACCTTCTACACTTGTCAGAGTCTGGTCTCAAGACCAACTCCGTGAGAGTCCATCTTAGTGCAATTAGTGCTCTCCATTATCGTGTAGACGGTAAGCCTATCTCTGGACAGCCTTTAGTTGTTCGCTTCATGAAAGGTTTGCTTTTGTCAAAGCCCCCTGTCAGACCTCCACCAGTGTCATGGGATCTCAACGTCGTCCTCACCCAGCTGATGAAACCTCCTTTTGAGCCACTGGATTCCTGCCATCTGAAGTATTTGACCTGGAAGGTCATTTTCTTGGGGCGGTTACTTCAACTCGTAGAGTCAGTGAGCTTCAAGCCTTGGTAGCCCATGCTCCCTATACTAAATTTCATCATAACAGAGTAGTCCTCCGCACTCGCCCTAAGTTCCTGCCGAAGGTGGTGTCGGAGTTCCTCAATTGTCTTGCCAACATTTTTTCCCCTTCCTCATACCCACCCTGCTGAACGTCAGTTGCATACATTGGACTGCAAGAGAGCATTGGCCTTCTATGTGGAGCAGACAAGCCCCTTCTTACAGTCCGCCCAAATGTTTGTTTCTTTTGATCCCAACAGGAAGGGAGTTGCTGTCGGGAAACGCACCGTTTCAAATTGGCTAGCAGATTGCATTTCCTTCACTTATGCCCAAGCTGGGCTGACTCTTGAGGGTCATGTCACGGCTCATAGTGTTAGAGCCATGGCAGTGTCAGTGGCTCACTTGAAGTCAGTCACTATTGAAGAGATTTGCAAGGCTGCGACGTGGTCATCTGTCCACACATTCACATCTCATTACTACCTTCAGCAGGAATCCCAACGCGACAGTTGGTTCGGGCATTCGGTGTTGCAGAATCTGTTTGGGGTCTAGAACCAACTCCACCCCACTAGACCCATTTTTGTTTTGTTCCAGGCTACATTCTGCTAGCTGTTTCTTTGTAGGTCAATCTGTTTTGTCCTCGCCGTTGCGAAGCCCAATTGACCTTTCTTTGTTGTTTTGAGTGAGCCTGGGGGCTAGGGATGCCCCACATGTGAGAACAAGCAGCCTGCTTGTCCTCGGAGATAGCGAAGTTACTTACCTGTAGCAGGTATTCTCCGAGGACAGCAGGCTGATTGTTCTCAGCAACCCGCCCACCTCCCCTTTGGAGTTGTTTTATTCTTTATTTGCTTTTAATATAACTGAGGCAGGAATAGACGCGCGTGGGCGGGAAGATGGCCGTGCATGCGCAGTGCGTCCGTCCCGCGCTTTGCTGGCTGCCACAAAGCTCTTCAGATTTTACTAGAAAAAAAATCTCTGTTCCTGGGGCCGCCGTGGACGCTGACCCACATGTGAGAACAATCAGCCTGCTGTCCTCGGAGAATACCTGCTACAGGTAAGTAACTTCGCTATACTGTAGTATTGTACTGTGGTAACCGTGCTCTCGCAGTGGGCAGGAAGGCACTTGTACATGCGCAGGGGAGCATGTCTCGCGCTCCACAAAGCTCTTAATAGTTTGTCGTAAGCTCTGGACCAGGCAACACGGTATCGCGTTACCCCAAATGTGAGAATATAAGGCCTGCTGTCCTCAAAGAATACCTGCTACACGTATCTTCTCTTTACATGACTTTTCTGAACTGGAAGAGAAGTATTTTTTTTTTTAATTCACTGAAGAAAATGCTTGATGCAGAGAGGGTCAGAGCAGAGGCATTTGCCAAATCGTGGCCACTTCGGGTCTTCATTTGAACACACTGATTTCTAGGGGGGTGGGGGTCAGTAAATAGATTTTCATCATACTGATGGTGTTTCTGGTCTTTTATATCCTATTCTTCACTTGTTATAGTACTTCTGTTTTATTTTGCCTTTACATTGGACCTGCTTGACAGTGGCTACCATGTGACTTTTTAAGTGACCATTATCTGCACAAAAGCGCCCTCCCATTTCCCTCCACACCCATCTTTGCACCACACAAACACTCCCCTCCCTTCTTTCTGCTTCCCAACTACTTTTTCCCATTTCCTCCCTCTTGGACATACCCTGGTTGTCAGCATGTTCTTGACTCTGGGACAACAAGATGTCACTGCTTTCAGGCCTTGAGTATGATTCCCCAGTATCTATTCCTGCTTCTCCACTGCAGCAAATGCTGGGAACACCAAGGGTGATAATGGGACCCAATTCTGTGTATCAGGTGGTGATATGCCTGCACCCCCGGAACTGGCCTTGAGCAGGTGACATTCATAGACTTCTTGGAGGCAGTTGTTGTTGCCTGGTGCTTCCCTGTACCTATAAGTATGGCTGGTGATGGGAGCTCACTAGTGGGCACGGTCGGATGGGTGTAAGGATCTCTCTTCCAGGTTGATACATTACTCTCCATCCTCTTATTCAGCATTTCTGTTCTGCAGGTCAGTGTGGGCATCACCTGCACCATTGCCTGGTTTAGCTGCATCTGCTCATCAACCTGATGGATTGAGAAGGTGTGTCTGTCCTGGTTGTGTGGTGTGACTGTAGCTTTTCTTTCAATTTTTGGCATTCTTTTCTGTTTCATCTGGTCTTTTTTTGAAGAGTGGTATATCAAATGTTGTATACTGTTAAACTATCTGTTGCTGCATCATCACCAGCATGTGCTTCTGTAGGGCTAGCTTTCTCTCTCTTCAGCATGATGTCCCAGTTCTGAGGAAGATGATCACAGGCACAGGTCGTCATCAGTTCCTGCTGGTGTCTTGATGGGCCCCACTACCTCCACCCTCAGCAACTGCCCCTATGGCCACTCCCTGATACATGAAGGGTGATGGCACAGGCAACTGGATGTCCTCAGACTCTTTCACACTGTCCATAGGTGCCTTGATCTTGATGGTCTCCATTTCCTGTGTTTCTGGGTTCACCACTATCTCCACCACACCTTCCTGCACATTGTCATCATCTGCTTACAATGTGTGCTGTGTTGGCACAGCTGGCTGTGTGTCCCCCTTCAGCTGTTAGTATCACTGCTTTGGTTGTGCCACAGAAAGGCAGTATATCAAATCCATGACCCTTTAAAAAAATGAGCAGAAAGTATAACGGGGACATATTGGTCTGGGTGTGCTCTAATAGCCATTCTCAGAGGACAAGTAGGCTCAATAATCCTCACAAGTGAGTCGGCGATCCGCGCCAGCCTGGGAACCAGCATTTGAAATAGCAAAAAGTTTGCTAGAGTCTTCTGAGTGCGCTGTGTGTCTGACTGCACATGTGTTGAGTGCCTTACCACCCGCTGCGCTCCTCAGTTACTTTTTTTCCACGTGAGGAGCGACAGGTGTTTTTCTGGCTCCGCTTCTTTGCCCTGGAGAGCCTTCAGTGCCTTGTATTTTTGCGGTGTTTAGCCTTCCTTTTTCTTTTCAGTATTGTTTAAAAAAAAAAAACCAGTTCCCTAATTAATTTCTTAGATCTTCTGTTTGACCCGCATCGTTTCCTTTTCTTTTTAGTCGCGGCCGTCCTTAGGCCTGCTCGGCCGGGTCTTCTCTTTTTTGTGCTTTATTTTTCAGCATAATCGCATTTTTGATTTGGCTAGGGAAGTCTTCCCTTCCATGTCATCGAAGACTCCTAGTGGCTTCAAACGCTGTTCTCAGTGCAACCAGGCCATCTCTGGCACTGATACCCATTTGTGATGTATTCAGTGCCTTGGGCCCGATCATAGCTCAGCTCGTTGTGCCCTTTGTCTTTGTATGAAGAAAAGGACTCAGTTGGCTTGAGAAGCCCAGACAGAGAAACTTTTTGTGGCTCGGTTTGGTCCTTTGACATCGGCATCGAGGTTGGCAACATCGGCATCATGGGAGGCATTGACAGGAGTGGAGTTAGCCATGGCTGCTGAGAGACCACGACACACTGGGAGCAGCGAGGCATCGAGTGGGTCTCCACCTGCCTTAAGGCCCCTTGCTATGCAGCCCCCCCCCCCCCCACGCTCCAGGATCATCCATTGTCTGACCCGATCCTGAGAACACGTGGGGATTCAATGTCATCCTCGTTGGCACCGAGGAGCCTCAGTGAGGTGCATCGAGCGAAGGCTAAGAAACACTGACACCATTCCCTCTTGACACATGGTGCCCGGGAGCTCTGGGGCACAGAGGACAGCAGCACACGAGAAGCGTCGATGCTGGGAGGACCGCTCCCCCTCCATACAAGAGGTGCCAACGCGTCGGTCTCCCAGCAGTCCAGTTCCTGCTCCCGAACCCCAGGCAGTTTTTGCCACCAGCTGCTCCATCAGCCCAACAGCCTTTTCCGATGGCGGCTCTTGACGAGTGGATTCGGATCTTGCTTCCAGAGCTTCTGGAAGGACTGCTGCGCCAAACTGCATTGGTGTCGGGGGTGCTTGCACCTACCTTGCCATCTGCTGCAGCTATGTCTGGTCCTCCACCCGCGGTGAGGTCTCCGAGCTCGGCGCCGCTTGCAGCTCCGGTATCAGCTGACACCCAGGTCTACTCCCCATCGACGTTGATGGAGGAAGCTTTGCCGCAGTCCATACGGAGGTCGGCTCCTCAACATCGCCATCGAGACCATGGGTCTTTGGCGTCGAGGCAGGTTCGGTCTCGGAAGTCACTGAGGGAAGTGCTCTCCAACACCGAGGAAGAACGCTTGTGGGAGTCAGAAGAAGATCCCAGGTTCTTCTCAGATGAGTCCTTTGTGATTACCTCTGAACCTTCCCCTCCTCCTGAAAGGAGGCAGTGACAGCTCATTTGCATAAGGTAGTCAGGGAAGTCCTTACGCGAAACTGGGTGTCCCCTCTGTCGGTCTCATAGTCCCAAAATAGACTGATTCACAATATTGGAGCCACGGGGAACCTGGGTTGATGAGGTCTCAGTTACCCCACAACTCCATGGTGGTGGACTCCGCCCTCAAGAGAGCCAAGAGTTCTAGAGACTATGCTTCGGCGCCCCCAGACGCAGAGAAGCTAGGACTCTTTTGGGAGGAAAATGTATCAGGCCACCATGGTCGCTGCCTGTATACAATCATACCAGCTCGTCTCGAGCCTCCACTTGCGGAACTCGGTGCGGCAGCTGTGTGGTTTGGTTGATGCCATCCCTCCGGAGCAGGCCAAACCTTTTTGCCAGCTGGTCAGAAACACGCAGCCATGAGAGTCTGCGCATTGCTATGCCTTGAACCATTTGGTCCAGCAGAGAATTGTGGATGTTCCTTGCCAAGGGGATAATCTTTTCGGAGAGAAGGTAGAAGATCTAGTTGACCAGATCAAGAAGCACACAGATGCTGTAGCTTCTCTCTCCCGCCGGGCTCCTTCTGTTTCCATCTTCTCATCTAGGAGGTTTTTTGGTGGGGCATGAAATGCTCCTTATTCCTATCCTAGGCTTAGGTACAATCCGGTGTCTCACCAGCCTACTTGGGCTCAGCCCCAATGCACTTGTTCCCATCAACAGCTTGCGCCCAAGGCCCCTGCTGGTCCCCAGCAAAAGCAAGGGACAAGCTTTTGACAGGCTCCAGTAGAGCATAGCCGCATAAAAGTGTCTGTGCTGGATATCTTGCTGGTTGCGGGGAGGTTAATGTTTTTTCACCAAAGGTGGCCTCTCATAACCTCTGACCAGTGGGTTCTTCAAATAGTCCGGTCAGGATACACCCTCAATCTGGAATCCAAACCTCCAAATTGTCCACCGAGAGCTCATTCATTCAGCTCTCCGCACAAGCAGGTACTTGCAGAGGAACTCTCCGCCCTTCTAAAGGCCATGCAGTCAAATCCGTTCCACCAGGGGAAGAAGGGCAGGGATTCTATTCCAGGTACTTGTGCAGAAGAAAATAGGGGGGTTACGTCCCATCCTAGACCTAAGGGCCCTGAACAAATTCCTGGTCCACGAAAAGTTCAGGATGGTTTCCCTAGGCACCCTTCTTCCCATGATTCAGAAGAACGATTGGCTATGCTGTCTGCACTTTGATGCATATACGCACATCCCAATACTTCCAACTCACAGAAAGTATCTTCGATTTCGGCTGGGAATACAGCACTTCCAGTACCACGTGCTACCCTTTGGGTTAGTGTCAGCTCCCAGAGTGTTCACAAAATGCCTGGCGGTAGTTGCAGGCTGGGAATGCATGTGTTCCCTTATCTCAATGATTGGCTGGTGAAGAGCACCTCGGAGGACGGTGCTCGGGAGTCCATGCGGAAGACTATTCAGGTGCTAGAACTACTAGGGTTCGTAATAAATTACCCCAAGTCCCATCTCACTCCGGTTCAGAAATTGGAGTTCATTGGAGCATTGCTCGATACAAGAACAGTTCGACCGTATCTTCCCGAGGCATGGGCAGACAACCTTCTGTCCCTAGTGTCCAAGGTCCGAGAGTCACAGCAAGTCACAGCTCAGCAGATGTTGAGACTCTTGGGCCACATGACAGATGTAAACAGTCTGGCCGACAGGCTGAGCAGGGTAATGCAACCTCACGAGTGGTTGCTGAATATGAGCGTAGCCTGCAAGATCTTCTTAGCGTGGGGCACCCCCTTGGTGGATCTCTTTGCCACTCAGCTAAACCACAAGGTCCCTCAGTTCATTTCCAGGCTTCAGGCCCATGGCAGACTAGCGTCGGATGCCTTTCTCCTATATTGGGGAACAGACCTTCTGTATGCGTATCCTTCCATACCTCTGGTGGGGAAGACTTTACTAATACTCAAGACCATGGAGCCATGAATCTGATTGCGTCGTACTGGCCACATCGCATTTGGCTCCCTCTTCTTCTTCTGGAGTTGTCCTCCGAAGAACTGTGGAGATTGGAGAGTTTTCCAACCCTCATCACTCAGAATGAGAGGTCGCTTCTACATCACAATCTCCAGTCTCTGGCTCTCATTGCCTGGATGTTGAGAGCTTAGAATTCGCTTCCTTAGGTCTTTCGGAGGGTGTCTTCACTGGTCTTGCTTGCTTCCAGGAAAGATTCCACTAAGAGGTTATTCTTTTAAATGGAGGTTCTTTTAAACGGAGGAGGTTTGCCATCTGGTGTGACAGCAAGGCCATAGATCCCTTTTCCTGTCCCACACAGACCCTGCTTGAATACCTTCTGCACTTATCCGAGTCTGGTCTTAAAACCAACTCCGTAAGGGTTCACTGTGGTGCAATTAGTGCTTATCATACCACAAAGATCAACACATGTGAAACTCCCCACATATATCCAGAAATGTTTAATAATGCCTTCTGTTATATTACTATCATGTATTCCATTACCATGCAACCCAAAATCATTCTGTAATACCAAATGTATATTCTCTTTTTATTTCCACTATCCATGATGTATTGTAAGCCACATTGAGCCTGCAAAGAGGTGGGAAAATGTAGGATACAAATGCAATAAATAAATTATCATCAGCATGTAGAAGGTAAGCCTATCTCTGAACAGCCTCTAGTTGTTCGCTTCATGAGAGGTTTGCTCTTGTCAAAGCCCCCAGTCAAACTTCCACCAGTGTCATGGTATCTCAACGTCATTTTCACCCAGCTGATGAAAGCTCCTTTTGAGCTACTGAATTCCTGCCATCTGAAGTACTTGACCTGGAAGGTCGTTTTGGAAGCTGTTACTTCAGCTTGTAGGGTCAGAGAGCTTCAGGCCTTATACTAAGTTTCATCACAACAGAGTTGTCCTCCACACGCACCCTAAGATCCTGCCAAAAGTGGTGTCGGCGTTCCATCTGAACCAGTCTATTGTCTTGCCAGCAACTTTTCCCCATCCTCATGCCCACCCTGGCGAAAGCAGCTTGAACGCCTTGGACTGCAAGAGAGCATTGGCCTTTTACATGGAGCGGAAGAAGCCCTTCAGACAGTCCGCCCAGTTGTTTGTATCTTTTGATCCCAACAGGAGGTGGGTCGTCATCAGTAAATGCACAATTTCCAGTTGGCTAGCAGATTGTATTTCCTTTGCTTATGCCCAAGCTGAGCTGACTCTGGAGAGCCATGTCACGGCTCACAATGTCAGAGCCATGGCTGTGTTGGTGGCTCACTTAAAGTCAGCCTCCATTGAAGCGATTTGCAAGGATGCAATGTGGTCTTCAGTCCACATATTCACATCTCACTACTACCTTGAACAGGATACCCCACGCGACAGTCGGTTTGGGCAGTCGGTGCTGCAGAATCTGTTTGAGGTTTAGAATCCCACTCCACCCCCCTAGGCCCATTTTGTTCTGTTCCAGGCTGCACTCTCAGTTAGTTTGTATATAGTTTCAGGTTAATCTTAAGTTATGTTCTCGCCGTTGCAAGGCCCAATTGACCAATGTTTATTGTTTTGAGTGAGCCTGGATACCAGGGGTACCCCACTTGTGAGGATTATTGAGCCTGCTTGTCCTCGGAGAAAGCGAAGATACTTAACCTATAGCAGGTATTCTGTGAGGACAGCAGGCTAACAATCCTCACAAACCCGCCCACCTCCCCTTGGAGTTGTCTCCTCTATCTCTCTCTTTTTTTTTTTTTTTTTTACTCTTAACTGAACTGAGTACGGCCATGCAGCGGGCGGGAAGTCACTCGGTGCGTGCTCAGAAGGCTCTAGCAAACATTTTGCTATTCGAATGCCGGTTCCCGGGCTGGCAAGGATCACTGACCCACTTGTGAGGATTATTAGCCTGCTGCCCTCGGAGAATACTACAGATAAGTATCTTCGCGTTACACAACATATGCACCTACAGCAGACCAGTGGGACATACTTTGCATGTGTGCATTCCCTTGCACCTATCTATATGTATGTCCTGCACATTCCCATCCCTTACTGGCCACAAACCTCTGCTTGCCCTGCATAATTATCACTAGCACTGAGCGTTATGGCAGGCTAGGGAATGCCAGCAGAATGACAGCTAACAAGGGCTATGGGCTACCATGAGTGCTGTCACATTGATGATTGGATGGGGCCTATGGCACATTGCACTACCTCTGCCTTGACAGTGGGTGTTAGTGTGGGGGCACTGATTTAAACAAAGCATCCTGTTCTTGTTAGATGACTCAGGCACCCCACACCATAAGCCCCCTCCCACACAATAACCAAGATGCTTTTAATATGTTCCATTTGCATGATACCCTGGCCCGTGCATCCTCCAGTATATGATAGATTGTGGAGGGGGGAGGACGAGGACAGGAGTCTGGATGCCTGTGCTCAGTGTATGCCAGATCACCAATCCCCTGCACGTCCTCCTCCTATGGTCTGGAGGACCTGCTGCTTTATAGCGCTCAGTGTCTTGCTGGGATGACAGCTACCACTATCCCCTTGGCATTCCTGCGGAGCTGACTCTCATTATGCTTCAGTCCTTCATATCCTTGTTATCGAGAAATACTGCATTCAGTCTGTGACAGATCCCAACTCATACTTTATTTTGTGTAGGCACTGAGGTGTTGCCCTACCACACCAGAGAGATCTCTTCTTGACAAGCATATGTATTTCCTTTGAGGTAAAGTTACCCTTTCAGGTTAAAACCTGTTACTCAGGAGCCATTATAGTGTTTCTTATATCCAAATTCTCAGGGATTGTAAAATGACAACTTGCATGAAAATGTTGATAATCTGCATGTGGATGTTTCTGAATTTGCCAGCAGCAGTGAACATTTACAGCCACAAAACATGTATGCCTGCCGTTTTACAAGCAGATATTTCATCTGCTTGTAAAACGGCAGGCATACATGTTTTGTGGCTGTAAATGTTCACTGCTGCTGGCAAATTCAGAAACATCCACATGCAGATTATCAACATTTTCATGCAAGTTGTTATTTTACAATCCCTGAGAATTTGGATATAGGAAACATTATAATGGCTCCTGAGCAACAGGTTTTGACCTGAAAGGGTAATGCTAATGTGTTTAGCATTAATTTTGCATTATTCTTGGACATTTTGAGCCATGGCTTTTATTTCTCAGCCAGTTGGTTCACATTGCCAATTGGCCGGTCCATCTAATATTGTCAGCAATAGTCAGTAGATCTGTAGGCTATGGGTTGTGCTCCCTGATGGCCAAGCGTTACCAGAAATATAAGAAGGCAGACAAGGGGAAATGGCCTTTTCATATTCAGGCTTTGTTCATCTGGCTTCACTTTCTTTAGGAAGAGGCACAAAGGGGCATGTATGTCTTTTTACTAATGTTGGCTCTCATGTCCATATTTTCTATGCCCTCAGACCAAACACAGGGGAGTGCATCAGAGGATCTGTGGAAATGCATCTGATTGCAGTACTAGAAAGCCTGGCAATATCTTCATAATGTTTGACTACTGTTTGGACTAGGGGAGGCATAGGAATACATAGTTTTATCTCTATATGGTTTTTAGAGGTGCATGTGGGGATGAATAATGTTTTTAACACCGTTTAGTGTTTCCTGTTGGTATGGGGCTGATTAGCGAGGTGGGTGGGCAAAGCTTTTAACAACTTGTAAATAGTTCTTGTTTGGTGAGGGGAAAACTGCTGTGTATTGACAAGTTTTTGTGTGTATGTTAAACATAGTTATATATATTTTCAGCAACAGTATATAAGTATTTGCACTAAAAATCCATGTATAACTTTATACGCATGTTATGCATACAAAAATCACACCTTCTATTGTGGGTCAGCACTTAATATAATATATTTAGATGATGAATTTTTTCCACTGAACATGAGTTAGTAAACATCCCTCTGTGCTCCAAGGCACCTCTTTCTCCTTTGCTTTAAAAATATGTATTCTGCCATTGAGATAGACATGGGGAAGCCACAGCTTGCCCTGGGATCGATGGCATGAAATCTTGCTACCATTTTGGATTCTGCCAGGTATTTGTGACCTGGATTGGCCACTGTTAGAAGCAGGATACTGGACTAGATGGACCATCAGTCTAACCCAGTATGGCTATTCTTATGTTCTTATTCAAGCATGAAACTTTGGCCATTTTATGCATATAATTGGTGATGTTTTTGTATTTGTTTAAAGACGTGTGTTATACATTTTAATTATATTAATATAATATTTTATGAATATGTACATTCTTCTCTACTCCGCCTGGGAAAAGACAGAATAAAAATAATAAACTATAAGAGATGTGAGAACAGAAAGTGAGCCTGTTTTTAACCCCCAATAATTTTACTGAGAGGGGGGCAGGTAGTGTGGATTATGAATCACAGCAAGAGAAAATGGTAGCATCTAATTTGGCAGCGTTTAGCTAAGATTGTAATAATAGCAGAATATGAGTGTGAATCAAGTGGAGAGAGAATATGGATATTGTCAGCATATGTGAAGAAAGTGAGAGCAAGTGACTAAATATGTAAGGCAAGGTGGGGGGGGGGGGGGTGAGGGAAAAAAGATCCTAAAGAGTATAGGACTTAAAATGGTAAAGGCGGTTAGCTTAGCGGGGTTTTAAAAAGTTTTGGATGGCTGCCTAAAGGAAAAGTCCATAGACCATTATTAAAATGGACTTGGGGAAAATCCACTGCATATTTCTAGGATAAGCAGCATAAAATGTATTATACTTTTTTGGGATCTTGCCAGGTACTTCTGATCTGGATTGGCCACTGTTAGAAACAGGATGCTGGGCTTGATGATAGTGATTGAGGTGTAGATGAGGTATTAGAATAGTGAACTATAAATGAATGGTTAGTAAGATAAGATTGAAACCATAAAAATGCTTTATCAGAAATATTCAGATCTTCAAGTCTTTGAAGAAGTTTAATGTGATTTGACCTGTCGAAAGGGGCTGATAGATCAAGGGAGAGAACAAAATAATTTTTCCATCCATCACAGGATTAATCTTATATAACACAAAGCCCCAAGAAAAATATACTCAGCACATATACCAAACAAACATGTGCACCCATAACCTCAACAATGACAACCCTGCCTCTGAAAAATAGGTACTTGAAATACTGCATTGTGTCCCACAGCACCAGTGCACTTCCAAGTTGTACTGAACTATAGCAGAATACCTGAATTTGATCATCAGACAGAACACAGACCCACATATCTTTAGCAAATACATAAGTGCCAACAGACTAGTAATAGAAAGATCCAGACAAAAACTGAACTGTTAACTCCAAGAAGTTCGACTCTGTATGCAATACAGTACTTGAGAAAATAATGAAATCAGACTTCCCACAAAAGAATGAGCAGTAAAATCTCTGTATAATCCTGGGTGGAAGAGGAGCTGTAGCAGCAAAATATGTTGTATATTCCCACCAAGCAAGAAATGTGACCTGATACGGGGACAAAATCAAAAATAAAGAGTGGGAAGTGGGTCAGGCTCTTCAAAACAGACCATGGACTCACAATGTAGAATTAAAAATGTTTATTTAAGATGGCTCGACATGGTACCATGTTTCGGGGCACACGTGCCTGCCTCAGGACTCTGTGTAAAGGTGAACAAATGCATAAAAAGACAAATGAATAAATAGACAGTCCACAAAGTGATAAAATGATACATAATAATAAATGAATAATGATATAAAAATACAATAAAATAGAACATAGCAGAATACAACTTAAGATCAATTAATGAAGGACAAGAGGATAATGTATGCCTAAAAGATAGAAAGATAAATATAGATATATAGATATATATACAGCACAACTCAAGCTCAATTAATGAAGGTTAAAGTTATAACATTATATGTCTATAAAACAGAAAAATAAAAGATGAATATGTATTTTTAAAAGAGTAAACAAACCTTGATGCTTATATTAGACAATCACATCTATCCTTGGCAATATGTCTTTCACACCAAACATTAGCTGGTCTAAAAAAAAGAAACACTTAAATCAGTTGTGTAATGCGATGTGGAATGTGGTGCAAATGAAATGTGAACCAAAAAACATAAACCTAGTTTGGAAAATATATATTGAAAGATATTCTAATGAATAATGAATGTGAAAAGAGAGTAAAGTGCTGATAAAAGGTGTAAATATATCATCAATTATGAAAAACGCATGGACAATGAAATGTGTGACAAATGGAGTAACTGATGAATGAATATGGTGAAATGGGGTGAATTAATACCGAAAGAAAAGTGTGAGTGTGAAAGAGGAAAATGTGGAGTACTACACAATGTGTATATTGTAAAAAAAATAAAATGTGAGCGGTAAGTGAATGCATGATAGAACTCCCTACGCCAATACAGCAATCCCAATGTCATATCAGAAGACTAAGTGGTTAGAAAAAGATGACATTGAATATAAATAGTGTGCTATAAGAATCATTTACAGTGCGGCAGCTCAAGGAAAAAAATATCAAGGGGGGAAGAAGTAAATATGTCATACTGAGCAGAGAGATTGCTTATCTGCTAAAAAGAAGGAAATTCAAAGCGCCAGTATAGCAATTTTGTATGTATATAATCAAAGAAGTAATGTGAAGCGCTTGCATGGTGATGGGGCAATATGGGTAAAGCACTAAAATAAAATAACTTGAGGGGACAGCCTATCCTATAAGAGGTATATGTGTTTCGAAAGCTGTATGCAATTTGTAACTTAAAGTGCTGGCATAGTAATAAAGTGAATATATATGGAGCAGTATGGCATAAAACAATCTTATAATGATATAAAAATCTTATGACAGCTTAAGACTATCTTATAAGGACAGCTAAACCCACAGAAACCTGTGTGTATCAAAGCAATGTGCTTTTTGTAAACATATTTTCAAATGAGTGCTAATGGTGAAAAATAGTATTTTAAACCTTACCTTTAAAAAGACTGTTGATGAGAGTAAAAGTGTGTATATCATGTCAATGCTGCTGTAATGCTAGGAAAAATACACTAGACTTCAAGGGGAGTTTTTAAAGAAAGAAAAAGACGCCAAAAATAAACACATGTGCGTCAGTAAACAATTGGTAAACGGCACAGAAGTTGAAACTGCACAGAGGATTGATGGCACAGAAGTTAAAAATGCACAGAGAGTGAAAAGTACAAGGTGTAAAATGTACTTGATTATATCCAAATATAATAATAAATGCTAGATAAAAACGCTGTAAACTTTAAAAACTCTGTGGATGAAAAATATGGCTGTGTATATCGCACAGAACGTTGAACTTGTGGGAAAACAGAAAAACTATGGGAGAATGATGAACCTGCTGTATGTGAAAAAAATAAAATATAAAGTTATTGAACATATGCCTAACATCGTCTAGTAAAGTATATTAAAAAATGACCACAAAAAAGGGGTAAACGTGAAATATTAGTAGAGACGATGTGAAACAATGCCACAAGAGGGCATATGTGCTAAAGAAAAGAGAAGAACTGGAAGAAATGCGTGATGAAATATGTATGATATTAATGACCCTAAAGACTAACGGTTCTATACATGTGTATCATATAAACAAAAGAAAAAAGTGATTATAACTGTGCAGAATTGTAAAGTGATAAGGTAAATGATGGGAGATCAGAACTGAACAGATTAACAAGCTGTCATTGCTAAATAAATGGATGTATGTCACAAAAAGCTACATAAAAATGTGGACATTAATATGGATTAAAGTTGGAATAAATGGCCCATACTTGGAGGAATAAATCTATAGGTGAGGAGTTACCTGTATAGGTAGTTATACTTAAGAGTAAAACCTAAATTTCTGAAATTAAAACAGTGCCACACCAATGGTACAAAAGGAAGTATATATAAACCAGATCATACAGAATAAAATATAAACAGAACTGAATGATATATAAACATCTCAAACAAATCCATATTAAGCCACTGTAAATGGTATTTCTTTAAAACATTTAAAATATGATTTAAATGATAATGTGGAAAACTAAATGAAATGACACGTAAAAAGCAATTATCAAAACAAGTCCAAATAAATCACTATAAATGGTATTGTTTCTTATAAACTTTTGAAGTCATAATGTAAATGACAAATAATATGAATAATATATATAACACAAACAACTGATCGGGGACAATTCAGACCAGGACTAGAACGTAGATACTGTTCTTGTTCATCTCTCTATTCATTGCAATTTTATTTTACTGTGGTTACTATTAACTTAACCTATATAAATTTGTTGCTTGGGGATCGCATGTTGTTTTTACCTGCTCACAGCACTGGCCTCTTAATATATTTAAGTATAAAAAGTCAAATTTCTGGTAGTCACAATAACCATTTCTCACTTCTGTCACATTGTGCACTTTGAGTATAGTTACTAGTAGCCCACGTAGAATACTGTAGCAGCTGATTCTGATGCAGTTGCAGCCCAACTGGTACCAGACAACTATATTCCATTCTGAAAGAAGTGAAAATTTTTTTTTTAGAATCACTTTTCCTCTGTCTAGACTGGCCCATTGTTTCACCTCACTTGTGGGCCGATGATCAGAACTCTGGCGCTATTAGCAAAGAGCGCTGGCAAATAGTGCAGGAACAGTGCCGGAAAATAGCCTGCTAATGCTGGAAACTCATGCAAATTTTATGTTCACTATAAGAAGGGGAGGAATGTGCCTGGTTCATGCACACAAGAGTTTCACAGTAAGTACAGCTCTTGTACATATTCACCAGGCAAACCCAGAAGCAAAGCACACATTGGCGCTGTTCTTCTGCACCTTTAAACTTTTCAAAAATGTTTCCTCTGAAAAGCTTATATTTAAGCACAGAAAGCAGGTGCCAATGTCTTCTTTCACCTTTGGGCTTGCTCTGACTCGCACACATTTGTCTCTCACTACCAGCGCTTAGGAGCACATATGGACTTTCTTCTGCTTCCAAATTAAAAATAAACTTGCAGATTTTAAAATCGTGGGAAATCCTCTCTTCAAACACCACAATACCAGCTCCAAGTTGGCATTAGGTTTTCAGCGGTAAGGGCATCTTTGTTTTGTGTGCTGTTCTCTGAGCATTGGGAGGGAATAGAAAATGACCTCAACATCTGTTTGACTATCTAAATACTATTTGCGCTAATCTTTGGCTCACATGTTTCCCGCACTAGAGCCCTCTGAACATTCTGTGCATATTAATTCAAGTGCTAGTCCAGCGCTAATTGGCTCTTGGTGCTGGCTTTAGGTTCTGAGCATTGGCCCATTGAATAAGCAAATGTTATTTGTGATCCAGGTTTCTCCAGTCATCTCTTGTGTTCTTTTTCTGATTTTTATCACCAAAAGTGGCTTCAATTAATGTTATGACCTTTTTTTAATCTTTTGCCTCTTTCACAGTTTTAAGCCAGTTTGATTTCTCTTCCGTCACCTATCCCTTAACTCCCAGCCAGCACAGAGAGAAACTTTTGAGTTGCTTTAAAATGATTATCAAGCAGAGCATGTTCAAAACTTGGAGCAACATTACAGAAATTACATACGTTATCCATTGGATTTCATTTGGAGCAAACTTGTGACTGTGAGGCTTGTGATTCATAGATTGAATTTTGCGTGTACCACACCTTCTGTATTGCATCCAGAACGTGGTCACCAAAGCCACAAGCTGAAGAGGGTTCAGCTCTTATTTTTTAATGACCATCCTTTAAATTAAAGTAACACTTGTATATTTGTAATATTCTATAATTTAGCAAACTGGTAATTTCATTCTGAATACACCTTTATGTATTTTAATAGTAAGATGGACAAAGTAGGCCCACCACTTCGAACCGGAAGAGATTTGCAAAGATTATATTACTGTGATAGAAAAGCAGAGAGTACCATCAAAGGATCTAGTGAACTGTTACCAATTAACAAGTAAGTTCTCCCTTGTAAATGACTCTGGTTAATCTTTTCATATATGATGTTTAGAAAGGTTTAGGCTATTATAATTTTCAAGCTTTTAGGGGGTAATTGTATAAACTGCCAGTTCGGGTGAATAGAACACACTTTGTTGATTTACATGGAAATTATCCAAGGAAAGATACTTTCACATGTTTATACCAAGTTCTATGCATACTTTAAAAACATAAGAGAAAACCATGCAGGATCAAACAGAGTCCATCGAGCCCAGCGTCCATTTTCTAACAGTGGCCTGTCGGGGTCAGAAGTACCTGTTGATCCCAAAAAATCTGTTTTTCATAGCTGATTTACTAAGGATGAGCAATGACTCAACTGATTCTGACTAAAAAATTTTAGGGACTTTTTCTCCAGGAACTTCTTCAAACCTGTTTTGGATGAAATGTGCAAAAATATGTGAATAGTTTCAAAACATGATCTATCCCTGTTCCTAGAGTTGGCTTTAATATAGCCGGTAGTCATGAAACAGCACTACATCCCTATTTTTCCCATATAGGTGGTCAGTTTTGTTACAGCCCGTTTCCACATATAAAGATGTATTCTGTCGACAAACAGGATTGAGTCACGCACACAATTGGGTAGCATCATCCAATGGTGTCTGAACAAGAACTGCTTGCCCACAGCTCATAGTTAGTATAAAGTTTGTAGCTTGTGTGATCCTTCTTGCATGCAGCAGTCACAGGTCCTCTGTTTTCTTTTTCCACTTTGCTGAATGGAAATGAAACAAAGCTCTCCCATAAACTTTTTTCTAAATTGATTTCTTTGATGCTGTTTTCATCAGTTCCTTATTTGTTACTTTTCTATAAAAAAATAAAAACACATTATTTTTAAACCTTATACCCTAAAAAAACAAACAAAAAAGTAAGTAACTAAATATCACTAAAGTCATGTTTTAGACCCTGCCCAAAATGCAATAGAAAGATCCAAAATTTCATCATTCCAAGTGTGGCTTATGCTTAGGTCTCAATTTGCTTCAGATCCAGCACAGGAATTGGATGCTCTTAAAGCAGCTTCTAGGACTGCACAGAATCATAACTTCTCACCACTGCCTCAAAGAATAAAACCACTTAAGAATAGATGGTTCACAGTAGGCTCAGGCAGACTTCGTTATGTGACACGCAAGCATCCGCCCTCACAAGTGTTGCCCCTACAGAATTTTTTTGCTCCATTACAGCACAGTGATGATCCTGAAAATAGAACTGAGGCAGAAGAGAAAGAAATGAAGTTGAAACACAAGGATATGAAGGGACCCAAAGAGAATGATGATCACAGTGATTATCCTGATAATAGAACTGAGGCAGAAGAGAAACATATGAAGTTGAAACAAAAAGATATGAAGGGACCCAAAGAGAAAAGACACACCCAAATCACAAATGTTGAAGCACATAACAGGAAATGTAGATGGAAAGCGATGACCACAAATGCTTGCAGTCTAAGCAATAAAGTTCATGATCTTCAAGCCCTGATGTTGGAGGCAGACTTAGACATTGTTGCAATCACAGAGACGTGGCTCAGTGGTTCCCACGAATGGGATGCAAACATACCAGGCTATAATCTATTTAGGAAGGATAGAGAGGGGCGTAAGGTGGAGGAGTAGCTCTATATGTGAGAAACAATATCACGGCAACTGAAATGACAGGCACCTGGGGAAAGGAAGTAGCGATATGGATCACCTTAAAAAGAGATGATAGAACCTCTGTCCACGTGGGTGTTGTCTACAGACCTCCGACACAATTGGAAGAATTAGATAAAGACCTGATCGCAGATATTCAAAAGTTGGAAAAGAAGAGAGAGGTGCTGTTGCTGGGAGATTTCAATCTGCTGGAAGGTTCCATCTGCGGAATCGGAAAGAAGTAGAGAGATGGTAGATGCCTTTCAAAGTGCTCTGCTCAGACAAATGGTGACGGAACCCACGAGGCAGGGAGCGACGCTGGATCTGGTGCTCACAAATGGGGATAGTTTGTCAAATGTCCGAGTGGGTGCCCACATGGGCAGCAGTGACCATCAAACAGTTTGGTTTGATATGACAGCTGAAGTGGAGGGCGGCCACTCAAAACTCAAAAGTCCTGGATTTCAAGCATACTGACTTTAGTAAAATGGGGGAATACCTGAGAAAGGAGCTGATGGGCTTGGAATGCCCTCCCGCGGGAGGTGGTGGAGAGGAAAACGGTAACGGAATTCAACCATGCGTGGGATAAACATAAAGGAATCCTGTTCAGAAGGAAGGGATCCTCAGGAGCTTAGCCTTGAATGGGTGGCAGAGACGGTTGGGAGGCGGGGCCTAGTGCTGGGCAGACTTATACGGTCTGTGCCAGGGCTGGTGGTTGGGAGGCGGGGATAGTGCTGGGTAGACTTATACGGTCTGTGCCAGAGCCGGTGGTGGGAGGCGGGGCTGGTGGTTGGGAGGCGGGGATAGTACTGGGCGGACTTATACGGTCTGTGCCCTGAAAAAGACAGGTACAAATCAAGGTAAGGTATACACAAAAAACTAGTACATAATGAGTTTATCTTGTTGGGCAGACTGGGTGGACCGTGCAGGTCTTTTTCTGCCGTCATCTACTATGTTACTATGATCAAAAGGAGTGCAAGCATTTGCTTGAATGTTGCCATGAGCATAGAGAGATCATCTGAATTGCCTTCAGGAGCATTTCAAAGCTGAAAAAATGCCATTTGGGAAATGACAAGAGAACTACTCTATTGTGTAGAAAACTCCTGCATCTACACAGACCACTCAAGAATCTTCCATGGAGTGGCCTTTAAAACTGAAGGCACAGTGACCTTAGAGTCCAGTCTCCCCAGGCTCAAAGCAGTCCAAGTATACAAGTTTCCAGGCTTACAGTGCAGCCACTTTTGAAATGTCTACAAAAGCTTGATTTAAAACTGCTTTTGATGAAACATATGCAAACCAATGCAGAAAATTCTATCACTAAGAGGATATATATATAGACTCACTTTCTGCACAACATCAGTAGCAGTGTTAGTTTTAAACATTTTTTTATTGAACACAAAGATACAAGGCAACAGTAAAACAATGACAATGTTCAATTTTACAACATTTAATAGTCCCCATCCTACGACTCCCCTTCTCCCGAGCAAAGATAAATCTGGAATCGATATACCATGAGCCCAGTCAGGCATCCCAAAAACCTAAATTATACACATGTACTAAGAAAGCGAACTGAGGAAATTAACAAGAAGCACCAAATGAAAGGGGACTCATCCTCGATATAAGTACTCCCTCATCCATCCCTAACCTAAAAGTCCGAGGTCACCATTAGCCTGGTTTCTTATGGCTTCTGGTGAACAAAAAGAAAAGGAAAAATGGATAATAAGAAAGAGAGAACTGCATAAAGGTAGGACTACTGCCATGGAGATCCACAACAACGATCTACAAGGTATTCAGCAGCAGGCTTCTGCTCCATGGTGTCATATGAAGAATGTAGCTATCCCAAATCATCAGAAGGCATTTTTTTGCATCTAAAAGAAATGCATGCCTTCCAAACAAGCAGTTGATGAATCTGATTACGCTATTTCCAATAGGCTGGTGGTTCAGTAGGTGTCCACAACTGTAAAATACACTTCCATGCTAATAAACACAGTTTGCAGATTAGTAAAGAGGGGCATAATCGAACACGAACGCCTATCTCCATGGGCATCTATGTCCGAAAATGGGTACGTGAAGAGGCGGGACAGACCGTATTTTCAAACAAATGGTCGTTTTTCAGCTGGGCGTTTGTTTTTTTTAGCGATAATGGAAACTAAAAACGCCCAGCTCAAAAACGTCCTAATCTGAGCCATTTGGTCGTGGGAGGGGCCAGGATTCGTAGTACACTTGCCCCTATGACATGACAGGACACCAACTGGGCACCCTAGAGGTCAGTGCGGTGGACTTCAGACAACGCTCCCACATGCATAGCTCCCTTACCACGGGTGCTGAGCACCCAACCCCCCTCCCCCAAAACCCACTACCCACAAATGTACAACACTACCATAGCTCTTAGGGGTGAAGGGGGCACCTACATGTGGGTACAGTGGGTTTTAGAGGCCTCCCATTTACCAGCACAAGTGTTATAGGTGGGGGGGATGGGCCTGGGTCCACCTGGCTGAAGTGCACTGCGGTACCCACTAAAAGTGCTCCACGGACCTGCATACACGCAGGCCTCTAGGACTTGTTGCTGCTATATAACGTTGGCACACCAGTTGACACCTGAAGACTAATCTCTCCGAAAATGTCCTTTATTGGAATAAGCATGCTTACTCACAGTTAACTGCAGATCAGAGGTTGTGCCCCACTGGCAACGAGTCTCCCTGGTACTGAGATGAGCAGTAGGTCAGAGCTGGCAGAATGGTGTACAATGCCCTCTTTCAGCCACATTCAAGGTGAGAACTAAGTTCTGTAACGTGGCTAACATGTGAAAGGGATCTAAAACTGGCTTACAGAAATGGCCACTACCTCATGGACTACCGGAAACAAAACAGGGCACACTCTGACCCAGTAAGTAGGGGGAAAAGCACCATGGGAGTACAGCCTACCAACTACCAACATCGTGAGCATTTGCCACAAGCTAGTGGAATCACGGAGCCCAATACCCTACACCCACCACAATGCATTGCTGATGTTACTCTGCAGTGTGCATAGCAGAAAAGGTGTCACACTCACCCAAGAGCCACATCAGAACCAGGGAAAGGCTGTCACAGGATAGAACACATTCTGCTGTCATGGAGGTGGGTACGGCATTTGAGGCTGGCATAGAGGCTGGAAAAAAAAGGTTTTAAAGTGTTTTTTTTTTGGTGGGAGGGGGTTAGTGACCACTGGGGGAGTCCGGGGTGGTCATCCCCGATTCCCTCCAGTGGTCATCTGGTCAGGTAGGGCACTTATTTGGGACTTCGTGAAAAAAAGGGTCCACAAAAAGTGACCCAAAATCGCGGTAAAAACGCCTTTTTTTCGATTATCAGCTGAAGACGCCCATCTCTTCTCGGCCGATAACCACGCCCCAGTTCCGCCTTCACCACGCCTCCGACACGCCCTCGTCAACTTTACCCGTTTCTGCGACGGATTGCAGTTGGAAACGCCCAAAATCGGCTTTCGATTATACCGATTTGGGCGCCCACGGGAGAAAGACGCCCATCTCCCGATTTGGGTCGCAATATAGGCGTTTTTCTCTTTCGATTATAAGCAGGAAAGTTTCCTCTTTAGATCTCCCTCTTATTAGTCCCTGCTTTATCCAATAGGAGATTGACAGGGGAATTCAGCAAGGGTTTACCTGTTATAATTGAGATGTAGTGTACAATGTAATTCCAAAACTGCTGGATCTGTGGGCAAGCCCAGAAAGAGTGAAACAAAATATTGTCTGATCCTAGGCATTTACCACAAACGGAGAAACTATATTCGACCTGACTTATATAATTGCACTTGAGTGAAATAGGCCCTATGTAATGTGTGAAAATAACATTCTCTAAGGTCAGCATTAGAAGTTAAACCTGGTAGAATTCAACTTGGAAAAGAGATGGATAAGGGAAGATATGATTGAGGTGTACAAAATCCTGAGTGGTGTGAAACGAGTAGAAGTAAATCAATTTTTTACTTGTTCCAAAAGTACAAAGACTAGGGGATGCTCGAGGAAGTTATATGGAAATACTTTTAAAACAAATAGGAGGAAATATTTTTTCACTCAACGAATAGTTAAGCTCTGGAACTCTTTGCCGGAGGATGTGGTAACAGTGGTTAGCATATCTGAGTTTAAAAAAGGTTTGGATAAATTCCCGGAGGAAAAGTCCATAGTCTTCTATTGAGGCAGACATGGGAAACAACTGCTTGCCCTGGGATTTGTAGTATGGAGTGTTGCCATGATTTGGGTTTCTGCCAGGTACTTGTGACCTGGCTTGATCACTCTTTGGAAAACAGGATACTGGGCTAGATGGACCATTGGTCTAACCCAGTATGGCTACTCTTATGTAGGGTGCTCGTCCTAGTAGCAATTAACTTCAACCAGGAGAGTTAGAGAACTTCAGGAATTGGTAACATATGGGAAAGCCCTCTAGACTGTAAATAGGCTCTCAGCTGCTACTTAAAGAACTGAATCATTTAGAATATCTGCTCAACTTTTCATCTTCTTTGATCCTAATAGGCATGGTAGGCCATTGCATAAAGGACTATAGCAAACTGGATGACTTTTGTATACAGTTCTTCTATGAACAGACATGATCCTTTCAGCTCCAAGGTCAGTTCTCATCAAATTAGAGCTACTGCAGCAAGACTGTCTCTTATTCTACTTTGCTGAATGCCATCCGCAAAGCAGCAATGCGGTCCTTCTTTCATTCTTTAGTGTACATTTGCTTTGGGTTGTTTTTTTTTTTTATATACAAACCTTCACCATAGGACATTGCCTTTGGTGAAGCAATGCTAGCCATTCTGTCTCTATGAGCCAACTATGCGGTCAGCTATAAGAAACTTGAGCAACCGTAAACTTGGGTGTTACCCGCTTATGTGCCTGACTCCAGTCCTGCTTGTCGATGGGAAAGGCAGTGTTGCTTACGTGTAACAGGAAGTTTCTTTATATAGCACACAGTACCCACCACCTCCGAGAATTGCATGCATTGAGCTTTTAAACCTGCTGAGGAGACCACTTCATGAGGGAAGGACTATGCAGATTGAGAACTTCATATGAAGTTTTGGACTTAGGGATATCAGTTCTGTTCTAGTGCTATTGTATGGTATCACTCACCTATTGTGTGCCTCATCAATCCTCTTGTCTATGGAAAACACCTTTTACTAGTGAGCAACTGTACTCATTAAACACAAAACAGGCTCATAAAACTTTATAGTCAAACGTGTAGAAATATGCAGGCTGAAAAGATGATGCATAGGCATTCACAAGGGGATAGTTTGGGCAGAGCAGGGATAGAGCTGTAATTTACATAAATATTTATGGGAGCATTTGTGCTACAGATGTTGTTTTTCAGGTCTGTTTTATAAAAGCATGTAGGCACCTACCATATGCAACCTCTATTATAGGGGCTTTTTATGACTTTTCAGATAGGTGCCTGTTATAAAATTACCCTCATCCTGTACTACACCTGTGGATCTGTTTGGAGGTAAATGCCATACATGCAGAACTGGTGGTACTGAAATTAAATTTAGACAACATTTTGTTAATTAAAATCTCAATGGGGTGTCGAACATTCCAAAAGAATAAGTAAAAACAGGGAAAGGTATAGGCTTTTATGTCTTCCTTTTTGTTTCCGTATTACCAGCATCCTGAATGTTACTTAATTGTATATAAATATTTCATATATAATCATTTTAGATATCCTGAAAACCCCACTGGCTGGGTGTGTCCTGGAGATTGAGTTAAGGGCTACTGGTTTAAATATATGAAAAGATTTGGTATGGGACCTTTTATCTTGACCAAGACGGGATTTAGTCAATCAAGTTTAAAAGGACTGTGCTGTAAACTTACTCAGAAGGAAAAGATATATGCACTGAATAGCCAAATCATGCAGTGCTCTTCCCCCTGAAAACTTCTAAAAGTTTTTAAAATAAATTTCTAGAGAATACTTCTTGTGTTAATTGATATTCAGTCAGGGATTCATAATTGTGTACTGATCCAGTGATTTGTCTCCCTTTTGAGGGGAGGGGGGGTTCAGGAAGAAAAATGGTATTTTTTTTTCACTTGTGTGACTGAGGTTCAGAAGGTTTAGTTTTGGTTTTTTTTTGTAAAGAAATGTTAGATGTCAGCTAAAATAGATGATTTGGTCTGTTCAGTCTGTCTGTTTCTTCCTACCTATTATTCTGTGGTCTTCTCCTTCCCTTTTCCTCTACATTTTTTTTCGTGTCTGTCCCATACACGATTGAGTTCTGCCACTGATTTATTTCTTTTGCAAGCAGGAGTAAATCAAAAACAAATGGGTGAGGTCTTTCAACAGTACCAACATGGATTGCTTTCACAATGTGCTGGATTTCTGTGTGGCCTCTATCTTGTGAATTCTGTTTTTGTGGGACTTATTATCCGGACGTTGTTTATCCTTTTCTCAAATTTTTGTCATTGGTGCTGCTGTTCTGCCTGTATATGTTTTTGTTTTTAATCCAAGACCCACTTTTACCTCCTCACGAAGCCTATTTTAAAATTACGATCAAGTTGGACCTTGCATGCTCTAAGCTGTGTCCTTGTGAGCAGACAGTGACAAACTCCTGACACCCATTCTATCTGAGATTGGACTGTTTGAAGAGAAAGCTAGATCCTGAAATGCCATGAGCCTTGACACAAGCAGAAGCTGTTCTATAGCCAATGCAGTTGGCACAGACAGAAATCTTATCAGTCGACAATGCCAGTGCCGAAGGACCTAGCACATAGGTTAGCCTTTGAAAAGGCGCGCGAAAGCTTTCCTTCTAATAAGTTCTGGGAGAAGAGGATATTTCTCTGGTAAGTGAACAAATTTTGCTTGTGCTTTCGGAATTTGAAGATTGGGGTTTAAAGGAGGAACTGTAAGTTAGTGATAGGCTGATATCCTTAATACTTTAGCAAGTTTTAAATTACGGAAAAACTCAAAAAACACTAAGATGGAGTCAGCAGTCCAGCAGCGAGAGGGGTGCTATCCAGTCTTTTGCATTGAGTGTCACATGTATGATTATCTCCCAATTGGTGAGGTGTCATATGTGTGTGCCCGATGCAAAGAGCTCCTAGCTCTCAGAGAACGTGTCCGTTCCCTTGAGGCTAGAGTAGCAGACTTGATGGAGCTGAGGGAGACAGAGAGGTACATAGAGGAGACCTACAGGGATGTTGTAGAGAAGTCCCACCTCCAGTCAGGTAGCCCCTGTGCTACCTTGGAGGAGGGAGGTCTCCTAGAAGGAGAGCATCACCCTGGTGAAGTAGGAAGTACTCCTGTAGCCAGGACCTGCCCACCAGGGGATGTATTATCCTTTCGCACCGAGGATATATCTCCAAATGTTGCCCGGGAGGGAAAGGTTAGGACAGCTGTTGTACTTGGTGATTCGATCATTAGGCATATAGATAGCTGGGTGGCTGGTGGACGTGAGGATCGCCTGGTGACTTGCCTGCCTGGTGCGAAGGTGGCGGACCTCACGTGTCACCTAGATAGGATTCTAGATAGTGCTGGGGAGGAGTCCGCTGTCTTGGTACATGTGGGTACCAATGACATAGGAAAATGTGGGAGAGAGGTTCTGGAAGCAAAATTTAGGCTCTTAGGTAGAAAGCTGAAATCCAGATCCTCCAGGGTAGCATTTTCTGAAATGCTACCTGTGCCACGCGCAGGGCCCAAGAGACAGGCAGAGCTCCAGAGTCTCAATGCGTGGATGAGACGATGGTGCAGGGAGGAGGGCTTTAGATTTGTTAGGAACTGGGCAACATTCTGGGGAAGGGGGAGCCTATTCCGAAAGGATGGGCTCCATCTTAACCAGAGTGGGACCAGGCTGCTGGCATCGGCGTTTAAGAAGGAGATAGAGCAGCTTTTAAACTAGAAATGGGGGGAAGGCCGACAGTCGCTCAAAAGAGCATGGTTCGGGATAAGGTATCTTTCAAAGATATCACCATAACAGGGAAGATAGAGTATCCTGATAGTGAGGTTGCAAAAGAGATTGTAGTAGATCGGGTATCTTTAAATAACAATAAAAATCAGACAAAAGATTGCCAATTAATACTGTCAAGTACTAAGCATGATGTACTTAGGAACAACAAACATAGTTTGAAATGTCTATATGCGAATGCCAGGAGCCTAAGAAATAAGATGGGGGAGTTAGAATATATTGCACTAAATGAAAAATTAGATATAATAGGCATCTCTGAGACCTGGTGGAAGGAGGATAACCAGTGGGACACTGTCATACCGGGGTACAAATTATATCGTAGTGATAGGGTGAATCGGATTGGTGGAGGGGTAGCATTGTATATTAACGAGAGCCTTGAATCAAATAGATTGAAAATTCTGCAGGAAGCAAAACACTCCTTGGAATCACTGTGGATTGAAATTCCATGTGCAAAGGGGAAAAGGATAGTGATAGGAGTGTACTACCGTCCGCCTGGCCAGGACGAACAGACGGATGCGGAAATGTTAAAGGAAATCAGGGACGCAAACAAACTGGGCAACACAATAATAATGGGGGATTTCAATTACCCGCATATAGACTGGGGTAATGTAACATCTGTACACGCAAGGGACATAAGATTTCTTGATGAAATCAAGGACAGCTTCATGGAACAGCTAGTTCAGGAGCCGACAAGAGAAGGAAAAATACTAGACTTAGTCCTTAGTGGTGCTCATGATCTAGTGCAGGGGGTAACGATACGAGGGCCGCTTGATAACAGTGATCATAATATGATCGGTTTTGATATTGGCATTGAAGGAAGTGAAACTAGGAAATCAAGTACGCTAGCGTTTAACTATAGAAAAGGTGATTACGACAAAATGAGAAAAATGGTGAAAAAAAGACTGAAAGGAGCAGCTCGCAGAGTAAAAAACTTGCATCAGGCGTGGATGCTGTTTAAAAACGCCATCCTGGAGGTTCAGGACAAATATATTCCACGTATTAGAAAAAAGGGAAAAAAGACTAAACGTCAGCCGGCGTGGCTAAACAGTAAGATAAAGGAAATCATTAGAGCCAAAAAACAATCCTTCAGAAAGTGGAGAAGAGAACCAACTGAAAGTAACAGGATAGATCATAAGGAATGCCAAGCCAAATGCAAAGCGGAGATAAGGAGGGCAAAAAAGGACTTTGAGAAGAAATTAGCGTTGGAAGCAAAAATACATAGTAAAAACTTTTTTAGATACATTAAAAGCAGGAAACCGGCCAAAGAGTCGGTTGGGCCGCTGGACGAAAATGGTGTTAAAGGGGCGATCAAGGAGGACAAAGCCGTAGCGGAGAAATTAAACGAATTCTTTGCTTCGGTCTTCACCGAGGAGGATTTGGGGGGGACACCGGTGCCGGAAAGAATATTTGAAGCGGGGGAATCGGAGAAACTAAACAAATTCTCTGTAACCTTGGAGGATGTAATGGGTCAGTTCAGCAAGCTGAAGAGTAGTAAATCACCGGGACCTGATGGTATTCATCCCAGAGTATTAATAGAACTAAAAAATGAACTTGCGGAGCTACTGTTAGAAATATGCAATCTGTCCCTAAAATCGAGTGTAATACCGGAAGACTGGAGGGTAGCCAATGTTACTCCGATTTTTAAGAAGGGTTCCAGAGGAGATCCGGGAAATTATAGACCGGTGAGTCTGACGTCGGTGCCGGGCAAGATGGTGGAGGCTATTATTAAGAATAAAATTGCAGAGCATATACAAAAACATGGACTGATGAGACAAAGTCAGCACGGATTTAGTGAAGGGAAGTCTTGCCTCACCAATCTAATGCATTTTTTTGAGGGGGTAAGCAAACATGTGGACAATGGGGAGCCGGTTGATATTGTATATCTGGATTTTCAGAAGGCGTTTGACAAAGTGCCGCACGAAAGACTCCTGAAGAAATTGCAGAGTCATGGAATCGGAGGTAGGGTATTATTATGGATTAAGAACTGGTTGAAAGATAGGAAGCAGAGAGTAGGATTGCGTGGCCAGTATTCTCAGTGGAGGAGGGTAGTTAGTGGGGTCCCGCAGGGGTCTGTGCTGGGTCCGTTGCTTTTTAATGTATTTATAAATGACCTAGAGATGGGAATAACTAGTGAGGTAATTAAATTCGCCGATGACACAAAATTATTCAGGGTCGTCAAGTCGCAGGAGGAATGTGAACGATTACAGGAGGACCTTGCGAGACTGGGAGAATGGGCGTGCAAGTGGCAGATGAAGTTCAATGTTGACAAGTGCAAAGTGATGCATGTGGGTAAGAGGAACCCGAATTATAGCTACGTCTTGCAAGGTTCCGCGTTAGGAGTTACGGATCAAGAAAGGGATCTGGGTGTCGTCGTCGATGATACGCTGAAACCTTCTGCTCAGTGTGCTGCTGCGGCTAGGAAAGCGAATAGAATGTTGGGTGTTATTAAGAAGGGTATGGAGTCCAGGTGTGCGGATGTTATAATGCCGTTGTATCGCTCCATGGTGCGACCGCACCTGGAGTATTGTGTTCAGTACTGGTCTCCGTATCTCAAAAAAGATATAGTAGAATTGGAAAAGGTACAGCGAAGGGCGACGAAAATGATAGTGGGGATGGGACGACTTTCCTATGAAGAGAGGCTGAGAAGGCTAGGGCTTTTCAGCTTGGAGAAGAGACGGCTGAGGGGAGATATGATAGAAGTGTATAAAATAATGAGTGGAATGGATCGGGTGGAGGTGAAGCGACTGTTCACGCTATCCAAAAATACTAGGACTAGAGGGCATGAGTTGAAGCTACAGTGTGGTAAATTTAAAACGAATCGGAGAAAATTTTCTTCACCCAACGTGTAATTAGACTCTGGAATTCATTGCCGGAGAACGTGGTACGGGCGGTTAGCTTGACGGAGTTTAAAAAGGGGTTAGATAGATTCCTAAAGGACAAGTCCATAGACCGCTATTAAATGGACTGGAAAAATTCCTCATTTTTAGGTACAACTTGTCTGGAATGTTTTTACGTTTGGGGAGCGTGCCAGGTGCCCTTGACCTGGATTGGCCACTGTCGGTGACAGGATGCTGGGCTAGATGGACCTTTGGTCTTTCCCAGTATGGCACTACTTATGTACTTATGTACTTATGTAAGAGTATTCTTTATCACTGGTGCTACACATAGTGTAGCAGTGTAGTCGGTGCAAGAGCAGCTGTCACAGGAGCAACCCTCTGTGCAGGACAAAATGTGCTCAGTGCATGAGAAGCCACCTATGCAGGAGAAAATATTCTTCATTAAAATTATAGTATTCTGCACAGACATTGTCATTGGAGTCAAAATCACCATCAGTTCCAGAAGCAGATGACTTTTCTCTGGGATCTTTTTCAGGAGTAGTGCCAACGTCTAGTTTTGATAGTGATAGCATGAAACATTTGTTCGAATTGGTTTTGAAAGCGTTTTTCAGCAACATCCCAGCACTGTCTGCTGTGAAGTGTCCAATAACACAGGTATTAGAAGGTCTTAAGGGCTGATCCCCTTCTAGGCCATTATGGGGCAATTTCATCAAATAGTTTCCCATTCCCAATGTTCCAATCAACCAAAACTCCACAATGGAAACATCTGGAGACTAGATCTGACTTAGTCCAGAGCCATGTCACTCCTGTCCCCACCAGCCCTGCAAAAAGATTACTTTGTCGCTAAGGAACACCATTTTTCATCAGGCTGAAAGATCTCTATTCATTGATGGGGTGATTCTCTGAATTGGTCAGAGAGGGATCTTTTCTTTTTTTTTTTTTTTTGTATGCTTTACTTCCTGTCCAGGCTCTCTTATTTCCTCATTTCTATCCTCTTACCTTCTTCAAAGAACTACCACTTCTTTGTTTTTCTCTCTTTCCATAGCTGTGTGTATCTTTCAGTTGCCTCCCAAACACTCTAGGTCCTTCAAATAGTTTCCCCTCCCCATCTTTCTACACTCAGTCTTGCAGCCCTTCTCCTACCACTCGCCCAAATCATTTAAACCCCATTGGTCTAATGATATTATTATTATTATTATTATTATCATAATATATATTATTATCAGTCCCCACTATCCATTGTCTAATTTATGTAAAAAAAAAAATTATTCCCATCTCAAATTTCTAGGTGGATTATAAATAAAACATATACAAATATAAAAGAATACAATTACTAATATTCAAATGATAACACACTATCCTAAGTCCCCACTGTTCTACCACTATACCCAAACCCTAAATCCCCACTTACACTTCAAGTGCCCAGCTAATCCTTTATCTTCTGGTCTCCCACACCAATCTGAGTACCCACCCATAAACATGAGCCCATTCTCTTCCACATTCAGTATCTGCCCTCCTGCCTCTTGCCTCTTTTCCCAGCATCCATTGCCCCTTCCTTTTCCTCCTATCTTTCTCCCCTTGTCTGGCTTCTCTAATGTTTGTTGTTCTTGCCTTTCCTTCTCCTTGTACCCCAGTATATATTGCTCTTCTCCTCTCTCCATCTGACCCTGCATCTGCCCTTGCTTCTCATTCCCTCCAATGATCAGCCATCCTCTCCCTTCTTAAATTCCCACCACCACCACACATGCACTCAGCATTGGCCCTGCTCTTTAACCCCAGTCCCAGTATCAGTATTCCCACCCAAAAATCCAACCTCAACATCAGCCACAGCCCCCATGCCTACCCCCCAAATGCTGAACATTTGGGTAGTTCAGAAAAAGTAAATGACACTTTCTTATTCTTGTGCACTTCAGTTTCTTACAAGAAACAGTGCCTCATCTAGTGTTTCAGAATTGCTGTGGAGCAGGCAGCCAGCAGAGGCTTAGAGAAGTAGAGCAGCAGAGTGAAGCAACAAACTTCCACTGCTGGAAAGGTGAGCCAAAGAGTTAGATGAGACAGCAGGAAAAGACCTCTACTGCTTTCATTACTGTTAAATTTGGGTGTCCTGAACCAGTATTTAACTAGCTGTCTCCTTAAATGGCCCTTATGAGAGAAGGCCATAGAACAGGTTCCAGAGCTCAAAATCACAGAGGGCATCTGCTTCACATATTGCTTAATTCTGAAGACATCACTGCAGCGAGGGAATTGAATTTGAACTGCACTGAAAATTCTTTAGGAAACAAAACACATCTTGGAATCCTTATGGATTGTAATTCCATGTGTAAAGGGATAAAGGATAGTGATAGGTGTGTACTATCGTCCACCTTGCCAGGATGAACAGATGAATGTAGACATGTTATCAGAAATTAGGGAGGCTAACAAACTGGGCAACACAATAATAATGGGTTATTTCAATTACCCCAATATTGACTGGGTAGTTGTAACATCAGGGCATGCTAGGGAGGTAAAATTCCTTGATTATTATTATTATTACATTTGTACCCCGCGCTTTCCCACATAATACATGCTCAATGCAGCTTACATAGTAATTTGAAATACAAAGTTAATAGAATTTTAATAAAACAGTAGTAAAACAATGTAAAGTTGGGCTTAGTAGTGCATGATAAGTTGAGCTAGATAATATATGACTAGGATAAAAGAGGGTAGACAGGATAGGATAGTGTAATTTGGGAGAAAGGGTAAGGAGGGATAAAATTAAGGAGAGATGGAAAGAGAAGGATGGGAGGTTGGTGTTTTGATGAAATCAAGGATTGCTTTATGAAGCAGCTGGTACAGGAGCCAACAAGAGAAGGAAAAATTCTAGACCTCGTCTTTAGTGGAGCGCATGATCTGGTGCAGGAGGTAATGGTGATGGGGCCGCTTGATAACAGTGATCAGATTTGATATCTGCTTTGGAGTAAGTGCACATAGGAAAGCCAATATGTTAGCATTTAACTTTTAAAAAGGAGACTGATAAAATGAGAAAAACGGTGAAAATAACAACTTAGAGGAGCAGCTGTGAAGGTCAAAAATTTACATCAGCCATGGATGCTGTTCAAAAATACCATCCAGGAAGTCTAGGTCAAATATATTCCTTGTATTAAAAAAAGGAGGAAGGAAGATCAAATGACAGCCAGCATAGTAAAAAATGAGGTGAAGGAAGCTATTATAGCTAAAAGAAAATCCTTCAGAAAATGGAGGAAGGAAACGACTGAAAATAATAAGAAACAACATAAGTAATGCCAAGTCAAATGCAAAGCATTGATAAGGACGATAAAGAGGGACTTTGAAAAAAAGATTGCGTTGGAGGCAAAAACACATAGAGGGGCATAATCGAACGCGAACGCCCATTTCCATGGGCGTCTGTGTCCGAAAACGGGTATGTGAAGTGGCGGGACAGACCGTATTATCGAAAAAGATGGGCGTCCATCTTTTGTTTCGAAAATATGGTTTGGACAGACCAAATGCCATGGATTTGATCCCTTCTGAGATGGGCGCCCAGCTCAGAAACGTCCCAATCCAAGCCATTTGGTCATGGGAGGGACAAATGTACAATACTACCATAGCTCTTAGGGGTGAAGGGGGCAACTACATGTGGGTACAGTGGGTTTTAGAGGCCTCCCATTTACCACCACAAGTGTTATAGGTGTGGGGGGGGGGGGGGGGTACGGGCCTGGGTCTGCCTGCCTGAAGTGCACTGCAGTACCCACTAAAGGTGCTCCAGGGACAGAACTTGTTGCTGGTGTACAACCTTGGCACAGCAGTTCACACCTGAAGACTAATCTCGCTGAAAACGTCCTTTATTTGAATAAGCACGTTTACTCACAGTTAACTGCAGATCAGAGGTTGTGCCCCACTGGCAACGAGTATCGCTGATACTGAGATGAGCAGTAGGTCCGAGCTGGCAGAATGGTGTACAATGGCCTCTTTCAGCAACATTCAAGTTAAGAACTAAGTGCTGTAACGTGGCTAACACGTGAAAGGGATCTAAAACTGGCTTACACAAATGGCCACTACCTCATGGACTACCGGAAACAAAACAGGGCACACTCTGACCCAGTAAGCAGAGGGAAAAGCACCATGGGAGTAGAGGCTACCAACTACCAACATCGTGAGCATTTAACACAAGCTAGTGGAATCACGGAGCCCAATACCCTACACCCACCACAATGCATTGCTGATGTGACTCTGCAGTGCCCTTAACAGAAAAGGTGTCACACTCACCTGAGACCCACATCAGAACCAGGGAAAGGCTGTCAGAGGATAGAACACATTCTGCCGTCATGGAGGTGGGTACGGCATTTGAGGCTGGCATACAGGCTGGGAAAAAAAAGTTTGTAAAGTGGGGTTTTTTGGTGGGAGAGGGTTAATGACCACTGGGGGAGTGAGGGGAAGTGATCCCCGATTCCCTCCAGTGGTCATCTGGTCAGTTGGGGCACTTTTTTGGGACTTGGACCTGAAAAAAAAGGGTCCAAATAAAGCGGACCAAATTCTCGTCAAAAATGCCCTTGTTTCGATTATCAGCTAAAGATGCCCATCTCTCAGCCGATAACCACGCCCCAGTCCCGCCTTCGCCACGCCCCCGTGATCTTTGTTTGTCTCCATGATGGACTGCAGTTGAGGACGCTCAAAATTGGGTTTTGATTATACCGATTTGGGCACCCACGGGAAACAGACGCCCATCTCCCGATTTGGTTCGAAATATGGGTGTCTTTCTCTTTCGAAAATAAGCCTGATAGTAAAAAAAAAAAAATTTTTTTAATCATTTATAATTTTTCATTTTACTACGGTCACTTGCAAACAGTATTACAGAGATGACTGTACATTAATACAATATTAGGAAAACAATCTCAACTAGATAAATAGATTATATACAATCCTTCTCTTTCTTAGACCACAAAATAAATAGGGAGAGTGAAACAAGACAAGGAGATCAATTAAACAACAGTAAACAAAGAAAACGTGGTATTAACCTGATTATCCCCAGTTATTATTTATCTGAATCATTATTCCACATTGATCATCTGTTTGGCTTCTTCATACCCAAGACTGTGTATAGTCAGTCAGTTTTGTTGGAAACATACTTATTGTCCAATATTAGTGGAAATAATACACCTGATTTCATTTTTTTCTCTTTTAAAACCAGAAATTATTTAACAATACAAACACTTGAATCTCTAATCCAATTCCCACTGATTAAGGTAATCCCAGTTTCACAGGCTTCACTCCTTTTGAATTAATATACTAAGAGGAATCGTTTCAGAGGAAAAAAACTTTAGGAGTCATACCCAGAACTCTGGGAAAACAACAATCTCGATATAAATCATCTGTAATATTCATTTTGTTCAAATTTTTCTGGTCTATTATCATTTTCAAAATCTTAACCGTTCCTACTCCTGTAGAACTTCATTTGCTGTATCAATTTTTCATTCTCAAAGGATTCGATTTGATTATCCATGTGACTCACTAATAAGATTATATCTGAAGCAAAATTATTTACTGCCACCGTTAGGTCCTGGAGCGCCTTCCAGATTATATTCAATGTAACCACAGGAGCCAAAAACTCCAAGCTGATAGCTCTTACGGGTTTAGGAGTGGCACCGCCGACACGGGTTCAGCTGTAAATGACTTCCGTTTCAGCATACACTCCTAACTCACTCTTCCACTCCTTTGCTCATGGTGGTTAAATGACTCGCGAGCGATGAAGTTGTTTCCAGGTCCAAGAGCATTGACGCACCTTTGCCGGCACTAATCAAAGGACTCATCAACCCAGTCATCTGTGGGTTGCTCGTCGTGCAGCGGTCCCACACTTGCTGCACAGGGAACAAAACGCTGGTCATCGGCGGCTGACCCCCCATTGTCCCCTTCCTCTCAGTTAAGGTAACTGCAAATGCAGAGAGGAAATTTCAAGTAAACAAAGACAGAACTTCAGAGGACAGCTGGGCTGTTGAGCGTACGAACTTCAGGTCACCATCTTTCCACTGTCCCTACAATGTTTTTAGGTATATTAAAAGCAAGAAGCTGGCAAAAGAATTGGTTGGACCACTAGATGACAGAGGGGTAAAAGGGGCAATCAGGGAAGACAATGCCATAGTGGAGAGATTAAATGAATTCTTTGCTTTGGTCTTCACCAAGGAAAATTTGGGAGAGATACTGGTGCCAGAAATGATATTCAAAGCTGACGAGTCAGAGAAACTGAATGAAATCTCTATAAACCTGGAGGATGTAATGGCTCAATTTGACAAATTGAAGAGTAGCAAAACTGGACCGGATGGTATTCATCCCAGAGTACTGATAGAATTGAAAAATGAACTTGTGGAACTATTGTTAGTAATATGTAATTTATCTATAACACCAAGCATGGTACCAGAAGATTGGAGGATGGCCAATGTAATGCTGCTTTTTAATAAAGGGTTCCAGAGGAGACCTGGGAAATTATAGACCGGTGAGCCTGACGTTGGTGCCAGGCAAAATGGTAAAGATTATTATAAAGAACAAAATTACAGAGCATACTCAAAAGCATGGATTAATGAGACAAAGCCAACATGGATTTAGTGAAGGGAAATCTTGCCTCACCAATCTATTACATTTCTTTGAAGGAGTGAAGAAACGTGGATAAAGGTGAGCCGGTCGATATCATATATATGGATTTTCAAAAGGTGTTTGAAAGACTCTAGAGGAAACTGGAGAGTCATGGGATAGGAAGGGCTGATTTGTGTGATCAAAAATTAAGTGGATGACCCATGATAGCAACGGATGAGTCTCACATGAGAGAGGTTGACAGACTCATAAAGGACAATCGGAGGATCACTCAAAGCATTACATTGCATCCCTGAAATCTTTTAAAGAGCAATTGAAGAGTTCAGAAGCACAAGAAGGAAATTTTGTTGCAACATGACAATGCTAGGTCTCTCACAGCACAAAACACAACAGAGGCAGTTGCGAAAATGGGTCTATCTTATCCCAACCACCATATAGCCCAGATTTAGCACCATGTGATTTTTGTCTTTTCCAAAATTGAAGGAATACCATTGGGGGCGGGGGATATCATTCAGGTCGAACAGAAGAGGTGGAAAGGACTGTGAGCAAATGGTTTTTGAGAAGCTGTGTAGTTTTCAAAAACTTGTCCATTGTTGACAGAAATTGTGGCGGATAGTGGTGACTATGTAGAAAAGTAATTACATGTAATAAAGAGCAAATTTCAAGCATTATTTTTGTTCATTACAATATCTTCATTTAATCAAAAGTTGTGGAGGTATTTCTTTTCATTTAATGCTCATATAATCAAGCAAAGGACAGGATCTTTCATTCTGTGTAAAGAGGTGTTGATGTGGAATTGGGCAATCTTTTGACAGATTATTGTCAGCAGTATAACTTCTAAAGGAACAGAGTGACATTGTAGTCAAATTCAGATGTTTCCTGTAACTTCAAGAATGCATTTTGAAACAAGAAACAGCAAAAGATATATTCCAACAATTGGGAATCCCAACCATACAGTTTTTTTGTTTTGACCAAAATCTTCCAAGATTATCTTCAGGAATCTAAGTCAATAGGGGTCTTCTGTGTCACCTTCAGTATACATTGAGGAATAGCGTTTCTTTATGGCTATCAATACCTTTCTAGAAACTTAAGAGAAGAAAAGGTAAGCCAAGGCCTCCATAATACTCATTATGCTCTGTTTTGGCCTCCGAGTCTGGATTCCCACCTCTTATCAGCTATCTGTCTTAAGGTACCATTTCGCCTATTAAAATCTTGTTAACTGATAACTTAAAATCAAGGAAGAATTATATAGGGTACTTATTGTATACAATTGGATAAATTAATTTGACAGATTCAAGGCCAGAGCAGTACTTACAGAGGAGAACAGTACTCACCTGAGCATGTTGGAGTGACATCATTTTCTTTCTTCATAGAATAAGTTCTTTAGTCTTAACAGTTTACATTTTATTTAAGATTTGATATACCGTAAAGTCTGGCGAGTGAGTTAATGTGGTTTACAATAAGATCACAATATCTTAAAATTGAAAAGGAAATCCATAAAATGATAGGAAAGGTCTCGCAAGCAAAATAACAGAGTACTACAAATCCATTGAGTGCAAGCACAGGCAGACCAACTATCTGGTTGGGCACATTGGCACAATCCCAAATGCCTTGTGAGAAAAAAATGTTTTTAAGGCGGTCTTAAATTTAGTGAATGATTTGTTCCCCACAGATATCCGGGGTGGTGTGGGGGGTCATTTCAGAGCCATGGGGCCAAGAAAAAGAAAGTGGATTATCATGTTTGCTTATTGCGAGCCAACCTAGGTTCAGGCAGAACAAGATGCTGGGAACCTAGGGATCTTATTGACCTTGTAGGGGGGTATAAGGGAGAGTCAAAGAAAGATAAGGTGGGACACCTACACAAGAGGGTTTGTGAGTCAGACAAAGAATCTTAAAAAGAACTTGGCAATGAATGGGATGCCAATGTAGGTGAAGGTAAAAGGGGGGGGGGGGTGTTGAGATGGTTGAACTTCAAAGCATGGCAAAGGAGTCTAATGGCCGTATTTTGGAGAGTCTGCATGCGTTTGGCTTGATAGGAAGGGATGCCAGCATTGATAAAATTGACTGTCTGATTCCTCAGTTCATCTTTTATTTATTTATAAAATTCCTTGTCAGGTTTCTTAATGTATATTTTTGTTTGTTTTTGGAAAGGCTGCCATCATTGAGCAGCAGTCAACATTTTTACAGAGTTTTGATTTTCATGCTATTCTTGCTCGTTATCCCAGAAACCAAAGAATTCCAGTGGCATAAAGATGTGTTCCTGATGAGGCCACACTGTGTTGCAATTATATAAGTTTATAGGAAATATTTCTCAAACTTCATAAAATGAAATTTATAAGAATTATTTGTATTTTAATTCTAGCAGTGGCCACCTTTACCAATTGTATAGTATCACTGATCCTCTAGTGTGCTCAGTATAGAAAAATATTGTGTTAAATTCAATTGAAAATTAAAGGTGAGTTCAATGCAAAATTTTACCACTGCTCACCAATCCATTTATTAGCCCAAAAAAGGTTCCTGGAAAATTCTTATTGTCTATAAATAAAATAAGCCAAATCTGATTATATTTAAAAAGTAATTCAGTATTAAATGTATTTATCTTTTGTGATATTCAGAAGTTGCCGTGGTTTCATATCTTGTTCATAAATCCTTATCTTCATATCAAAAGTAATTTAGATATCTCCACATCCAACCATTGTTTTACACAATACTGAGCTTCTTTAGAATGGCTCTGAAAAGACGAGTAAAAAAAAAAACATAATCTGAATGGTTTTAAACAAAAGAACTCTCCAAGTACTTCAGGAAACAACCATCTACTTTACTGAACAATTTTAAGTCTGACCCAGAAAGACACAGTGCATGCGCCTTGGAACCCAAATTTAGACACCCACATCAATATGGAGGGTCTGAGCAACTGCTGTAAGTAATATATTCTTCAAAAAGGTTAATGTCATCAGCAAGTAAGTTCATAAAAAGTGCTGCCACATGATCTCCATATTTAAGGCCATTGGTATAAGAATCTTGCCAGGAAAAAAATCTTGTTCATATTGAATTACATTTAAACATATATCCCCTGCTTTCTGAATTCTGTATTGCTTACCACAGGAAGCTTTACATCTTGCACACTATCTTGAAATACTGTCCAATGTTGAAACTGAAGAGCCTTTTCACTGTATAAACTGAAGAGTAATATTCTATCTGGTTTTAATTTTTCTAGTGGTGTTAACCTATATATAACTGGTTGCATAGACAAATTGACTAAACCAATTTACTAGAATCACAGTCGGTGTCCAGATAATAGTTTGTAGTTTTATATTTTATTTTCACTTTCTGTACTGTTTTTACTGAAGGGCAGGCCAAGGTGATGTACAGGCTAAATCAAAGAAAAAAAAAAAGGAACGTCAATTAATTGACAGGACAGAAAGCAAATATACAAGAGCATACACTCAAAATTAAATAAACAATACAATAATGTATATTTGAAATCCAGTTGTGAGTATGTTGTACATCAGTCTGTGTCTGTTGTATGTGGGGAATAGGCATGATATCCCTAAATGTGACACCTGACCATTGATCATATGGAGAAGTTCTTCATCTTCTCTAAGTCTGATCAAGGTCCATTAACATTGTTGAAATTGACCTTCATGGGGCCTAAAGTTGTACTGGAGGTTGGCAATATGTCAACATCAAGGAAACGTTGCTTTGGCTTGAAGTTGAATATCTGTAGAAGCTGCGGAGATGGAAGCAAGTCTCAGCAAATTAAAGTGAAAGATTCTAGTTTATCAGTAATGTCTGTTCTGGTGAACTGCTCTATTTTTATGCAGATGACATCTTCCTGTTACCAATTGATTTGGATCAAAATTTACTAGCATTAACAGATTCTATCAGTAAAATTTAAACATGGGCTCTGAAGGTTCAGCTTAAACTTAATATGGAAAAAAAACCCAAGCTTTTATGGTTTGGTTAGCATGCTGAATCTATCTCCGGTTTAATACAGATATTTGATGGAACATACTTTAAAACTGATAGCTTCTAAAGTATTGGGGATCTTACTGGACTCATTAAGCTTTGAGAAGTTCTAAGAGGAGAGGACATTTCTCAGGGTAAGTGAACATTTTGCTCTGTGCTTTGGTGATTTAACGATTGAGGATAAAAGAGGAATTGTAGGTTTATTGATAGTTTGAATTAAATTTTGCTTTTTTTTAACTAGTTTCCATAGTATAAAACCCTTTTACCCACAGCCTACAGTATTAACAGCCTCTAGAAGGCACAGCAGAGCCTAGATCATACTTTATTAAAAAAAAAAATAATCAAGCTTTATTAACTAGTTTCTATAGGGTAAACCCTTTTCCCCATAGTTTTAAACTGACACTTTCTTCTAGAGGTAGAAACTTTAACTGTAATAGCCAAGAGCATTAAAAAGGATAGTAGGAGAGCAGGGCTCAAACTTTGTCTCAAAAGAAAAAGTTGTTTTCTGTTCTTTGGCTGGGGGAGAGGTAGCAGTGCTTTGACCTAAATTAGGTGTTATTTAAGCTACTGTGAAGAAAGTAGAATAGGTTACTATGGCAACCTGATTACTGTGTTAACTTCAGAGGGTCTATTTGAAGCATTCCCCTTAAAATTGAAACTATATAGAGACCTGAGAAAAGAGGACATTTTCTGGGTAAGTAAATATTATTTTGCTCTGTGCTTAGATTTATTGATAGTTTGAAATTAAAAAATTGAACATTTATTAACTAGTCCACATAGTATAAAACCCTTTTCCCTGTAGTTTTAAAACTTGAACTTTCTGCCGTAGCCTGCAGCATTAACAGATAGCCTCTAGAAGGCACAACAAGTGTGATATGGGACATTAGACCTGTAAGCCTGACTTCTGTGCCGGGAAAAATAGTGGAAACTATTATAAAGAATAAAATTACGGAAAACATAGACAACCATGATTTAATGGGACAGAGTCAGCATGGTTTCAGCCAAGGGAAATCTTGCCTCACCAATTTGCTTCTTTTCTTTGAAGGTGTGAATAAACGTGGATAAAGGTGAGCCAGTTGATCTAATGTATCTAGATTTTCAGAAAGCTTTTGATAAGTTTCTCATGAGAGACTCCTGAGAAAATTAAAGAGTTGCGGGATATGAGACAAGGTTCTGGTGTGGATTAGAAATTGGTTATTGGACAGAAAAAAGAGGGTAGGGTTAAATGGCCATTTTGTTGAACAAAGGAGGGTGAATAGTGGAGTGCCGCAGGGATCTGTACTGGGACTGGTGCTATTAACCATATTTATAAATGTTCTGGACAAATGCAAAGTGATGCACATTGGGAAGAATAATCCGAATCAGTTACCTGATGCTAGGGGAACACCTTAGGAGTCAGCACTCCAGAAAAAGATCTAGGTGTCATTGTAGACAGTACGCCGAAATCTTCTGCCTAGTGCAGCAGCAGCAGTCAAATAAGACCAAGAACATGACAATGCCGCTATATCGCTGCACGGTGCGTTCAGTTCTGGTCGCCGTATCTCAAAAAAAGCTACAATGGAATTAGAAAAGGTACAAAGAAGAATGACCATATTGATAAAGGGGCTATAACTCCTCTTATATGAGGAAAGGCTAAAGAGGTTAGGGCTCTTCAGCTTGGAAAAGAGATAGTTCAGAAGGAGATATGATTGAGGTCTACAAAATCCTGAGTGGTGTAGAATGGGTAAAAGAGAATCAATTTTTCTCTCTTTCAAAAAGTGTAAAGACCAGGGGGACACTCAATGAAATTACATGGAAATACTTTTAAAACAAATAGGAGGAAATATTTTTTCACTCAACGAATAGTTAAGCTCTGGAACTCATTGCCAGAGGATTTGTAACAGCGATTAGCATATCTGGGTTTAAAAATGTTTTGGAGAAGTCCCTGGAGGAAAAGCATGTAACCTGATCCCAGCGTGTTCCAGTCCGCCTGATCCCAGCGTGTTCCAGTCCGCCTGATCCCAGCTTGTTCCGGTCCGCCTGATCCCAGCTTGTTCCAGTCCGCCGATCCAGCTTCCCCCTTGCTCGTCCCAGTCCATCTGCGCCAGCCTGCTTGTTCCGGTCCAAATGCTCTAGTGTGTTCCAATCTGCCTGCTCCGCCTGCTCCAAGCTCGTTCCAGTCTGCATGATCCAGCTTCCCCTTGCTTGTTCCAGTCCATCTGCTCCAGCCTGCTTGTTCCGGTCCAAATCCTCTAGTGTTCCAGTCCGCCTGATCCGCCTGCTCCAAGCTCGTTCCAGTCCACCGATCCAGCTTCCCATGCTTGCTCCAGTGTTCCAGTCCACCTGTTCCAGCTTCTCCCTGTTCCAGTCCATCTGCTCCAGCCTACTTGCTCCGGTACACCTGCCCAGCCTGCCTGCTCCAGTACATCTGCTCCAGCGTGCTCCAGTCCGCCTGATCCGCTGCGAGCCTCTCAGCCATTGACTTACCTGCCTGCCTGCTGCTACCTTATCAACCATTGACTTACCTGCTCGCCTGCCTGCCTGCGAGCCTCTCATCCATTGACTTACCTGCCTGCTGCTAGCTTGTCAACTATTAACTTACCAGTCCATCAATTCCAAACCTCCAACCCAGCTCTCCATTCTATCTATCTGCTTAACACCTTAGTCACCACACAGTCACCTGCTACACCTCAGTCACTACGTATGGCTCCTATCCACATTCTCTTCCTTGCCCTGTCCCTTCGTAATCTCTTCTCCTCCACACCCCCACTGTCCACCATTGGAACTCGTAGCCCTCCCGCCTGGCCCGCCACGGCAATACCCTTTTCACCCCATCCCTCACCACCTCACCATCCCTCTTGTCCCCCTCCTCTATCCTGGCTCTCAACCTTCAACACTTCCTTCCTGCTATTAATCCATCCCCATTCCTCCTCAGTGCACCCCGTCTTCGTCGCCTTCGTCCTCCCCCTCCCTCCTCCGCTCTCTCTTGCTCCTCCTCCTCCTATCCACGGGAGACATTAACCCTAATCCAGGTCCCCCTCATCTGTCCCCGTCCTACCCATGTGGACGATCCCGGGACGTCTCCAATCTCATCTCTATTCCCCTCCTCCCCCCTTCTTCCCTCCCCTTCTCTTGCGCCTTGTGGAATGCCCACTCAGACTGCAACAAACTGCCCTTTACCCACGATCTCTTCATCTCCCACTCCCTTCAACTGCTCGCCCTAACCGAAACCTGTATCTCCCCGGACGACTCTGCATCAGTCGCAGCCCTTTGCCATGGTGGTTACCTCTTCTCACACACTCCCTGCCCAGTTAGCCGCGGTGGAGGCGTTGGGTTACTACTCTCGCCCTCCTGTAGTTTCCAACCCCTCCTCCTACCGCAGTCTCACTGTTTCTCATCCTTTGAAGCCCACTCCATCCGGCTATTCAACCCTCTACCACTCAGAGTGGCAGTCATCTACCGCCCCCTGATAAATCCTTCTCTTCCTTCCTTACCAACTTCGATGCCTGGCTCTCTGTTTTTCTTGAACCCTCATCTCCGTCTTTCATTCTCGGAGACTTTAATATACATGCTGATGACCCATCCGACCCTCACGCTTCTAAGTTCCTCACCCTAACTTCCTCCTTCAACCTCCAGCTGTGCTCCATCACCCCTACTCACCGTGACGGCCATTGTCTTGACCTCGTCCTTTCCTCATCCGGCTCACCATCCAATTTCAAGCTTCAGCTCTTCCTCTCTCCGATCACCACCTGATCACATTCACACTTCTTCACCCCCCCCCCCCCGCCCCGCCCAACCTTAACCACCACCTCCATGAATCTCCAGGCCATTGACCCCCTCACCTTATCCGCTAGTATCTCTAATCTCCTCCCATCCATCATGTCCTCCGAGACTGTCGACAAAGCGGTCTCCGCTTACAATGCCGCTCTCTCCTCTGCTCTGGACACCCTCGCACCATCCACCTCCCGTCCCACAAAGCGTACTGATCCCCAGCCTTGGCTGACCCCTTGCATCCGTTACCTTCGCTCCTGCGCATGATCTGCCGAACGCCTCTGGAGGAAATCTCGTACTCATTCAGACTTCCTTCACTATAAATTCATGCTATCCTCCTTCCACTCCTCCCTATTCCTTGCAAAACAGGACTATTACACCCAATTGACCAATTCTCTCAGCTCCAACCCTCGTCATCTCTTCGCCACCCTTAACTCTCTCCTCAAGGTGCCCCCCGCTCCCACTCCCCCCTCACTCTCTCCTCAATCACTGGCTGATTACTTCCACGACAAAGTGCAAAAGATCAACCTTGAGTTCACTACCAAGCCATCACCCCCCACCCCCCCCTCTTCACCCATTAACCCTCTCCCTCAACCAACCAACCCAGGCCTCCTTCTCCTCCTTTCCTGACATCACCGAGGATGAAACCTCCCGCCTTCTTTCCTCCTCGAAATGCACCACCTGTTCCTCTGATCCCATCCCCACCAACCTACTTAACACCATTGCCCATACTGTCAACCCCTCCATCTGTCGCATCCTTAACCTCTCTCTCTCCACTGCAACTGTCCCTGACACCTTCAAGCACGCCATAGTCACACCTCTCCTCAAAAAAACCATCACTTGACCCTACCTGCCCCTCCAACTATCGCCCCATCTCTCTCCTACCCTTCCTCTCCAAAATACTTGAGCGCGCCGTTCACAGCCGCTGTCTTGATTTTCTCTCCTCTCATGCCATCCTCGACCCACTCCAGTCCGGTTTCCGCCCTCTCCACTCGACAGAAACAGCACTCTCTAAAGTCTGCAATGACCTGCTCTTAGCCAAATCCAGAGGACACTACTCCATCCTCATCCTCCTCGATCTTTCTGCCGCTTTTCACACTGTCAATCACGATTTACTTCTCGCCACACTGGCCTCATTTGGGTTCAAGGGCTCTGTCCTCTCCTGGTTCTCCCCTATCTCTCCCACCGCACATTCAGGGTGCACTCTCATGGATCTTCCTCCACTCCCATCCCGCTATCTGTTGGAGTTCCCCAGGGATCTGTTCTTGGACCCCTTCTCTTCTCTATCTACACCTCTTCCCTAGGCTCACTGATCTCATCTCATGGCTTCCAGTATCATCTTTACGCTGATGACACCCAGCTCTATCTCTCCACACCAGACATCACCGCAGAGACCCAGGTCAAGGTATCGGCCTGCCTATCCGACATTGCTGCATGGATGTCCAACCGCCACCTGAAGCTGAACATGTCCAAGACCGAGCTCTTCGTCTTTCCAACTAAGCCCACTTCTCCTCTTCCCCCACTCTCTATCTCAGTTGATGGCACCCTCATCCTCTCCGTCTCATCTGCCCGCAACCTCGGGGTCATCTTCGACTCCTCCCTCTCCTTCTCTGCGCATATCCAGCAGACTGCCAAAACCTGTCGCTTCTTCCTTTTCATCATCAACAAAATTCTCCCTTTCCTCACTGAGCACACCCACCCGAACTCTCGTCCACGCTCTCATTACCTCTCGCCTCGACTACTGCAACTTGCTCCTCACTGGCCTCCCAATCAGCCATCTATCCCCCCTTCAATCCATTCAGAACTCTGCCGCACGTCTTATATTCCGCCAGAACCAATATACTCATATCACCCCTCTCCTCAAGTCGCTTCTCTGGCTTCCGATCAGGTACCGCATCCAATTCAAGCTTCTCCTCCTTACTTACAAATGCACTCACTCTGCTGCTCCTCACTACCTCTCTACCCTCATCTCCCCCTACGTTCCTGCCCGTAACCTCCGCTCACATGACATCCCTCCTCTCCGTACCCTTCTCCACCATTGCCAACTCCAGGCTCCGCTTATTTTGACTTGCCTCACCCTATGCCTGGAACAATCTCCCTGAATCCCTACGCCAAGCCCCCTCCCTACCCATCTTCAAATCCTTGCTTAAAGCTCACCTCTTCAATGCGGCATTCGGAACCTAACCTTTCGAACATATAGGTTGCCCCAATCTGTCTGACCTATCAGATTAACTGTACATTTGTCTTTTAGATTGTAAGCTCTTCGAGCAGGGACTGTCCTTCCATGTTAAATTGTACAGCGCTGCGTAGCCCTAGTAGCGCTTTAGAAATGTTAAGTAGTAGTAGTAGTGTTATTGAGATAGACATGGGGGAATACAGTGGTTGGCCCTAGGATTGGTAACATGGAATGATGCTACTGTTTGGGTTTCTGCCAGATACTTGTGACCTGGATTGGCTTCTGTTGGAAGCAGGATATACTGGGCTAGATGGACCGTTGGTCTGAGCCAGTATGGCTGTTCTTAGTTTTTAGGTTAATAGGTACGGTCATTTTATAAACTGAGACGGTTGCGACTGATTCATTCATATCCTGTTCAACAACATTTTAGAGTACTTGTGCAAACTACTGTGCTGACCCAAGTAGATTATTGTGTAATGCTCTTTATTCTGGAATTTCAATGAAACTTAAGAAAATTTGTTTAGTGCAGAGTGCAGCTGTAAGATTGATATGTAAGAATTGTAGATATGATTATGTTACTCCTTTACTATTGAATCTTCACTGGCTCCCGGTTGAACTTAAAATGAGTTTAAGTGATATTGTTTGGCCTTTAAAAATCTGCATGGGGAGGTGCCAGAAGATTTGCCCTTTTTATTTCAGTTGTTGGGTGGTTTCACAAGGTCATAATTGGGTCCATTTATTACCATCTTTTCCATCAATGAAAGGAATTAAACAAATCTGTATATGAAAAAATCTGTTTGCTGTCGAATGGTTAAGGTTTGTAATTCATTACCTTTAGAAATTCGTTTGATTCCTTCATATATGGCCTTTCATTAAAAAAAAAAACCTATCTTGTTAATAAGTTTTGTATGATTTTCTTCTTTTTGGTTGCTAATTATGTTTAGAAAGATGTATTTATTGGACTGTGTTGTGACCCACTCTGAACCTGTTTTGTGGGGATACAGTGGGATACAAATCTCTAATATAACATTGTGATACCCACACAGTGAATTTAGCAAAGGCAAAGAGGTAGCGGCCTTAGTTCCCATTAGAGTATGATGCTGAGAGCAGGGAGATTTTGACTATACCCCTACTTCCTCCCAAGCATTTCTGCAGAGAGGATCATTTACCCTTGAACAAGTCTGGGTGATTGTACCTGTTTTTGAAGGCCCTGTTAATAGCCATTGGTAGACCACAGGAGACCAGGAAGATATCATTTGTTCCTCTGCTTCTCTTGCGCCTTCAGCATCTGAAGGTGCTGGAGAGAAGGATCCAAGAAACATTGAAATAAGCATCATATGAACATTAGTGCATCAGCTGCATGGATTACAATGTATAATGGGGTTTCAACCAATCTCGGAAACTCTTGTGGTGCCTTCAGGTGTGGCATCTATGCCAGTTCTTCAAGGTGCCATCTGTTGGTACTAGCCATTTCAATGTTCATTTCAAATATATTGGGAAAGGAAGCTCCACTTAGGCATCATTGTAGTTTAGAGTCTAGACTGCAGTAGTTAAGGAATACCCTCACTTAGGTTTAGACTGTTAACCAGGTCTGTAGTCCGGCATCTCTACTAAAACAGTATTCTGATTTAGTGTCTGAGAAGTTCTGGTGTTTTGACTATGGATTTGAAAGGTACCCTGGCCAGGAGTTGACAACTCGCCCTTTGAGGAAATTAATAGGTCTCCTTGGAGGACCTTTCCTTTCATGGTTGCCTCAAGGAGGAGGATATCCAAACGGGAAATGCCTGGATATCCTCCAGTTTCTCAACTCTCAAAGTCATCATAGTGCCCATTCATGGTATCCTAAAATAGCCACAAATGAGAATGTTGGGGAGCCCTCTCTCTGTGCATTTTGTTGATAAGAAATATCATTGATTCGATAGACAGAAGCTACCAAATCAGTTGGTAGTGTTGAATACCAAAAAGACCAAAAGAACCCTTCCCTTCTGGACATGTGTCCATGAAGAGACATCATTGTGAGAGGATACTACATAACTTAGAATGCAAGTCCTAACTGGATGATTACTTTTGCCATACCAAGATCATAAACTCCTCCAAGGTAGCACAGGGCTTGCCAGATTGGAAATGGTGACTACTCTGATATATCCTTAAAGATCTCTTCTATATATCTCTGTGCTTTATCCTCTTCCAGGTCTACCATTCTAGCCTACTGAGATCACTCATTTTTTGAGAGCTAGGAAATCTATATTAAGTGCACACTTACAGCCTCTCACTAACTGATATTAACCATACATTTTGCACGGAGACCAAAGTACTTGGTAACCCCCATCATGCTGCTGGACTGCTGAATGTATCTTAATGTTGTTGAGTTGCAAGTACGGTTGCTTCATCTAATGTAAAGTCCTTAAAATTTATTTGGTGTCCATTATTTTAGTTTATCAATTTTCTACAAAAGGACAACAGTAAACCCATTGATTAAGGGTTACTCCCTTTTATTCAAAAGCCTGGCAATTGTGAAAAAAAATTTCCTTTTATCCTCTCAATCAGAATAACAGACTCTAAATCGAGGAATATTCTTGAAGTGGTGGGAGAGAGAGAGAGGCAGGGTAGAGAAAAGGACAGTGAAATTACTTAGTTTTTTGCAAATCTGTGTACAGTTCTGACAAAAAATGTGTAGAGTTGCAACATGATTGTCCATTCATGTGTTCACATTGTACAGCCCTTTAGAAGAGACTTTCATTTGGACAGAGACTTCTACAAAGTGAGTTTGTTACCTCTCTCAAAAAGCTACTTAGTGTTGCTATATAAAATCCATCATCAAAGAAACAAGTCAGCCCTCAGTTATAGGATTCCCCATTTGTGTAGTTGATTTATCCTGCTTGTTAATGGAGAAAATGAAATAGCCTACCATTTCAGTACAGTTGTTTGTTTTGGGGGGGGGGGGGGGGGGATTTGTCTAGGTTTTTTTTTTCACCCTTCCTTCAACTTCATACCATGACCCCTTTTCCCTAGAGGAGGGTAACCAATTGTTTCAGTTGACATTACGGGAATTAATCTGGATTTATGAATTAAAAGGCAGTGAAGCCGCAGGGTTTGAATGATCCTATTGAATAGAATACTGTAAGTTAACCCTATGACATGTTATGCATTTGATAAAGTTATTTTGAATGATTCACATTAACGCATTATGACATTATAGCATACATTTATTTTCAGAGAACGAATGCTGCCAGCCAGAGAATTCACTACTAGGCAGTTTCACGTGCATTTTTAAATTTCTCCGCTTTAGGGTCCCTACAGATTCACACATTACTGTGTTGGGATGGATTCTCCAAGTCCTCCACTTTAGTCCATAACTAGAAGATTGGAGGGTGGCCAATGTGACACCGATTTTTTTAAAAGGGTTCTAGGGGTGATCTGGGAAATTAGACCGGTAAGCCTGATGTCGGTGCTGGGTAAAACAGTGGAAACTATTATAAAGAATAAAATTACAGAACACATAGACAAGCATGGTTTAATAGGACACAGCATGGGTTCAGCTGAGGGAAGTCATGCCTCACCAACTTGCTTCATTTCTTTGAAGGCGTGAATAAACATGTGGATAAAGGTGAACCGGTTGATGTAGTGTATCTAGATTTTCAGAAATCTTTTGATAAAGTTCCTCATGAGAGACTTCTGAGAAAATTAGAGTCATGGGATAGGAGGCAAGGTTCTGGTGTGGATTAGAAATTGGTTATTGGACAGAAAACAGAAGGTAGGGTTAAATGGTCATTTCTCTCAATGGAGGAGGGTGAACAGTGGGGTGCCACAGGGATGTGTATTGGAACCGGTTCTATTTAACATATTTATAAATTATATGGAAATCGGAACGATGAGTGAGGTGATTAAATTTGCAGATGATACAAAACTATTCAAGGTTGTTAAAACACTAGCGGACTGTGAAATATTGCAGGAAGACTGGGCATCCAAATGGCATATGAAATTCAATGTGGACAAATGCAAAGTGATGCACATAGGAAAGAATAATACAAATCATAGTTACCTAGAAAAAGATCTAGGTGTCGTTGTGGATAATACGCTGAAATCTGCTCAGTGTGTGGCGGCTGTGGCCAAAAAAGCAAACAGGATATTTGGAATTATTAGGAAAGAGATGGTGAATAAGACAGAAAATACTATAATGCCTTTGTATCGCTCCATGGTGCGACTGCACCTTGAGTATTGTGTTCAGTTCTGGTCGCCGTATCTTAAAAAAGATATAGCAGAATTAGAAAATGTTCAAAGAAAAGTGGACCAAAATGATAAAGGGGATGGAACTCTTCTCGTATGAGGTTAGGGCTCTTCAGCTTGGAAAAGAGAAGGATGAGGGGAGATATGATTGAGGTCTACAAAATCCTGAATTGTATAGAACAAGTAGAAGTAAATCAATTTTTTTACTCGTTCCAAAAGTACAAAGACTAGGGGACACTTGAGGAAGTTACATGGAAATACTTTTAAAACAAATAGGAGGAAATATTTTTTCACTCAACGAATAGTTAAGCTCTGGAACTCTTTGCCGGAGGATGTGGTAGCAGCGTTTATTGTATCTGGGTTTAAAAAAAGTTTTGGACAGTCTGCTATTGAGACAGACATGGGGAAGCAATTGCTTGCCCTGGGATTTGTAGCATGGAGTGTTGCTGCAATTTGGGTTTCTGCCAGGTACTTGTATCCTGGATTGGTCACTGTCTGAAACAGGATACTGGGCTAGATGGACCATTGGTCTGACCCAGTATTGCTATTCTTATGTTCTGTGTGCTGGAGGTTTTCTGCCCTGGGTATGTACCATCAGGACCAATAGGTATACCCTCTTTCATTTGTGTAAGTGCCTCAAGTTCATCCTCTTCCTTAAGTTGGTTTGTAATTCTTTCACAATTATCAATGCCATTTCTATATCATGTCCTCCTCTGTCAGTAAATAATGAGAAAAATAAGTTAAAATATCTGCCTTTTGCTGGTTGTCCTCTTCACTATTCCCAGTTTTCTCCCTTCTTAACCTATTGCCCCTTGGTTTTTTTACTCTTCCATAAATATCTGAAGACATTTTTCTTCTCCTTTTTGGTTCTTATTCTAAGTGCCCTCATGCCTCACCTTGTTTTTTGGGTTTTTATTCCTCTTGATAATTCTGTATAGGATATTTTAAAATATTTTTATATAAACATCTTTGCTCACACAGTTTTTGTAATCTCCTTAGAGAACCCTATTAATCTATTCCTTTTTCTTTGTTAATCTGCCTTACATTATAATTTGTTGCATTCTTAATGCTCCCTTTTATTGCTGATAAGAATTTCTCTCTGCTGTTTTAGCTCTGTTTCCCAGCATGAATCTTGCTCATCTTGTAGTCTCCTTGGGAAGTCAAAGACTTAGTATAATTTAATTCAGTGTTGAACCACATGATGCAATTATCACTAGACCCTGAATTTTTCCTTACCATGAATAAAACAACTCTGCCTCCATTTGTCAGTGCCAAATGTAGTGTAGCATCCTTCCAAGTGGACTGTTTACTAGGTGCTTGAAGACACCTCTTGTATGATATCCAGGAAGTGTCCTCTCATAGCTGATGTTGCAGTAGGTAGGCTCCATTGCACATCTAGTAGACTGAAGTCACCACAAGTAATATCCCCCTTTTTACATGCTCTTCTGTTGATGAGTTGTGTCTCAATCTACCCCTTCCTTATGCTGGAGATCTATATATAATCTGGATTTTCCCCCTTTTTCAAGGCAAGCTATATTAATTAGTTTCTCTCTTTATTTTACTGGCTAGTGTTGTGTTCTTTACATAAAGGGCTGCTCTTCTTATCCAGGTGCTGTATTCTTCCCTTTTAAAGAGATTTAGCCTGGGATGAGTTCTAGTACTTGTTTCCATTATACAGGACTCTGATTACATCTAGATTCACAGTTCTGCCTGCAGTATAATGGCCTTCAGTTCTGTGATTTGTTAACAAAACCTGGAGGATTTATACGTGTGACTAAAATGTTGTTCCTCCTCCCTCTCTCTTTTTTTTTTTTTTCATTTTGCTCGTTACCACTTTGACCTCTCACTCTTTCCTCTATTTTTGCTTGTTGTCTCCTGAGCTAAGGCTAGAAGATTAAAAAGTGAAACAGTAGAGAGACACATTAAAGGAAAAATTAAAACTGCCTTCATGCTAAAACTTTTGTAGCATAAGCCAGCTAACCTGCTAGTCATAATAAATATAAAGAAATCTATTAGGCTGTTCATTCCAGTTTATTCTCAGGTTTATATTTTATTTTGTTATTGTAATGGAGAGATCAAGGAAAATCCAGATTTGGAGGCTGTGTGATATTAACTTGCCCAAAGCCCCAAAAGGACTTGTCCTGACTACTTGACCAGCATTTCCAAGCCACTGAGGCAAGCCTCACATGTGAATAACAACTAGACATAATGAGAGGTCATGAAGACCAGAAACTGACACTGCCTGCAGTCATCACTTCAGGCCTATTCTCCTTTTATGTGCCATTTGAACTACAGGATTAGGGCCATCTTTAGGGCAACAGCATACTTGCAAAGTGAGAGTGTGTTTTGATCCTTGAGAAGGGGCAAGAAAGATAGGATAGAAAGGAGGAAAAGTATCTTTTGGTTTTCAATTCATTCCCAGCTTAGAACCCTATTAATCTATTCCCACCAGTCTGCAAACTGACTGAAAATGATGAACATGAAACAATGCCAACAAGATAAGGATGAGAGAGAGGTTAACACACTTTTCTCCCCATAATTCTATATTCAGTGCATGTACAATTCTTAATTCAGTATTATGTAATGTGTAAACATTAAGACAAAGATAATGTGCCAGTTCATTTCAGCTTTCTCTTAGTAATATGGTTACTTTTATTGCAGAGGCACCATGAAATCTCGGACACCAACCAGTGTGGCCAGAACTGCTGCTCCTGGTGTTGATGGAAACAAAAGAAAAACTTACAATCCTGAAAACTATTCAAGGTATATAGTCTTGATACTTAGTGTATGATTCAAGGGCAACTTGTACTTATATTCATCTCCTTCAGTGAACCACTTAATAAGCTCAGAACTTATTATAGTAAAAAGGATGACAATAGATAAAACTGAAACGGTCTGCCCATTAAGATGGTTAGGGTTGTAACAGCTTCTACCTGTAGGTTACTTCACATTGCTTTCTTAGAAAATAAGTTATTTCAATGCTGTTTTGAGTGCTGTTTTGAGCTGAAGTGCTCAATCCTTTGGTTTCGATCCTTTTCCCGTTTAAGGATCCTCCGTGTATATCCTTCTTTCTTTGTAATTCCATCATTTTGTCTCCATCACATTTTCTGGAAGGGCAGTCCAGGCATCCGAAGGCAAGGAGGAGGCGAGCTGCTAAGAGGATATTGTGCCTGACCAGAATTGAAGGTCTGGCTATGCCAGAGGTGGATCCCAAGATTGAGTGATAGAGAGTAGTGGTAAACAGTGGTCACTCCAAGGAAATAGGGCTGATCAGTGGAGTTCATCAGGGGTCAGAGAATAAGAAAAGCTATGTTGAGCATGACTAAGGACCATTGAGGCCAACATCCTGTTTCTGGCAATGGTCGGTCCAGGACACGAGAACCCAGAAAATCCCAAAAAGTAAATCTGTTTCTCATTGCTCATCCCTGGAAATCATCTATGGGTCTCACAAGTCTGCCTGCAGAATATTTTTATGGACCTTTTCACCCTGAACGTATTTTTGAACCCTGCTGTTAGTTGCCTTGATCACACCCTTCAGCAGCATATTCCACAGTTTATACACTATGTAAAAAAAAAATCCTACAGTTTTCTTTGGCTGATTATTATTGCTATCATGGGGTGATTCTTTTTTGTGTGTTTGAAAGGTTAAACAACCATTCCATATTTGACCATTCCATATCATCAAGCTGATCAATCCATAGACTGGTGGGTTGTGTCCATCTACCAGCAGGTGGAGATAGAGAGCAAACTTTTGCCTCCCTATATGTGGTCATGTGCTGCCGGAAACTCCTCAGTATGTTCTCTATCTCAGCAGGTGGTGGTCACACACAGCAGCAGCTCTGGCTAGGCCTCCAAGCCTAATTTTTAGGTTTTGTTGAGTGCCTGGGGTTGAGGGCTCTTTTGAGCAAGTGCAAACCTGGTGGTGCCAGGTCCCTCCTTTTCTCCCCTCTCCCGCTGGCTCCGTTAAAAAAAAAAAAAAAATTTTGAACGTCCTTAAAGGCGTTTATTTTGACGTTTATTTAAGCATCTATTGCAGCTACTCACTGGGACACCAGGTCGTTACAACTCGGAGCGGACAGCAGGTAATTTTTACCTTTTTATAGCGGGCAGGGGGTTCCCCGATTCTTCTCCTCGTGGCATATGGCGTCGGAGGGCGAGGGCGCAAAGGGTCGCTCCCTGGGTCGCTTGAGCGCTTCTAGAGGGGATGCGGGGGTCTTAAAGCCTGATTCGCCCTTTTTGGGTGACAGTTTCGTGACCGATGAATGGTCCCGGTCCTTCCTCCGGCGTGGCGGTTTTTCCCGCCATAAACGCCCATCCCCCGCTCCTCGCCTCCGCCATCTTGGCCGGCCACGCGGCTCGGACGGCTTCTTCTTGGGCCGCCCTTGAGGTTGGAGACATTAATGCCATGAACGCCCTTAATTTGGGCGACGGCACAGAAGCGGCTAAAGTTAAGAGCCGTTCTTCCCGCGCGGCTCCTTCGCGGAGTTTCGCGCCGGACGCCATTTTGGATGCGCAGCATGTCTCTCCCCCGCTATTGCGAGCGCCGGTTGAGGGTGCGTCTAGGGCTGTTGCCCAGGCTGCGGAAGTGCACAGTCTGGGGGGTTTCTCCCCCGAGTTTGTTTTGCTGCTGCATCAGGCCTTCCTCATGCACAACGCTGCCCCTGCTCCCTCGTCTGGTAAAGAGGTTGAGGTTCCCAGAGGTAAACGTCCTTGGGTTGATTCCCAGGCCTTGGAGGAATTTGTCTCCTCCGATGTAGATGAGGGCAGCGTGTCTGAGGTCTCCCAACGGTCCTTTGCGGATTCCTTGGAGGAGACGGATCCCCGCTCGGATGGAGCGGATGACCCCTCTGCAGCGCGGCTTTTTAGCCCAGAGGATTTGCCCAACCTGTTGTTACAGGCCATGGACACTTTGAAGATTTCCTCTCCGGAGGACATCTCTCCCTCAGCCCCTGTTGGCTCTGCCATTATGCTGGGGACGAAGCGCCCGCCTAGAACCTTCCACGTGCATGATGCCATGTACACCTTAATTTCGGCTCAATGGGATGTCCCAGAAGCGAGCCTTAAAGTGGCTAGGGCTATGTCCCGCCTCTATCCTTTGGCTGTGAGTGAACGTGAGGCCTATCTGTGGCCTACCGTGGATTCTTTAATCACTGCGGTGACTAAGAAAACGGCGTTGCCGGTGGAAGGTGGCACGGCCCTAAAGGACGCCCAAGACAGAAGATTGGAGGCGGCCTTAAGGTCGTCCTTTGAGGCGGCTGCTTTAAGTTTGCAGGCCTCAGTTTGCAGCTCCTATGTGGCCAGGGCGTGCCTGACTATGGTGCAGCGGGCTTCCCCCTCGGATCATTCCTTGAGGGCTGATTGGCCGGCCCTGGAATCGGGCTTAGCCTATTTGGCAGACTTGCTGTATGATGTCTTGAGGGCCTCAGCGAAAGGCATGGCTCAGACAATCTCTGCGCGGCGGTGGCTTTGGCTGAAACATTGGTCTGCTGACCACGCCTCTAAATCCCGCCTGGCTAGGTTGCCTTTTAAAGGCAAGCTGCTCTTTGGGGTCGAGCTGGACAAAATCGTGGCCGATCTTGGCACGTCTAAGGGCAAGAAATTACCAGAGGTCAGGGCTCGGGCTAGTACTCGTCCCGGTACCTCCAGAGGACGGTTGCAGGAAGCCCGTCGGTACCGCCCGGGCAAGTCGGGTTCCTCTGCCCCCTCTTCCTTCAAGAGGAATTTCTCCCCCAAGCAGCATTCCTTTCGCAGAGACCGCCGTCCCGGAGGTGCTCCCTCCGGTCCTCCCCCAGGGTCTCGTACCCAATGACGGGGTCTTGGTCCACGCCCCAGTGCAGATTGGAGGACGGCTGTCCTCGTTTCTGGGCGAGTGGACCACAATAACTTCAGACGCGTGGGTGCTGGAAGTCATCAGAGACGGCTACAAACTAGAGTTCTGCCGACCCTTAAAAGACGGGTTTGTACTCTCTCCCTGCAAGTCTCCGGTCAAAGCTGTGGCAGTGCAACAGACCTTGGACAATCTGATCCGCCTGGGCGCGGTCGTTCCGGTGCCAGAAAGTCAGCTTGGCAAGGGACGTTACTCCATTTACTTTGTGGTACCAAAGAAAGGAGGTTCTGTCCGGCCTATCCTCAATCTCAAAGGGGTCAATCGGGCCTTGAAAGTGCGGCACTTTCGCATGGAGACTCTCCGCTCTGTTATAGCGGCAGTGAAGGCAGGAAAGTTCCTGGCATCCTTGGACATCAAGGAAGCGTACCTGCATATTCCCATCTGGCCTCCTCATCAACGCTTTCTGCGTTTTGCAGTCCTGGGACGACACTTCCAGTTCAGAGCCCTCCCTTTCGGGTTGGCTACTGCTCCGCGGACCTTTTCCAAAGTAATGGTGGTCATCGTGGCCTTCCTACGAAAGGAAGGGGTACAAGTCCATCCTTATCTGGACGACTGGTTGATCCGAGCCCCCTCTTATGCAGAGTGCGGCAAAGCTGTGGACCGGGTAGTTGCTCTTTTGAGCTCCCTGGGATGGATCATCAACTGGGAGAAAAGCCAGCTGCGCCCGACTCAGTCCCTGGAGTACCTGGGAGTTCGATTCGACACCCAAGTGGGCAGAGTGTTCCTGCCAGACAATCGGATTGTCAAATTTCAGGCTCAGGTGGACCAGTTCCTAGTAGCCTCTCCCCTTCGGGCTTGGGACTATGTGCAGCTGTTGGGCTCTATGACGGCCACGATGGAAGTTGTGCCCTGGGCCAGGGCTCATATGAGACCACTTCAACACTCTTTGCTGCAGCGCTGGACTCCGATGTCGGAGGATTATGCTGTGCGCCTTCCCTTGGACCCAGCAGTGCGCAAGGCGCTGAGCTGGTGGATGCAGACAGACAAGTTGTCTGCGGGAATGCCTCTGGTGACCCCAGAGTGGATTGTCGTCACGACGGACGCCTCGTTGTCGGGCTGGGGAGCCCACTGCTTGGGAAGGACAGCGCAGGGGCTCTGGTCTCCTGCAGAGGCAAAGTGGTCTATCAACCTCCTGGAACTCAGAGCCATTCGGTTGGCGCTTTTGGAGTTCATCCCGGTACTGGTGTTGAAGCCTGTACGGGTCCTGTCGGACAATGCCACGGCTGTTGCCTATGTCAACCGCCAGGGAGGTACCAAGAGCGCCCCTCTAGACAAGGAGGCTATGAATCTTTGCCAGTGGGCGGAAGCGAACCTGGAGCAGCTTTCAGCGGCCCACATTGCCGGAGTCATGAATGTCAAGGCGGACTTTCTCAGTCGCCATACCTTGGAGCCCGGAGAGTGGCAGCTATCTGCTCAGGCGTTCTTGGACATCACGAAGCGCTGGGGCCAGCCGAGCCTAGATCTGATGGCGTCATCGGCCAATTGCCAAGTGCCGCGCTTTTTCAGCAGAGGACGGGACCCTCGATCCCTGGGAGTAGATGCTCTTCTCCAACAGTGGCCGACACAAGAGCTTCTCTATGTGTTCCCGCCCTGGCCCATGTTGGGCAGGGTGCTAGACCGGGTGGCAAAGCATCCCGGCAGGGTAATCCTGGTGGGTCCGGATTGGCCCAGGCGTCCCTGGTATGCGGACTTGATCAGGCTCTCAGTCGACGATCCTCTGCGGCTGCCAGTGGAGCAGGGCCTGTTACATCAGGGTCCCGTGGTGATGGAGGATCCCTCCCCCTTTGGTCTTACGGCCTGGCTATTGAGCGGCAGCGTCTGAGGAAGAAGGGCTTCTCAGACAAGGTCATCGCCACTATGCTGAGAGCGAGGAAGCGCTCTACTTCTACTGCTTACGCCAGGGTTTGGCGTATCTTTGCAGCGTGGTGTGAAGCAGGCTCACTTTCTCCCTTCACTGCTCCAATTTCTTCAGTGTTGGCGTTCCTGCAAGAAGGTCTGGAGAAAGGCCTGTCGCTCAGTTCCCTTAAAGTCCAGGTAGCGGCTCTGGCTTGCTTCAGGGGCCGCCTGAAGGGTGCTTCCCTGGCTTCGCAGCCAGATGTGGTGCGCTTTCTCAAGGGAGTTAATCACCTGCGCCCTCCTCTGCACTCAGTGGTGCCTGCGTGGAATCTCAACCTGGTACTAAGAGCATTGCAGAAGCCGCCTTTTGAACCCTTGTCGAGGGCATCTCTGAAAGACCTGACGTTGAAAGCAGTCTTTTTGGTGGCTATCACTTCAGCCAGACGAGTTTCCGAGCTCCAGGCGCTCTCATGTCGAGAGCCTTTTCTGCAGTTCACTGAGGCAGGAGTGACTATTCGCACAGTGCCTTCCTTCCTGCCCAAGATTGTTTCTCGCTTCCATGTGAATCAGCAGCTCTGTCTCCCTTCCTTTCATAGGGAGGACTACCCAGAGGAGTACTCTGCTCTTAAATATCTGGATGTGAGACGAGTCATCATCAGATACTTGGAAGTGACCAATGATTTCCGGAAATCGGATCATCTGTTTGTCCTGTTTGCAGGTCCTCGTAAGGGTCTGCAGGCTGCTAAGCCTACAGTGGCAAGATGGGTCAAGGAAGCCATTGCAGCGGCTTATATGGCCGCGGGGAAGGTGCCGCCTATCCAGCTGAAGGCTCACTCCACGAGAGCTCAGGCGGCCTCGATGGCAGAGGCCGGATCCGTCTCCTTGGAAGAGATATGCAAGGCGGCAACTTGGGCTTCGGCTCATACATTCTCCAAGCATTACCGTTTGACTGTGGCTGCACGGGCGGAGGCCCGGTTTGGAGCTTCAGTGTTGAGGTCAGGGATTTCAATGTCCCGCCCTGGGTGAGTACTGCTTCGGTACATCCCACCAGTCTATGGATTGATCAGCTTGATGATATGGAAGGTAAAATTATGTATAATCATACCTGATAATTTTCTTTCCATTAATCATAGCTGATCAATCCATAGCCCCTCCCAGATATCTGTACTGTTTTTATTCTGGTTGCATTTCAGGTTCAAGTTTAGTCTTCAGTTACTTCAGAAAGACTTCGTGTTCAAGTTTTTTCACTTGGATTCTTCAAGAGTTAAGACGAGTTTGTGTTACAGTGAGCTGCTGCATTCCTCTCCCCTCCGTTTTACGGGGCTGGATTGAGACTTAAAATTCTGCCGGCACTCCCTCCCGCTTCGTGCGGCTGTAGGGCAGCTTTGTACCCCTCCCGCTTCGGCGGTGTTAGGGTCAGTCAGCTCCTCCCGCGGTTGCGGTTGCAGGATAAGCCAGATCCCCCCCCGCATCGGCGGGTGTGGTGTCCCTCCCCCGCTCTGCGGGGATGAGCTGGACGGATTCCCCTCCCCCACTTGTGTGGGGATGAGCTGGGTTAATTCCCCTCCCCCGTTTCGGCGGTGGTGAGCTGGGCAGAGTGTCCCTTCGTGGGTGTAATTCTCTAAGTGCTGAGTCCTGCGGATGGAGCTTTGATATCGACATACTGAGGAGTTTCCGGCAGCACATGACCACATATAGGGAGGCAAAAGTTTGCTCTCTATCTCCACCTGCTGGTAGATGGACACAACCCACCAGTCTATGGATTGATCAGCTATGATTAATGGAAAGAAAATTATCAGGTATGATTATACATAATTTTACCTTCCACCCCATTCATGATTTTATATCATATCCCTCAGTTGTTTTCCTCTAAACTAAATAGCCTAATCCATATAGCCTTCCTTCATAATGAGATATTCTGTCCCCTTCATCATTTTATTTTTAGTTTGCCCACCTCAAAATGGAGAGAGCCAATCAGAACATGACACATTACTACAGACTCTGTTCCTTTTATCTTGCTGCACCATATGCCTGGAATAGACTTCCTGAGATGATACGTCAAGCTTTCTACTACTACTATAAATCATTTCTATCTCTTTGGCCATATTCAAATCTAGGCTAAAAGGCCACCTTTTTGAGGCTACTTTGAACTCCTGTTCAATTCTTAAGTACCCATTGTTTTAATAATTTCCACCGTACTTAATTCCCCTAATCCCTTATTTGTCCTCTTTATCTTGATTAGATTGTATGCTCTGTCAAGCAAGGAACTGTCTCATATGTGTTTAGTGTACAAGGCCATGTATGCCTAGTAGCGCTATAGAAATGATTAGCATTAGTAGTAGCTGTGGTTGCATGATAGAACCTTTACAGAGGCATAATATTTCCATTTTTGTTCTCCATTCCTTTTTAAATAGTCCCTCGCATTCTATTTCCATTTTTGGCAGACATGAAAATTTCAGTGTATTGTTCAGAATGACTGCATGATATTTTTCTTGAGTGGTGACTCCTAATTCAGAACACAGCATTTTGTATCCATAGTTGGAATTATTTTGCCCTTTTTGCATCACTTGGCACTTGTCCACCTTAAATTTAATTGCCTGTTTAAATGACAGACACCAAATAATTTTGTGTCATCTGCAAATTTGATCATCATTCCTGTCTCCAGATCATTATGAATGTTAAACACCACAGTAGTAACCCTTTTCTGTGTTGATGAATGACCATTTAGTCCTGCTGTTTCCTGTCTTTTTACTAGTTTGCAATCCAGAAAAGAGCATAAGCCCTCATTTCCCATGACTCTCTAATTTCTTGAGGAGTGTCTTATGAGAGATTTTTTCAAATGTCTTCTAAACACTACATACCAACTGGTTCACTATTGTTCACTTTTTTGCTTACACCTTCAAAAAAATCTAATAAACTTGCAATGCAAAACTTGCCTTTGAAGAACTCTTTTTGACTCCTTCCTATTAAGCCATTCTATCTGTATGTTTAGTAATGGGTTTTTTTATTTTGTTTTTTTTTAAGTATAACGTCAACTCTTTTGCCTAGCATCAATGTTGATCTCACCAGTCCCTAGCCTCCCATGGAGCCATCTTTAAAAGCTGGCATTAAATTCGCCAACCTCCAGTCCTCAAGTATTGTGACTGTTTTAAATAATAGGGTGCAGGTTAGTAGTAAGTTAGCAATTCCATGTTTGAGCTCTTTTAAGATCCTGAGGTGATATAACATTCATTCCTAGTGATTTGGTTACTCTTTAGATTATCAGTTTGATCTGTTACATCTTTTAGACTTAGGGGTCCTTTTACTGGATTCGCGCAGGTCCATTTTTCAGCACACCTGCAAAAAAGGCCCTGGGGGAGGGGGGGGGCAAAAATGGACATGCAGCAAAACGAAAATTGGCACATGTCCATTTTGGGCCTGAGACCTTACCGCCACCCATTCACTTAGCGGTAAGGTCTCACGTGTTAACCGGGTGGTAATCAGTGCACGTATAATGCTGATTTCTGCCCAGTTAGCGCCATGCGCCGGAACTTTTCCAGCACGCATTTAAAAAAATGAAATTAGCGACTGGGCCACGCGGTAGACGGGCAGTAGTTCCGAATTTGTGTGTGTTAGGCGTGTTAGGTGCCTACACGGCTCAGTAAAAGGGCCCCTTAGTGCTTTAGCTGCTCTGAATCATCCTCATCAAAGAAGGTTTAAGTGTAGATATGATGCCAACATCTACCTAGGTAATGACTGAAGCCGTGAAGTCATTTAGTTTTTCTACTGTTTGAAAACCTTCCAGCCTCAAGGTTCTCTGTTGTCTCCTATATTATTTTCAGCATATATGTTTGAGCACACTAGGCATGCCATTTACGGTACCAGATTGGCAATTATTTTCATGTGTAGATATTTTTATTCTTGTTCCAGTTCAGAAAGATCATTCTGAAACTGTTAACTTGTATGACCACCATCAACAGTGGTTCATAATGAATTATTTAAAGTTGAATACTCAACAACAACAAAAAAAGCTAGTTTTGTGGTTCAGTAAGTAATTGTTTAGAATCAGTATGTTTGGAGTTCTATCTTAGTTGTGGTACTACCTTTCAGTGGAACAAATATCCAGATCATTTCAGATTATTGGTTCAGTTAATTATCTTACCACATATTGATTACTGTAATTCCCTGTATTTGATAATTTCATCAAGCCTCTTTAATAGATTACAGTTGCTGCAGAATACAGTCACTAGTATGATTGGTGCTTGGAAATAGGGTAGAGTGGCCCCCTTGATGATTGCACTGGTTACCAATTTAAGCTAGGGTTATTATATATATATATATTTTTTTTTTTTTAATGTAAGGTAGTCTGTATAGGTTTTAACATGATACGGGGCCTTTCTCCAGGATATATGTTTTTAAAATTTTGTTAGTACTTCTTACGTCTAAAGATTTATCTAGAGGATTGTCTATTTGAATTGCCCTCAATTAGAAGAATTGGGTTTTAAAGGATTTTTGATTCCTCTTTTAGTTTTCAGGCAACTAAACTTTGAAAAAGTCTCCTTCTGATAATGAGACCGGTCTCTTATTTAGGTTTTCATCATACTTATAAGAGATTTTATTTTGATAAATATATATTTGTTTAAAACTTGCTATACTACCTGTTCTAACAGGTCTAGGCAGTGTACAATCTAAATTACCGTAGTGAATACGTTTGTTCTTATACTTTTCTTTTTTTTTTTTTTTTGTTACATTTGTATCCCGCACTTTCCCACTCAATGCGGCTTACATGGGGCAATGGAGGGTTAAGTGACTTGCCCAGAGTCACAAGGAGCTGCCTGTGCCTGAAGTGGGAATCAAACTCAGTTCCCCAGGACCAAAGTCCACCACCCTAACCACTAGGCCACTCCTAGTGAATGCACGGGTTTCTTCCTTGGATAATATGCCGCTTAGAATCACCTTTTGGGAGTGGGCAACTAAAAAATGTGGTGAATAGAATCTATTCTCCCTAAGCACCACTTTTACCCCCTGGTCGTCCAGCAGTCTGACTTCCTCATGGACTCTTAGGGGCCCTCTTACTAAGTCACGTAAGCGTCTACGCGCTCCCAACACACACCAATATTTTTATTTTGCCACACATCCATTTTCGGCAAAAATTTTAAAAAAGGCCTTTTTTTACAGGCATGCTGAAAAATGGATCTGCTCGCGCCCAAAACATGTGCCTACACTACCGCAGGCTATTTTTCATCACACCTTAGTAAAAAGACCCCTTGGCTTCAGATGTACTGAAAAACATTTACAGTATATAGTACATAGTAATGCCATACTGGAAAAAGACCAAGGGTCCATCGAGCCCAGCATACTGTCCACGACAGCGGCCAATCCAGGCCAAGGGCACCTGGCAAGCTTCCCAAATGTACAAACATTCTATACATGTTATTCCTGGAATCGTGGATTTTTCCCAAGTCCATTTAGTAGCGGTTTATGGACCTGTCCTTTAGGAAACCGTCCAACCCCTTTTTAAACTCTGCTAAGCTAACCGCCTTAACCACTTTCTCCGGCAACGAATTCCAGAGTTTAATTATACGTTGGGTGAAGAAAAATTTTCTCTGATTTGTTTTAAATTTACTACACTGTAGTTTCATCGCATGCCTCCTAGTTCTAGTATTTTTGGAAAGCGTGAACAGACGCTTCACATCCACCTGTTCTACTCCACTCATTATTTTATATACCTCTATCATGTCTTCCCTTGCTTCTACATTAAACTTCTTGCCAAAGTTTCTATTGGCTTGCTGCCTTATTTAATACATCTAACTTGCAAGTGGTTGTGCTTCTCCCTATTCCCTTTTATGAAAGATGCCCTTTTGGCTTTGTGTCTCATCCAACTCACTATTAAAACCATGCTGGTCATTTTGACCTTTTTGCAACCTTTTTTCAATGCATGGAATATATTTAATCTGGGTTTTTTAAATGGTCTTTTAAATAATGTCCATGCCTCATGCAGATTTTTTTTTTTTTACCTTTGAAAATGTTTAGCAGTTTTTTTTCTAATTTTCTCAGTGTATTATACTCTTCCTTTCCAAAATTTGTGCTACAGCAGTAGTAGATTTTTTCTTTCTTTATTTTTTAGCATCCCTATTCCAGTGATGAGAAATTTGACTACATTATAATCACTGTTGCCTGGAGACTCCACCATTACCTCCTGCACCAGGTGCTGTAGTTCCCGTCTAATCAATTTCTGGACCAACCAACCAGGTTGCAGTCTTGGAGGTAGATAGGCAAAAATATCCCAGGAGCAGGAGGAACCAAAGCTAAAAAACCTTTAGTTTACAGGATCATCGATCACTAGGAAACAGTGTATTGTGGATAGGTGACTCCGTTCTGAGGTGCACAGAGGTGTTCACTGTCAACCAGACATAATGCCCCAGAAGGTGTGCTGTCTGCCTGGTGCCAGGATCGTAGACACCAGAGAGCTTTCCAAGACTCATTGAGTCCTTGGACTGTTATCCAGTGGCACAAATCACACTGCAAAATATTAAAGCAGGGGAGCTGCAGGGTTTATGAAGCATGTGGTTTAATCTGGAAAAGGGGAACGGAACACTTATTTACTTTGGTGGCGGTCACTTCAGCTCACAATAACAGCGAACTTCAGACCCTAGTAGTAGATCCACCTTACATGAAGTTTCATCAGTAGTTCTCCGCACGCACCCTAAGTTCCTTCCTAAGGTGGTGTTGGAATTCCATCTTAAATAGTCAATCGTTCTGCTAACATTCTTCCTAAAACCACATGTGCACCCTGGCAAAAGTGCGCTGCACACCTTGGACTGCAAGCGAGCCTTAGTCTTCTATCTGCAGTGGACTAAAGCCCATAGGACAATCCACCCGGCTTTTTGTTTCTTAAGATCCATACAGGATGGGGGTAACCATCGGCAAACACGTTATGCAATTGGCTAACAGATTGCAATTCTTTCAATTATGCCCAGGCTGGGTTGACTCTAGAGGGTCATGCCATGGTTCACAATGTCAGAGCCATGGCTGCTTTGGTATCTCATCTGAGGTCAGCCTGTATTGAGATTTGCAAGTCTTCAACATGGTCTTCAATCTTCACATTCACATCTCACTCTTGAGCAGAAAACCCGACACAGCAGCCAGTAGTGCAGAATCTGTTTGGTGTGTACAATCTAACCCCACCCTCCTAGACCTGTTATTTCATTTCAATGCTGCACCTTCACAACCAGTTGTATATAGTTTCAGGTTGATTGGTTGATTAGGCCTTACCGTTGCAAGTCCCGGTTGTTCTAGCATTGTTTTCGGTGAGCCTGGTAGCTATGGGTTCCCAGTTGTTAGAATGGTATGGCCTGCTTGTCCTCAGAGACGGCAAAGTTACTTATCTGTAGCAGGTGTTCTCCAAGGACAGCAGAACAATTATTCTCACAACCCCTCCCTCCTCCCCTTGGAGTTATCTTTTCCAGCTTACCTTATTAAATCGCTGGTCCTGCTCTTGCACGTCAGATGAGAAGGCGACAGTGGGATGCTGTCAAAGGCCTCTTAAAGAGACTGTACGCTGGGCGGCATCTGCAGCGGGCTCCATTGGATGATATCACCAAGTTGTGAGAATAATTGGCCTGCTGACCTTGAAGAATACATGCTAATAGGCAAGTAACTTCATTCTCTCTGCCCCTGATGCCCCCCTCAAATAAGCAGAAAAAATATTTAGCATGTGCACATGGCAAAACTAGAGTGGAATGCTTTAGGGCATCCCACATTAAACTATTTTTACTGTGTAAGGTGTGCATTAGCACCTAATGCAGCCTAGAAAAAGGGCCCCCAAAGTGCTTCACACAATATCCTCATTTCTTTCTTTCCTTTTGAAGGGCTGAATATTTTATTTATTTATTTATTTTATCCCACATTTTCCCACATATTGTAGGCTCAATTTGGTTTACATAGTACCGGAGAGGTGTTTGCCGACTCCAGTGAGAACAAATACAAAGTGATGTTGTGGTAGGATAAAGATCGCGTGGCACAGCCACAATTAGTTTATCGTGGGCAGACTAGATGGACCGTGCAGGTCTTTTTCTGCCGTCATCTACTATGTTACTATGAATCATACAACGGAAGAGCTGAGTTATGTTCATTACGTACTTTAGTTTTGTTGTGTCGCAGAGATCAGGCATTTAGGTTGGTTTGGCAGGGTATGCCTTTTTGAATAGATTAGTTTTTAGTAATTTCCGGAAGTTTAGGTGGTTGTACGTCGTTTTCAAGGCTTTTGGTAGTGTGTTCCACAGTTGTGTGCTTATGTAGGTAAAGCTGGATGCGTAAGTTGATTTGTATTTGAGGCCTTTGCAGCTTGGGTAGTGCAGATTTAGATATGTTCGTGTTGATTCCGATGTGTTTGTAGTTGGTAAGTCAGTCAAGTCTGTCATATATCCAGGGGCTTCACCGTAGATACTTTTGTGAACCAGGGTGCAGATTTTGAAGGCAATGCGTTCTTTGATTGGGAGCCAGTGTAGTTTTTCACGGAGGGGCTTTGCGCTTTCGTATCATGTTTTTCAAAAAATAATTGTATCTTCCTTTATGAAGTTGCCATTTGAACTACTGTATTCTGTTCTTGGTAACCTTTCCTTGGTTTTGGCCTCAGCTAGGAAAATGAGTGAACTACTAGCACTATTAATCTTCAAATCATATATGAAATTGCATCATCGTAACAAAATTTAAACTAACCGCTGAGTCTTGCTCCTGATTACAACTGCTATACACAGCACTGGCAAGATGGAATTCTCTGGACGTTCTAATTAAGGAGGAAAAAGACTTCAGAAACTCTGTATTCACCTATTTAAGGTAGTGAACCACAGACTGTCATAGATCTCATCAGAAGCTTCTTGTTAGAGACTATGATACAGGTTCCTCATTAGTCAAAAAACCTCCAAGGTAACATCATAGAGCTATTTCTTAATATTCTAATAATCTATCGTCACCAATTTATGCAAGGTAATAAATACACCTGTCTGAGCTGTGGCATTATCCGGAGGGGTGTGCTCGACAGAAAGCTTCTGTTTCAACAAAATTGCTTTATCGGGAGCCAAGCCCTCAATCACCAATAAAGCCCTCAGAGTGGCTGTTAGAATTTTACCAGCTGGTATGAGAAAAAAAATCAATCAAACAAAAGTGCCCCATGCGTTAAAGTAGACAAAAGCTCACAGAAGCTTCTATATCACATGCAAAAGTCCGTTTTAAAAAAAAACATTTTGACCATCTGAAGCATCGTCTGCCTATTTTTGAGTCATCTTCACTGTTGTGCCATATATGGTTCTTGGTACCATGGTAGTACCTTAGATGGGTTTATGATAGGGCTCTACCAAATATTTGTATGCGATTCGATTTGGCCCCGAATAGTGCCTCGAGTACATTATTTGTATTCAGCCAAATAGCGATTTAAATTTGAATACAAATAAACTGGAGCTGTGCTGCGTTAAATCCTACTGAAGTAAACACTTGATCTCTGATTTCACTTTGCTTCTTTCATTATTTATGTTAAAGCTCAATGCCCATTGTTCATATTCAGCCGAATAGTAAAATATGCTTCAGAGCAGCTCTAGTATGACTAATGTTGTCTTTTTTTATTTTTTTTTTTTGGGGGGGGGGGGTTGCGTTCACCCATTAGAGGCCTCTATTTACTTGTTTGATTTTGCTGTGGCTTTTATACGAAGATATGTCCCAGAAACAAGCCCTTAGTGGCCTTAAAATGTGCACCCAGTGGACCATATCCATAATAGATGTTCACAATTGGTGCTTAGTGTCTAGGGCCCAACCATGAGCCCTCTTGATGTAATTTTTGTTCACATATGATGAACAGTACCCTTCTCCACCACCGCCAACTCCAGGCTCCACCCTTTCTGCCTCGCCTCACCCCATGCTTGGAATAAACTCCCTGAGCCCATACGCCAGGCCCCCTCCCTGCCCATCTTCAAATCCTTGCTCAAAGCCCATCTCTTCAATGTCGCCTTTGGCACCTAACCACTATTCAAGAAATCTAGACTGCCCAACTTGTCATTTCGTCCTTTAGATTGTAAGCTCCTTTGAGCAGGGAGTGTCCTTTTTTGTTAAAATGTACAGCGCTGCATAACCCTAGTAGCACTATAGAAATGTCAAGTAGTAGTAGTATGAAGAGGTCTTCAAAGTCAGATTAATTTTTTGTGCCTCTAAACCAGTCCACCAGCATATGCATTGGAAGAATAGGTCTCCATGGGTTCAGCAACTGCTTCAGACATTGGAGATGAATTAGCATCAAGAGTGCATAGATCAGCTAAACATAGAGTGTAAATAGAGACGATCTGTATTGGGTGTCCTCTGATTCCTACCCGCATAAGAGGAATGATTTGTCTTCATGTTTAGCAATATTGAGGAATCGTGATACTGAACCCCAGCCAGAGGCTTTCACCATCACACACTGATATTTCACCTCATCAGTGTGTGATGGTGAGAGCATCTAGGCACCCAGATCACCAGTGTATCCTTGAAGCACCCCTCCATGAGTATCACTCATCCTTCTCGGTATCAGAAGGAATGTAACAGCCTTCAAGAATCCAAGACCAGACCTCTGATTTGCCCCAGTTGTGGCCACTTTTGACTGTATTCCCTGCACCTTTAATGGCAGCCTTCAAGGTGCAGCTCATGAAGTTCAAGAGAACTGGAGCAATTCTTTGCTTAATGTAGCATTGCAGCTTCAGCTTTAATGTTTGTACATTGGTAGATCCTGCTGGTTCTCAAACCCATGCACTGCCTGCAGGAAAGACATCAGTACAGACACTGATTCAGTGTCTGCCGCACTGTTCTCCATCTCCAGTGCATTGATGGAGAAAACTTCACCAAGGCATCAGAGTTCCTCACTGTCTGTGTGCTCTCATTTAAGGCCTGCTTATAGTAATGTGCAGAGGTTGAGACAGGCAGAGACCCAAGACTTTTTTCAAGTATTTTTCTGAGTCTGGTTCTGAGATTCCTAGAATTCTAAATATGAACCAGAGATGTGCTTTGAAGAAGATTCAATTGATTTACTATCAGATCTCTTTGTATCATATTGGAGAATAAATTCACCACTTGAACTCTCCTTCATTGATTTTATCAGGGAAATGGTAGAAGCCATTTCATTTAATTAGAGACATAAGAGAAACCCAGAATTCAGAACACTCCTGACTTTAGGAAGCAGCAGCTTCTTCACCATTCCATCTACTTTCTAAAGTGTAAAGAGCTCCAAGTTGCACTCTTCAGTGTCCCCAGGGAGACTGGCTCAGACACTGGAAGAAAATTGGGAGTAATTTCTGTCAGAACACTGTTCTCACTTTCTGCCCTTCATGGGCATGTACTTGTGAAACATGGGCAAAATGGAGGGTTTTGTGGACAATTTCAACAAGAAAAGGCCAAACAATTCTATTCACTAGTGGGCAAAGGGAAGGAGTGTGGAAAATAATGGTCTTAGTACATACTGGGAAAGACCAAAGGTCCATCGAGCCCAGCGTCCTGTTTCGAACAGTGGCCAATCCAGGTCACAAATACCCGGCAAGATCCCAAAAATGTACAAAACATTTTATACTGCTTATCCCAGAAATAGTGGATTTTCCCATTTAATAATGGTCTATGGACTTTCCTTTAGGAAGCCGTCCAAACCTTTTTTAAACTCCGCTAAGCTAACCGCCTTTATCACATTCTCTGGCAACAAATTCCAGAGTTTAATTACACGTTGATTGAAGAAATATTTTCTCTGATTTGTTTTAAATTTACTACATTGTAGCTTCATCACATGCCCCCTAGTCCTAGTATTTTTGGAAAGCGTGAACAGACGCTTCACATCTACCCGTTCAACTCCACTCATTATTTTATAGACCTCTATCATATCTCCCCTCAGTCGCCTTTTCTCCAAGCTGAAGAGCCCTAGCCACTTTAGCCTTTCCACATAGGGAAGTCGTCCCATCCCCTTTTATCATTTTCGTCGCCCTTCTCTGCACCTTTTCTAATTCCACTATATATTTTTTGAGATGCGGTGACCAGAATTGAACACAATATTCGAGGTGCGGTTGCACCATGGAGCGATACAAAGGCATTATAATATCCTCATTTTTGTTTTCCATTCCTTTCCTAATAATACCTAACATTCTATTTGCTTTCTTAGCCGCAGTAGCACACTGAGCCGAAGGTTTCAATGTATCATCAACAACGACACCTAGATCCCTTTCTTGGCCCGCGACTCCTAACGTGGAACTTTGCATGATGTAGCTATAATTCGGGTTCCTCTTTCTCACATGCATCAGTTTGCACTTGCTCACATTAAACATCATCTGCCATTTAGATGCCCAGTCTCCCAGTCTCAAAAGGTCCGCTTGTAATTTTTCACAATCCTCCTGCGATTTAACGACTTTGCATAACTTTGTGTCATCAGCAAATTTAATTACCTCACTAGTTACTCCCATCTCTAGGTCATTTATAAATATGTTAAAAAGCAGCGGTCCCAGCACAGAGCCCTGGGGAACCCCACTAACTACCCTTCTCCATTGAGAATATTGACCATTTAACCCTACTCTCTGTTTTCTCTCTTTTAACCAGTTTTTATTCCACAATAGAACACTACCTCTTATCCCATGACTCTCCAATTTCCTCTGGGGTCTTTCATTAGGTACTTTGTCAAATGCCTTCTGAAAATCCAGATACACAATATCAACCGGCTCCCCTTCATCCACATGTTTGTTCATCCCTTCAAAGAAATGTAGTAGATTGGTGAGGCAAGATTTCCGTTCACTAAATCCATGTTGACTTTGTCTCATTAATCCATGCTTAATTTTGTTCTTAGTCTCTACCATTTTGCCCGGCACTGATGTCAGACTCACTGGTCTATAATTTCCCAGATCTCCTCTGGAACCTTTTTAAAAAATTGGCGTTACATTGACCACTCTCCAATCTTCCAGTACCACGCTCGATTTTAAGGATAAATTACATATTTCTAACAATAGCTCCGCAAGCTCATTTTTCAGTTCTATCAGTACTCTGGGGTGAATACCATCTGGTCCAGGAGATTTGCTACTCTTCAGTTTGTAGAACTGCCCCATTACATCCTCCAGGTTTACAGAGAATTCATTAAGTTTCTCCAACTCGTGAGCTTCGAATACCATTTCCAGCACCGGTATCCCACCCAAATCTTCCTTGGTGAAGACCGAAGCAAAGAATTCATTTAATCTCTCCGCTACGGCTTTGTCTTCCCTGATCGCCCCTTTTACTCCTCGGTCATCTAGCGGTCCAACTGCCAGCTTCCTGCTTTTAATATACCTAAAAAAAATTTACTATGTGTTTTTTGCTTCCAGTTCAATCTTTTTTTTGAAGTCCCTCTTAGCTTTCCTTGTCAGCGCTTTGCATTTGACTTGACACTCCTTATGCCGTTTCTTATTATTTTTAGTCGGTTCCTTCTTCCATTTTCTGAAGGATTTTCTTTTAGCTCTAATAGCTTCTTTCACCTCACTATTTAACCACACTGGGTGTCGTTTGGTCTTCCGTCCTCCTTTTTTAATACGCGGAATATATTTGGCCTGGGCTTCCGGGATGGTCTTAGCAACCTGTGATATTTTTGAGGCAGCACAGAGAATATCCACTATGCGTATTGGTGCCCTGAGATTCTCATCCCTCTGAGCCTCAAACCTAAACACAATATGCAGTAAAAGTGTGGTGATCTGCTGTGCCATGAAAAAGATCTCTTTAAAGGATGAGCTTATGAGCCGCCTCATCTTCTAGGAGGTATAAGAGTGAAGGGCAAATCAGATTCTATTGTTATCAAAGATGTAGGTATTCTTTCGTTTTCTTTCATGCTGTTAGTCAAAGCAGGGATCTCACTTTTGAGCAAGACAGCAGTTGGCCCAAAAGACTCAACCATCTCCACAGCCAAACCAGAGTTTTCCATGCTGAACAACCTTCCAGTAGAAGGGAGGCTCAAGTTTTTCACAAACTGTTGGCCTTTTAAAACTTCCGATCATTTTCTAGCTGTGATTCTGTCTTCATCTATTTGATGTATTCCCAAATTGTCCACCAAGAGCATCTTGGGCCAATACTCCACATCAAGAACTACTTACCAAGGATCTCTTTTCCTTCTTAGAGGCCAGTGAGGTCGAACCAATTCAACCAGAGGAAGGAGGGCAGGAATTTTACCCCTGGTATTCCCTGATCAGGAAGCAGACAAGGGAATTCCATCCCATCCTAAAACTGAAGATCCTGACAAGCATCTAGTTAGAGAAGAAATCATGATGGTTTTCGTAGGCATCCTCATTCCTAACTCCAAAAGGATACTGGTTATGTTCTCTAGACCTAGATTCATAAAAGGGAAACACACCTTCTAATACTGCATTCTACCCTTTGGCCTAATATCAGGTCCTCGAATATTTACAAAGTGCTTTGTTGTAGTAGCAGCATATGTATGCAAGCTGAGAGTGTTCATGTTTCCCTTTCTGGACTGTTGACTAGTCAAGAACACATATCAGGACAGAGCCCAAGGATCCATGTACAACACCATTTAGGAGTTGAAGTTGCTAAATTAACCAAAGCCTCAATTAAACCTTTTAACTCACATGGAATTCATAGGAGCTCTCCTAGACACAACTTAAGCAAAGGCCTTTCTTCCACAGCAAAGGATCACACTCTGTAGTGGAGGAAATTCAAATGAGTCAGTGGACATCAGCATGGAGTATACTGAAGATGTTGGGTCCCCTGCCTTAACAGTTCATGTAACTCTTTCAGCACATCTAAAGATGCTACTGGATCTTGAGCATGCAGTGGATTCCAGCCACTCACAAAGCTCTGAGCCTTCATCTGTCATCGCACCCCTCTGGGATCTGGTGGATGGTACAGCTCACTATGTTATGAGGCATCCTTTTCCAAATTCCGCCACAACAAATGGTACTCTTAATTGATGTGTCAAGAATGGGCTGGGGAGCCCATGTAGATGGAATCCACACTTGAGGAATATGATCTTTCCAGGTGAAGTTTCTTGGATTGACTAGCGAACAAAATTGTATTAGCATAGACAATCAAGTTGCAATCAATTACATCAACCAGCAAGAAGGAACAAGATCTGTCTCCTTTGTTGGGAAACTGCCAGTTTGTGGAACTGGGTCATCTTTCATAGAATGACCCTCGGAGACATGTACCTGGCAGACAAGTTGAGTTGTTTACTTGGATGTGGAAGTAGCGCCAAAGATATTCGAGTGGGGCACTCCCTCTATAGATTTATTCGCCACAGCTCAGAACAGTAATACAACAACATTAGTTTGTCTTTTGAAAAGGTATGTACTTAATAGAAAAAACTTTAGTAATTTATGGAATCACAGATAATCTTCTAATTCCCTTAGTTGTTTGGGTAGAGAATTCCAAAGTTTGGTACTCTATGTGAAGCCTGTGACAAGGATTGATTTGTAAGAAAGACCTTTGCAGTTTGGATAATGGCGCGTGAGGTAATTTTTTAAGGAGTGAGATTTTAATACCGCATACATGGCATTACAGTAATCAAATTTGGATAGTACCAGAGACTGGGTGATAGTTCAAAGTGTAGAGCTTGGGAAAAAAGGACACAACCTTTTTAACTTCCATAGTGTATGGAGACACTCGAGACCACCTTTGAGACCTGAGTTTCAAATGTTAAATGCTGTTCGATAGTGATGCCCAGGATGTTCATTGATCTAAGGCATATGATGTGTTATCAATAATGAAGTTTTTTAATGAAATGGGTTGATAGGAGCTGGTAAATATGAGGAATTTAGTCTTTTCCTGATTTAATTTGAGTTTGAAACTGGGTGCCCAAGATTCCATCAGATAACTGGTTTTAATCTCATGTATAATTTATAGTAATTCCCTTTTGAAGGGGATATAAATGGTGACAGCATAGAAGGATTTAAATCTATGAGCTACCAGTAAGTAACCTAGTGGTGCCATCATTATATTGAATAATATGGGTGACAAAGGAGAGCCCTGTGGAACCCCGCATAAAGAGTCCCAGGGTGAAGAGATATGACCTGTTTGTTTTACTTGGTAGGATCTTGATATTAGGAAACCATGGAACCACTTTAAGACAGTTCCACTAATACAAAAGTGGTCTAATAAGTCTAACTTGGCTTAAGTTTGATGGAAACCTGGGCCTCAGAATCCAAACTAAAGCTAAATAAAAATCTACACTCATGGTCATTACCAACCTATTTGACCAAAACGACTACAACAGTTTCACAATTGACAACACTTCATTCGCCATTGACAATAATCTGAAAATTCCAGACAAATATTTTAACTTTTGGTACTCAAGTCTCCTCAGTTATCACAAAATCTTTCAGGACTCTTTGGAAACTAAAAAGGATCAAACCTTATTTCTCATCGGAAACATTCAGACTATTGGTGGAATCATTAACATTATCCGAATTAGATTATTGTAATGCCATATATGCTAGCTGTAAGGAGTACCTGTTGAAAAAACTCCAAACAGCTCAAAACACTGCAACCAGGTTCATATACAAAATCTCACGTTTTGAAAATGCCTCCCCTTTGTTAATCAAGTTACTTTCTTCCCATCAAAGTGAGAATCGCCTTCAAATTAAGTATCTTTATCTTTCAAATCCTAAATGGCACAGCTCAAGACTATATGATACCATTAATAAACTTACCTCAAACAAACACTAAATATGAGGCAAGAAACTATCTCAGACTACACCTCCAAAATTGCAAAAAAGTGATCTACAAAACTGTCCTCTCTACAGACTTCACTTACCTAGGAACCAAATGGTGGAACTCCTTACCACCCAAAATAAGAAATATACAGGAATATAGTAGATTCTGCAAAATCCTCAAATTGTTCCTATTCAAACAAATCCCTACAAAGAACAGCCATATCTCAAACAATTAATTATTACCTGAATTGGTTATTACTGTATTTACCATTAATTTTCATGTACAACTTCTCATTCATAATAGATTTTCTAAATGTTAAACATCCATAGTTATCCCAGTTTATTTATGATACTGCCAGCCAAGGTATATGAGGAGGCGGGCCAAAATGTGCCCCCTCATTTTGGGCTCTGGACCCCCTCCATGTTGAGGTCTGACTACGCCACTGGGTCGCAGTGTTCCTCACAACTGAGATAGCAAGAATTTGTAACAGTTCCTTACACCTCAGTTTCAATGCATGGGAAGGAGGAGGGGGATCTTTGAACATAAGTGTAGCTAACTCATCATAAATTAATGTAACATTCTGAAGATCAAGCATAAACACTTCTACTTCATCTTGTTAGCAACCAGTGTAAGACACATAGAGCTGAAATAGTATGGCCTGTTCTCCTTGTTACAAAATGCTGCAGCATAAGTAATTACTGTATCAACTGGAGTAGCTTAATAGAAATACATGATTGTGAGTGCTTGTTACCTTTATTATTATTGGAGAAAAAGTAGTTACCTACCAGTAGCAGGTGTTAGTCCGCACATACCCGTCCATTTCCCCAAGCAGTTGTATTCTCATCTGAACTTCACTAAAGACTGAGGTAGTTCTGTATGGCAGTGGCAGGCAGGAAGTGATGAGCATGTGCAGGGAGCCTGCTCAAAAGCTTCTTAATGAATCCAGCTGAAGTGTTCCCACACTGAACTTTGCTGGTGAAGTCGATCATGTTGTGAGGGCTTGTATCCTGCTGTCCATAAAAAAACACCTGCTATGAGTACGTAACTTGGCTTTATTCTTATAGTGTTCCTTAATGAGCTTTGCTTTGAAAATTTCCTGTTTGTGCATTTCTAGGTCTGATGGTAAAGTTAGATATGAAACTGGAGACCACACACCCTTAGCGAATGGAGGAAACACAAAGGGCAGTGGCAAAAATGCATCTGAACAATTCTCAAAATTCTGCCATGAATGTGGAACTAGATATCCAGTGGAATGTGCAAAGTTCTGCTGTGAATGTGGAGTTAAAAGAATGATTCTGTGAAGATCTTCCGAACAAGAAAATCCTTTGGATCATATTGCATGGAAAGCTTACTATATTTTATGCTGCAGACATGTAGCTCTGAAGCTCTATATACTGTAGAAATAATTACATTTTATAATCAGTTCTAGATTGGGACCTATGTGTGCCATTCAAAGAAAATGTCCTCAAACCTTTTTGAGAAAAGAGTGGTTTCAAATAATAATGATGTATAGAATGAGTAATTTTGAAAAGGAAATGTCTATTCAAATTAAAATTACCTTAAGGGGTTACTGTAAGAAACAGTACTAGCTGTACTTAATGCCTTAGACTGTGAAATGTTAAGCTGTTTTAACTGAAAGACTGATACTACTTTTCAATAGAAATTCCAAGTAGGTTGGTCTCTTCACCTTCCTGATGTGTGTTTGCATGTATACTAGAATAGTCGCCGTATTCAGTACAGAGACAGAAACTGATAGTTTTGCTTCAGGGCATGCATGATTAATCATGAGAAAGGAGAGTTTATCTTTGCAAGCTATCCTCTCCACAGTGGAACAACATCTATATGGAAGTATTTGGTTCTGTGGCGAGACCGATATTCCAACAGTGGCCTTTCAAGCTTGTCAGTTCAATGTTTAAAACATCAGAAAGATTAATTATAGTGTACTCCCTGTGTTGCAGTTGAATGGCAGAGATTGCCCTTGCTGCTTATACATTTATGTGCTTTAAATAGAAATGTTGACCCTAATCTTATAAATGTTGATATCTGATTTGGAGCTTTTTATTCTGTCTGCGTGGACATCTCTCGTATATTTACCAGAAAATGAGAAAAGTACAACATCAGTCTTAGCTGTGTACTGATCTAGAAATGAAAAAGCTTACTGACTTAGAAAACTTCCAATCAGACCTTGAAGATTTGACGCTTATCTGAATGGTGTATTGAGTTGAAAAGTAGGAAACTGAGGATGAGTGTTACAAGGTTGGTTCTTGGACCATCTATTCTAATGTCTAGTTATATTTGGAGAGTTGGAGTTTACAAGTCCAATACTGAACAAGAGTGAGACTCCTGAGTTACCTACCATTATATATTTTATCATTTAAGAAATACTGATGTGTGTGTATGTGGTTGAAAATGGTGCAACAATTTTTGTATCTAATTGCATTTTAATAATGTAGCTCTATATTCTGGTGGTTGAGATGACCAAGGCTGGTTGACATTATGTATATGTAGCCTAATTTTTCCCAGTTTGCCATTGGACCTTGATGAGATGTGCCATGGAAAAGTCAAAATTGCCTGAGGCACAGATTGAGACCAGTAACGGGGTTCTGCTCTTGATACCTTGCAATAACAAGACATCAGTGGTGGCTCTTAAACATATAAGATCTTTCTGAGAACATGAGTATTCGTTCATGCTTCTCCTTCATAGCTACAACTTTAGCCCTGAACTATAAAAATTAACAGGTGGTGTGCAGGGCATGGATAAATGGTACTTGCTTGTTCAGCATATACATTACATGTAGCACGTTCTTCTCTTCCCCCTTATGAGAATCTTTGTTTGAGTCCTTCAAGCCTTTGTTATATCATCAGGCTGAATGAGATGGGGAAAATATGAACTAAGCACTGGGACCAGCAGCTGTGGAGGAGCTCTGGCAGTGACATCCAGTAGCCCATATAGCTAACTGAGCTGGCTTCCTTCACCACATCAATTTCTCCCTTCTGCACTTGTATATAGAGAGAGCTGGTCTGTTATGAAGTGTCCTTTTGTGTATCTGCTTCTTCTCTCTCTTTGTTTCAAAATTTGGAAGAGAGACTTTGTTTTTCTTTAACTGTTCTTTTGATTATATTATGCCTTTTCACGTCCACATTTTCTATTCTGCAAAGGTTTATTGCCAAACAATCTTTTTTGTTAATGTTCAGTGTATGGTAAAAATCTTCAGAACCTTATACAGTTTTTACATTACATTCTTTAAAAATTACAAGTCAGAATTCATTGGTGTAAGAGGTTTTTTTTACTGATCTACACAACATATGTTCTCTTCAAAATGAAAGAACAATTGTAGAAATAATTCAGACTAAGTCTTCACACCTCTTAGGTCTTGGTGGAAGCCATGAGCTGTTTAGGATACATGTCTACCAGCCTTGCACAGTAGACTGCTGTAGTTGAGGACATTTGCTTTCTTGTTGCTGAGCTTATACCATTGCTTTTGCTTTGTACTTGGGATCGTTGTCCTGCTGAAAAGTAAATCTCCCTGTTCCCACATATTGGAACAGGTTTCCTTCAGGAAAGCTTGCTACGTCCTGACCCTATCTCCTGCTGCATATACTTAACTAGAGGGATAGTGTTAACAGGGTGATGTGCTTTGTTTTGTGTCACACACATCACACAGCATTAAGATGAAAAAGTTCCACTTTGGTTTCATCATACCACAAAACCTTCTACATGTGTGTAGTACCCTCTTCGGGTTTTATTTATAAATACATTTCATGTGGCCTTTTTTCAGCAGTGGCTTCCTTCTTGTGACACTCTTTTAGAGGCCATGTTTATGAATTAATCTTGAAATTGAACAGTATACATTTTCCCCAGTCTTGGCTGAAGACATCTGTAATTCTTTTAAAGTGATCGTAATCCTCACACTCATTTTCCTGAGCAGCTTCTTAACCAAGGCTACTGATTTTGGAGTGAAGACCTGATTTTGGTGCCACCAATACAATGCTTCACTGTTTCTACTTTACAATGATAAACCTAACAATACCTTAAGTGTTATTCAAACATGATGAAATTTTCTTATAGCCTTACACCAATTTGTACCTTTGAATAACTTTAGTTAGGATTTCTTTCAGCAGCAGCTCCATATTTGACATCGTTACACCTTTGCTTCAAGTTCACGTCATACAATAGAACAGCTTGGTTTTTATCCAGGAGGATTTGAATCAGCTCAACTATTGTGACCGGACACAGGTGGGATGTCTTTTAACTTATTATGGACCTTGTTAGGGCAGTTGTTGGAAATGGAAGGAATTATGCAATCAATTTTTCTTCATAACTTTTAAAATATTTTTATAATTGTTCTTTCACATTGAACATATAAAATACATTGTGTAGGTCAGTAAACAAACTCCTACTTTATTGCACTTTGAATTATATTTTTTACAGAGCAGAAATATTAAAATTATACAAAGATATGAAGATTTTTTTGCGAGTTGTGAGCCTGTCTTGGGTTTAAAAGGTTGGAAACTTGCAAATGTGTTTGTATAATAAAGGTACATTTGGGCTTCATGGTGTGTATATTTAATTTTGCATTTTTGCACCTACTGAACATTATTAAGTATTTTTAAAGTTACTATAACAATTATTTACACTACTTTGGTTGTGCACAAAAGGTATCTGCCTTCAGAAGGTGTTGTTCCACTAAAGTATATTGTTAACTTATATCTGCTATTTATCTTCTGTCTTTGGTTGTCTAGGCCAGTGGTTCTCAACCAAGGTATCTTGGCACACTAGTGTTTCACCAAGAACTGGGAGATGTATTGACAACATTTGACTTAGCAAGCCTGCACATTTTCTAATAGTCACATGTATTTTGTGGCTGAGGAGAACAAGGAGCCAAATATTTTAAATCCCTGTCATACCCCACCCCCAAAACCTATTAGGAAATGTGAGGTGCTGCTTGCTGTCATTCCCCTGCTGCCTGTTCTGATCACTGGGTAGAGAAAGCAAGTTAAAGATCAGCAGAAGGTTTGGGGGGAGGCTTGAACCAGGGAAACAGAAAGGAGATTAGCTTGATTTTGAGAGAAAATGAGTATATGTTTGAAGGAGGATTGGCCAACTACATCGTCAAAGGGGGATCCCTCCCCATGTAACAGAAAAAAAGTTTGAAAACCACTAGTCAAGGCAAATGCATTATTTGTGATGGAGATAAGAAAAAAAGTTAATGTCAGTTTTATTTAATGAAAAAACACTTACGTTGGTGATGGTTCACAGATTATGATTCTAAAAAAGCTGATCTAAAATGTAAACACCATACAATAAAGAATAATTTGAGGCTGAAAATTAAAAGGATCAAATGTTATATGAAGCTCATTTATTGGGGTGGATTCATAAATGTAATTTCTGATCAACTGACAATCCGTTTCAAGAACAGCCATGAGCCACAAGGAATTACACTGAGAAGCATTTCAGATCTTGTATATACAAAATGCTACCATTTATTTGTCTAGTACTAGATACTTTGTGAATTATGTCTATATGCTATATGAGAGTGCAAAGAATAATGCTGATAGGTTACAAACAAAATTAGCTCAAAATTTCTAGGTTACAAACAAAATTAGCTCAAAATTTCTACTATATCTTAATTTATTAATGCAGCAGTTCTCCAAATTGCTGCTTGAAGTGTTGCAAAGGAATTTCTTATTCATGGTATCCTACCATAGTACTGAGTGCATCCATAGCATATATAGATTGTGATAAGGGTTTTTGCTATATAATGGCTAAATTTGATCTTCTACTCTGTATCTGAATGCAAGAAATCAAGCTGATTTATTTTAGATTGTTGTGTTTATTTCAGCAGTATTGTTTCTACCTTTTGATTTGTCACTGCAATCACTCACAGTGTACTGCTGTTGCATGTTAGTGTGTAGAAAGCACAGGAGAGTCAAATGTTTTAGCAAATCATCTCAAGCTTTAATACGAAGGATATTTGAACTTAGACCACGGTTTTACTATTATCTCAGTTCTTCCGCTTTTCAGGATTGATAAGGTTCATGTACAGTAACAACAATTATTTAAAGAAGATACTGTCTTTATGAAGGACTATTAAGAAAAGTAGGGTGAAACTTGAGGAATATTACACACTCTTTATTAAAATATATATTGAAATATAGTGATATCAATACAGCCAACAATCATTGCTTTCTTCAAGAACACATGTCAAACAAACATTGCTTTCTATACAAACATACTGTATCAAGAACATTAAACTTTTTAAACATAACCATTAGATTAAGGGTATAGTATTTAAGAATATTTATTTTAATTACCCTTGCAACATATTTTTTTCAAATTTGAAATATCCAAATTTATTGAAAAACATTCTTTCCATGCTGTATAATGGGAGGCATCAGTAAATAATACATCGTTGTTAGCTTGCATTTATCTTTGAATACCTAATATAAGTAGAACAGATTCTTTAGACTGCTGTAATATAAATTTATGGTTTATATAGGAAATATATATTAAAGTATAGCACCTTAACTGATATAGCTGATATGTTGGATAATAAGGGGTTCTTTTAAGCTGTACTAGCAGCTATCTGTGTGGAAATGCCGACAAAGCCCATTCACTTTCAATGGGCTCCGTTGGCATTGCTGCGCGGGAACTGCTAGCATGGCTTGATAAGAGACCCTAGATTAGATCCTCATTCTTTAAGGATTTTTGTATTAATGAACCCTGAAGACTTTTATATAAATACAGACAATATTTGGCAGGATGTCAATACATATATGTCAGAATTAGTTAATCCAATTAATCTGGTATCACAATCCTGTTCAGGCTTGTATTTCTATTCATATTTGATCTTCGATTAATAATGAGTAGAAACTTCTCAGCACTTGTACATGAAATATATAAAAAAAAACTTACGGGCCCTTTTACAGAGCAGCGGTAAACCCAACACGGGCTTACCGCTTACTCTTCTGGGACTACCGCTGGCCCAACATGGCCGCTGGCGGTAGTCCTGTCCCGAGCACACACTATTTCTGGGGCAAACCCCCCCCCCCCCCCCCCCCCCCCCCGGTGGGTTAGCACGGGAGCCCTTATTGCCACCTCATGGCCATGTGTGCTGGGGGCTTTTTTTACCCACTGAGGTAAAAAGGGCCCTAGCGTGCAAGAAAAATGGCCCCCACTGTTATCGCATGGCCCTTTTTCCCGCAGCTTGGTAAAAGGACCCCAAAGTAAGTTAACTGCTGATTTTAATAGTTTGGTATTATATGTAAATCTATCCATTAAAAGGGCCCCCTTACTTTTTATTGACTTATCAAATTTTGAAAAGAAATTTACCATACATAAGGAGTAATAAATATGCAGAAAGCAAATAGCACATTACTCTTACCAAAATATGAAAATGCTAGACCACATTAAGATGCGCTAAGAAATGGGCTTGGTACATTTTGATGTGGGACTTTCCCGTGCGCTAATCCCATTTCTAATACATTCGTAAGTAGAGTGATGTGGTAGCCATGTTAGTTCACTTTTAAAGGTAATAAACAGAAATAAAATAAAACATAGAAAAGAAAATAAGATGATACCTTAAGAAGAGTTACCTTTGAAAACTAATCAAAAAATGTATTTAGTCCAATAAAAAAGGTATTTTCTGTGTTTTGTTTTATTTCTATTTATTGCCTTTAATACATCCCTAAAATAGGGCTTTTTTTAAATGTTTACTGGTTCCATGCTAATTTTTCCATTAGCATGCGAGACCTGCAAAAATATTAACACAAAGGTACTTACCACCTCCTGTATAGGAGGTTCTAAGGGAGGGACTTCATCAAACAGTGTTAGGACATACGCACGCCTTAAGGGAATTAATGCACACTAAATACTAAGAAGCCCATGGGTGTAAATTGGGCTTCTTAGCATTTAACACACATTAATTCCCTAATACCCACACAAAGGCCCTAACGCTGCTTCAGGAATTCCTCCCTAAGTGCTGCCATATTAAGCCTGGGTTATCCAATTAGTACAACTGTGAATGCGCTGAAAAAGTTACAAAAATATATAGCATGCATTTAGTGCGTGCTGACAAGTAAAGTACTGCAAAACACTTTGGCATGTTTTAAGGTAAGCCTTTTCTTGTAGACTAAGCTCGTGTCGGGGCTTAGCTCTCTTTAGTAAAAGGAGCTCTAAGGGTGTCTTTTACTAATGTGCGGTAGCATTTTTAGCTCGCACTAGAAATCAGCTGGTTCTAAACGCTGAGACGCCCATTATATTTTTATTGGTGTTTAGTGCCAGCTGATTTTTAGCAAGTGCTAAAAATGCTAGTGCACCTACTAAAAGACCCCCTAAATTTGTTATAGAATTTCTGGTAACTATTCTGTTTTCTCTAATTCATTCAGGGTGTCTTTTACAAAGGCCTGCTAGCGTTTTTAGCATGAAAACATGCAGTAGAAATTATTTTCTATTTTCAACCGCATGGCGCTTACCCGGAGGTAAATGACAGTGGACATGTGCTGCATACCTACCGCCGAGGCAGCACGTGAGACCTTACCGCTAAGTCAGTGGGTGACAGTAAGGTCTCGGGCTGAAAAAGGACGCGTGCTGGCTTTTATTTTGCTATACGTCCATTTTCCTACCCCTTAAAAAAGGCCCTTTTTCAAGGACACGGTATAAACAGGCCCAGCGCGTGTCCAAAATGTGCGCTCACATTTCTGCAGGCCACTTTCTGCCACAGCTTAGTAAAAGGGTCCCTTAGTAAGTTATAGTTAATATTCATAAGGTCAGTTTTTTTTAACCTGGGAAAATACTAACCTGATCAAAAGCAACCAAACATTCATGTAAAAATGTTGAAGCCTTGCAAATGAGTTAGAAATCAGTGCACACTGATTATACACCATAATTTCAGAAACTATGGTGAACTGTGAAACTTCTCTGGGTGAAAAATCCAAGTTTTGTGGCAAGTCCATTGTTTCCAAATTTTAACGAAGACAGCTATTGCTTTGTGTAATTTTATGGACACAAATTATATATATATATATATATATATATATATATATATATATATATATATATATATATATGACTTCTCAGTTGACTTCATCTAAACTTATTAGTGGTCTAAATTATTTAGATTTTAGGTTTTTCACAAGCAGTTTCTTTAGGCACTTATACTGTACCTTAACTTTCCGAGACAGTAAAAAAAAAAAAAAAGCCCAATCTGGCCTTGATATTTTCCCCCTGTTTACTAAAGCTTAGCTCGAGTTATTTGCAGCAGGGCCTATTTTATTCCTATGGGCCTTGCTGCAGATTACTCGAGCTAAGCTTTAGTAAACAACCCCCTTGAAATGTAACTGCAATGTCTTAAATCTAGCAGTAATCAAAATTATTTAGAGGCTCTGTTACTAAAGCTTAGCATGTACTAACAGAAGTAGTGCACGCGAAATGCTAAGAAGCTTGGTATAAAATAGGCTTCTTAGCATTTAGCAAATTCTAATTCTGTTGGTATGTGTTAAGCTTTAATACAAGGGCCCCTTTAAGTGCATTCGTAAAATGTTACAATGTAAAATTTTATTCTTAAATGATGTGAAAAGAAACAAGTGCAAAACCTGCTACTTTTTGTTTGTGTCTTGTATTTTAATGCAATTTAAAGATTTCTGATAAAAGGCATTCTCAAAAATGTAAAACTTCTAAACATGGTTGGTTGTGTTTTTCATGAGTTTCTTTTGTGAACAACTTAACTGAAATACTGTTAGAAATTTTACCAATTCTTTTTTTGAAGATTATTTAATTCTACTGTGGCTATTATGGATATTACGGTAGTACTCTGGGAGTCTATGCATCATTATATATTTTTTGCTGCTTTTGTACTATCATAAGCCAAAGTGTAAGTTCATGATGATTTTATATATCCCTGTAATCAAAATTATTTTCTGTCTTTGCATAATGGTTGTTTGTCATGCACAGCACTTTATTTCTATTCCACAACTTGTAAACTAACATCAAATGTTCTAATATCTGAAAAAAAACTGTACGATTGCCAATTTATTTTTTTTAATGTTTGATTTAAATTTGAAAATGTCAGTTGGAAATATTTCATGTAATACTACATCAAAAATAAAGTATACACTATGCACTAGGGAATGAATATCTGTTGTATTTTAGTTAGTGGAGAATTATTTTGAAATACAGTAGCTGACACGTTTTTAGGTTAACTAGTGCAATCCAGTTGTGTTTGTTTTCAGTAAACATCTACATAAGGCTTTTGAATTGGCAGTAGAAAAGTACGCATCAATTATATTATCATTACCTGTGGTTTTTAAAAGGTTTGTTGCAGCTTTTATAAATAATTTGCCTCAAAAGTAAAGGGCAATCTTCTATTATAAACAGCTGCAAGCCCCGGATTCTTTATAGTGGGCTTAGATTTAGGCGCCAAAATCAGCACTGATTCTATAATACTGCGTGTAACTTAATTGGCTTAAGCTAATGAGTGCTGATAACAGCACTTAAGTAATAATGAGCACTAATTGGCACTGATTAGAATTTGGGCACACAACTTGCTAAGCATATTCTGTAATGATTTGTGCCGAAAGTTTAACGTACGGAGGAAAAAAGGGGCGGAGAAATTGTTTAATGGGCGTTCAAAAACGTAGGTACCTAGTTATTGAATATGGCCCAGTGCACCCTAAATCTATGAGGTGAAATTTACATCAGGATTTCGTTGGCGTAAATGGATGTGCACAGATATCTGTGTTGAAATATCAACGATGCATATTCTATAATTGGCACCAAAATCTAGGTGCTGATTATAGAATACACTTGACACTGATTTCAGCACCTTTTTTTAGGCACCATATATAGAATCTCCCAAAAAAAGGGTCCTTTTACAAAGCTGTGTTAGTAAATAGGCAAAGTGTGCCCTCATATGAGTCCCGCACGCTAAGCCCATTTCAAGCGCAGCCAAATAGTCTTTTTTTTTCTATTTTTCATTTTTGCCCATGCGCGGATGTTACTATTAGCACACAGTTGAAAAAATTTAATGTAGGGGAGCCCTTACCTCCTCCTTTTTAAGAAGCGGTAAAAGCTCCTTCATTAAGTTCATATTAACCAGTTACCATATGGTAATGTCAGCGTGCTAGCTGGTCAATGCTTCCATGCCCATTTTTCATGCCAATGCACTGCCTCTTAAAAAAAAATTTAAATACTGTGTGCTTAGCATGAAGAGATGGAAAAACTAATGCAGAAAGCTTTAGCACGTTCCACGTTAGGCTTTTTTTTCTCTCTATTAAGCTATGCATTAGCACCTAACACAACTTAGTAAGAGGGCCCCAAAGTGTCATCTATAGCGTCCCTCTACCACTACTACTAATCATTTCTGTAGCGCTACTACATTATGGGCCCCGCGCACTGAAACATGGCCTGCGCTGGTGTAGGTGCGTGTATTGGAAGCACACAGGTCTATTTTTCAGCGTGCCTGCAAAAGCAGGGAGAAAAGCTGGTTTTGGTGGGAGAGGAGAGAGAGACATTGGTGTGGAAGAGGAAGAGATGGGAGAAGATACAAGGAGGTAACAAACAATGATGAGAAATGATGTGCATGGGGGGGCAATAAGACAGAGACACAAAGGGGAGATGCTGTGTGGGGATGGTATATAGACACAGGGCTAATGCCAGGCACAGAAGGGAGATGTTTGACATGGGGAGAGGATAGGGAGATAGGTGATGATGGATGAGGAGATATGAACACGGGCGCTACTGGACAGGGAGGTATAGGGACACAGAGAAGGGAGGTGCTGAACATGGGGGACAATAGGGCCACAGAAATGGATGAAGGACATGGAGATAGAGGCACTAGAAGTCAGGGTGCTGCAAGAGGTGGGTGGAGTGTCATCTTGTGGATCTCTCTGCCGCACATGTGGGTGTGGGCAACATTCTGGCTGACTTTCAGCAAAAAGGTGATAGATGTAGAGGAATGGCATCTGGGGACCAATGCATTCCATCTTATTGTCAGCAGATGGGGAGCTCCGATCATGGTGGCCACCTTTCACACCAGGGCTCCATTCTTCTTCAATCTGCACCGGGATGTTCAATTGGAGGGCTTGGATGCTGTAGTTCAGCAGTGGCTGAACTTTGGTCTCCTTTACATGTTTCCACTGTGGCCCCTGGTAGGCAGAGTCCTGCAGAGGATAGCTCATAACGATCGGCTCGTTTTTGTGGGTGGTGCTTCTCTGTCCTCCGTTCAGATTGTCCTTTCTCTCCTGGGATTTGAACCTGGTGTTGGTTTTGGTGTCCCCTCCGTTTGGCCCGTTGGAAGATTGCATGCTTAAGGATCTTACCTTAAAGACGGTCTTCTTGGTGGCAGTTACTTCTGTGCATTGTGTTTTAGAGCTGCAGGCTCTCTCATGCTCGTGCAGCCTTTCCTTGTGCTAAGGAATGAGTGGTTCTTCCGTCTGTACTGTCCTTCCTTCCTAGGGTAGTATCTGCATTTCAGGTCAATCAGGCCAATTCACTGCCAGTGTTGGGAAATCATGATGGTATGGCAGAGCAGTGAAACTTCAGGAATACTCAGGAATTCATTGTTCGGATTATCTGTCCTGCTTGGTGGTAGTCGAAGAAGTGAAGCAGCTTCTAAGGCCACTTTTGCTCACTGGATTAAAGAAACAATCGCGTTGGCTCATCTTATATAAAAGAGAAGGCACTTCCTACGTTCCTCAAGGCTCATTCCACAAGGGGGCAGTGTCTCTGGTTCTACCTCAGATTATTTGTAGGGGAGCAGTGTGGTCGTCTTTGCATACCTTTGTGCATCAGTATTGAATGGACATACAGGCATGCCGGGATGTGTCTTTTGGGGCGTGTGTGCTGCAGACAGGACTCACAGCATACCACCCATAATGGTCACTGCTTGCTACTTCCCATTCATCTGTGCCGGTCTGGAGGGACACTATAGAAGGAGAAATTAGGTCTTACTTGCTAATTTTTTTTCTTTTAGACTCTGCAGACTGGCACGAAACCCACCCTTGGATGAATTCTTCTGCATGTTCAGTCTTGGACGGATGTATTCTAAGTTGTCTGGGCTTCTCTCCAGTTGTGGCTGTGAGTTGTGGATGTTAGTGGTATTGCAAATACCTTCTCATACAAAAAAGATTTTTTTTTCCCTTTTCCAAGACATGGGGAGTTCAGGTGATTGAGCGTGGGCAGCAGCACATGCTCCCCTGGGTTAGCTGGCGGACTGTCAGCTCTGAGAAGAATTTGGAGGGTTAGGTTGTCACCCTTGTGTGTTAGTGCAAGGATATCTGCTTGGCTATTCGAAGACTGACTCTAGAGGGACTGCACAGCCCACTTATAGGTTACTTAGAAGTCAGTGGTTCTCAGTGTCCACCTGCCAATAGAGGTGCATAACTTATTTAGGTCTGGAGGAGACTTAAAGAGAGAAAATTAACAGGTAAGACCTAATTTTTCATTGCAGACTGTGTAAGAAACCAACTTTAGCCATATAGTTTTTTCCTGTATTTTAACTTTCCTTTGTTAAAAAACTAAAAATAAAAGGGAGCATGAGCCTCTGTTATCTGAAAAGCATTCATGCTTCCTCGAATCCATTTCTGAATATTTTAAACTTTAAAAAAGAACTTTCACAAACTGCAAATGAGTTAAATGTTCATAAAACAGATTTAATGTCATTTCTTTTACTCTACAATACAAGAAAAAATACATTTATTTTGTATTTCAGTTTATTACCATGTAAATATGTACTGTTTAAATGGACAGAGGGAAGACTAAATGGTGTAGCTGATCAGATGAAGAGAATAGAGGTGAAACTAGAACATCACAATGGGAGGAAATGGGAAGGGTAAATATGGAGGAAGGAGGAGGGGGCATGATATATGTAGATAGAAGGGTAAGGGTAAAGCATTTGAGGATGACTGATGGTGAATTATATGCTCCTTGAAAATAATGAGATCAGGCATCTACCAAAACACTGGATTTATTCTGCTTGCCTTTATAGACATGTACACAATTGTGCCCCAACCATTTGCTTTCCTTGCCAGTTGATACAAATGGGTGGAGAGGAAGCACGTGGGCCATGTCACACAGGGCATGTATCTGACATGCAATGCTCGTGATGTATATGTGAATATATATATATATATATATATATATATATATATATATATACACACACACACACAAGGATAAATAGAACAGTAGCCTAATTGGATTCAAATCCCATTTCTCTTCATTGCCTCAATCTTAGATTGTAAGGAAAAATATATTTGCATGTAACTCACCCTGAGCTACTACTGAAAAGGTGGGATTTCTTCATCTTTGGGATGAGGAAATATTTATTTAGAATGGTACAAGATCTATTACATTGACTTGGAGAAAGAAGGAAAAGCGTTTTGGATTTAGATCACATCTATGATGAGTAAGGGGATGAACTCTCATCTGAGGAAAGGCTTAGGAAGTTAGGACTCTTTGGCCTGGAAAAGTGATGGCTGGGGGGAGGGAATGTTAGAGGTCTACAGAATTCTAAATGGTGTAGAATGAATAAATGTGAATTGATGTGTCCAACCCCCCCCCCCCCCCCAAAAAAAAAAAAAGTACAAAGACTAGGGGACACTCAATGAAGTTATGTGGTAACTAGTAAAAAAGGCCCCTTTCTGACACAAATTAAATGGGCGCTAGCAAGGTTTTCTTCGGAGTGTGAGTGACTCTGTGAGAGAGAGAGAGTGATTGCGAGTGTGTGTGAGACAGTGAGACGGTGTGAGTGTGGTTGTGTGAGAGAAGAGAGTGTGTGTGTGAGAATGAGTGTGTGTGCCAGGGGCCCCCTCTCTCCTGGTTCCAGGGTCCCCCCTCCCTCCCAGTGGCAGGGTCGTCGTCCCCCTCTGAGTTCCAAGGTTGTCCCCTCCCTTCCTCCGAGTTTCAGGGTCCCCCCTCCCCCCCAGTATCATCATCCCTCCCTTCCAGTTCTAGGCCCCCTCCCTACGAATTTTAAAAGTCATCTTCACTTACCTTGTCGGGTTGTGTCTCATCACTCATTAACTGGGAGGGCGGTTAATTCACGAGGCAAGCAGGCTTGAGCCACTGCAGTAAGTCTGGAGGGCGGCTTTTGAGTATGTCAGTGGCGTCAGGCAGGCTCATAATGGCTATGGTGACGTCAACCTGTGCTACAGAGCCTAGCATACCACCTCCAAAGAAGTCATGAACACAGGCAGCAAGACCCATAGAATGTTGGAGGTGAGAATTATTATATAGGATATTTTTTCTTCTCATTTTTCTTATAGAAGAAGTGAGAATAATCAGTGCTTTTTTTGTAGAAAAAAAGGTGCCAGTACTCATTATGGGTGGGGTCACCACATATTGCTCTGCCCCTATGCTAGCCACACCCCTTATACCAGCCATGGCGCATATAAACAGACATTGAAAATATACTAGTACAGGAATGATTTTTTTTCATTATAAATAATTTCTGTAAGCTGTTACAGCTTCAGTATACCCAGTGCAAATTAAGACAGCAGATGTAGATTCTCAAATTGGACATATTCCAAACATTAAAATGAAAATAAAATGATTTTTTTCTACCTTTGTTGTCTGGTGACTTTGTTTTTCTATCCATATTGGTCCCAGTCTCTGATTCTGCTGCTCTCTGTTCTCTTAACCCTGTTTCCAGGGCTTCCTTTCCATTTATTTCTTTACTTTCCTCCTTTCTTCTTCATTCCTTATCCTGCATCCATAAGTAAAAAGCTGGCTCCTCCGTGGAATTGACTGGAGGAGGTATAATGGATCCAGCTTTTGCCTATTTTCTCCATCCATGTGCAGTTTTTCTCCTCTCTTCCCTTTCCCTTATCTCCATCCATGTGCATCTTCTTTTTTTTTTTTCTTTCTTCCCCTCCATCCATGTCCAGCATTTCTCCTCTCTCTTCCCTCCCCTGTATCTATATAAAGCAATAATTCTCTCTCCTCTGTCCAAGTCCAGCTTTTCTCCTCTCCCTGCCAACCCCTCCATCCATCCAAGTCCAGCATTTCTCCTCTCCCTCTCAACCCCTCCACCCATCCATGTGCATCTCCTTCCTGTCTTCTCTCCCCTCCATCCATGTCCAGCATGTCTCCTCTCTCCCCTGCCCTCCCATGTCCAACAATTCTCTTCTCTCCCCTGGCCTTCCATTCCATCCATATCCAGCGAATCTTTCTTCATTGACCTCCCCTCCCATCCATGTCCAGTATGTCTCCTCTCTCTCCTGCCCTCCCCTCATCCATATCCTGTATGTCTCCTCTCTCCCCTGCCCTCATCCATGTCCAGCGATTATCCCTTCCCTGCCCTCCCCTCCATGTCTGATTCTCCTCTCTCCCCTCTCTGTCCAGTGATTCTTCTCTCTCCCCTGCCCTCCTCTCCTATCCATGTCCAGCAATTCTCCTCACTCCCCTGCCATCCCATCCCATCCGTATCCAGCAATTCTCACTCCTCTGCCTTCCCCTCCATGTCCAGCGATTCTCCACTCGCCCCAGTCTCCTCCTGCCCCTAAGATCATTCAAACCCCAGCCCCACCTGCCCGCCCCCATTCGTGCACCTGGCCGTGCTTGCTCCCTGCGTTGCAAAACTTTTGTTTACTGAAGTTGCAGCGAATCGGCAGTGAAAGCTGCAGCAGGCAGGTTCGCCTCCTCGTCGCTCGCTTCCCTTTCCTCTCAGCGCGTCCCACCCTCGCGGAAAGGAAATTACATCAGAGGAGGGCAGGACGCGTTGAGTGGGAAGGGAAACGAGCACCGAGGAGGTGAGCCTGCCTGCCACTGCTTTCACTGCCGGTTCACCGCGACTTTGGGTAAATAAAAGTTTTGCAATGCAGGGAGCATGGCCGGGTGCACAAATGGAAGGGAGCGGGCAGGTGCGCTAGACCACACAAAAAAAAGAGCACTAAAAACACACAAACACATTTCAAGTCTCATTTTAAACATTATTATCCCAGTGCCTCCAGTCTTTCTCCTAGTAAGGTCAATCTCCCAAAACAACCTCCACACCTGGTGTACTCTTATCCAAGTCTACAGCGATCTGTGCTCGGGATGGATACAACCAGACAGTCAGTTCAAAATCCAACTGACCTCTGTGTGGCTTGATATTCTATAGTGTCTCCCAAATGTATTGAAACTTTCTCAGCATCCAGGATGGTTCTAACCTGCCTTGTGTGTAATCCGCTGGGTTGGTCGTGAGCCGTTGAGCCCCGGCTGAGGCCTGCAGAGCGCAGACCAAGGCCAGGGGGAGACCGACCCCCCCCCCCCACACACACACACACACACACTGGACACCCCAACTACCCAAAACCCCTAGCCTGCCCCTTCCCCCAGCGCCTCAGGAAGAAAGGGAAATAGGCATACAAACGGCCCTCGTGGCCGAACTGGAACCCAGACACTCAGAGCCACTCGTATGGGCCTCATGGCTGAACTGGAACCCAGACATACTCAGGGAGGGGAGAATGGAACCCAGGAGTCCCCCCAGGACCCTGAGATGCCAGCTATGCGCTATACACCAGCCACAGGGCAGGGGAAACCAAAGAACCAGAGCGAGGCCACACCCTCCCAGGGGACCGGCGCAGGGCAGGGTAACAGGAAGGCCCCTGTAACCACAGGCAGATGTGGAGACAACAGCCTAAAAGATGCCCCTGACCCAGGGACCCTGCAGGCCGGGACCCCCACCCTAGGGCAGAGGGGAGAATGAACACACCAACCCCACAAGCCAGAGACAGGAGCAGCAAACAAAAGGGTAACCTAAGCCCCAACCAAATACCAGGGAAAAGACACAGTAAAAGAGAAAGGAAACCTCTGACAGAATACCCAGAAGATAGAAGCAGAGCCACAGTGGACAGGGGGTTAAACTTACTGAGCCAGCAAGCAGGAACACGAGGGAGAGAGATAAACAACCAGGGAGAAAGCTGCCAACCAGCAGCCTGCTGAGTCGGCGGCCGAACGGGAGCCTAGCCCCCACACTGAACAAACAAGCAGCTGGCTTCCCACAGCGAACTGCAAGCAGCAAGGGAAAGCCTAGCTGGAGTCAAGAACTGATTACACACACCCACACACGCTGTAACCAGCTAATGCAAACAAAGGGGAAGGAAAAGAATCCCTGAACAGGAAAGCACAGATCAAAGCCAGAGCACAGCACAACGTACTGGCAGAGACCTGCACCGGCTTTTAGTCACAAAGAAATGTAATGCCAAAGCAGGGAAAGCAGAGACATGCAGGCTAAAGTACTACCCCCTGATGTCAGTACAAACCCTGACAGCCAATCAGGAATGAAGTCCACCCCTTCCCCTGCCAAACTGGCAGAATCATAACATTGTGTCATTTCAGAATCATAATAGCTTATACTAAATTCAACCATTGTTACATGGGGAGCCGTACTACTTGCCCATGGTAATGTGTTGTGCCAACAAAAACATGTAAAACAACAAAATTTGTTTTGTCCTATTTGGTTTAGCTAGGGCTTCCTTTTTGTCCACAGCACAGTTCACGATACAAATATTTTCAAAAGGTCCAGCGCGGTGTGTACATAAATTCCTCAGCTGCCAATACATTGCATGTGCCTGCAGAAAAGGAATGACAGCTGTCAACATATTGTATGTGCTTGCAAAAAAAGGATGACAGCTTTCAACACACTGCATATACCTGTAATAAAGGGATGTCAGCTGTCAACATATTGCATGTACCTGAAAAAAAGGGATGACAGCTGTCAACACATAACATGTGGATCCAAAGAATGTAAAAGGGATAATAGCTGTCAACATATTAAATGTGCCTGTAAAAAAGGGGCGACAGCTGTCAACACACTGCATGTGAATGCAAAGTAGATCAAAAATGGGATGAGAGCTGTCAATACATTGTATGTACCTGCAAAAAAATGGGTGACAGCTATCAATGTATTGTGTATACCTGAAAAAAGGGATGACAGCAGTCAACACACTGCATGTGCATACAAAGTAGGTCAAAAATGGGATAACAGCCATCAACACATTGCATGTACCTTCAAAAATGGGATGATGGCCGTCATCACATTGCATATACCTGTAAAAAAGGGGTGACGGCCGTCAACACATTGCATATACCTGTAAAAAAGGGATGACGGCTGTCAACATATTAAATGTGCTTGAAAAAAATGGATGACAGCTGTCAATACATTGTATGTACCTGCAAAAAAAGGGGTGACAGCTGTCGATGTATTGCGTATACCTGAAAAAAGGGACAACAGCTGTCAACATATTGCATGTACCTGAAAAAAGGGATGAAAGCCATCAACATATTGCATGTACCTGCAAAAAAGGGATGACAGCCGTCAAAACACTGCATGTACCTGCAAAAAAGGGATGACAGCCGGCAAAACACTGCATGTACCTGCAAAACAGGGATGACAGCTGTCAACACATTGCATGTGATTGCAAAACAGGGATGACAGCTGTCAAAACACTGCATGTATCTGCAAAAAAGGGATGACAGCTGTCAACAGTTTGCAGGTGCCTGCAGAAAAGGGATGACGGCTGTCATCACATTGCATGTAACTGTAAAAAAGGGATGACGGCTGTCATCACATTGCATGTAACTGTAAAAAATGGATGACAGCTGTCAACATATTAAATGTGCTTGAAAAAATGGATGACAGCAGTCAACACATTGTATATACCTGAAAAAAAGAGGTAACAGCAGTCAACACATTGTATGTGCCTGCAAAAAAGGGATGACAGCTGTCAACACACTGCATGTGCATACAAAGTAGGTCAAAAATGGGATGACAGCCATCAACACATTGCATGTACCTTCAAAAAAGGGATGACAGCTGTCAACACATGGCACGTATATGCAAAAAAGGGATCACAGCTGTCAATATATTGCATGTACCTGCAATAAAGGGCTGACAGCTGTCAACACACTGCATGTGTCTGCAGAAAAGGAACGACGGCTGCCAACACTCTGCATGTGCATACAAAGTAGGTCAAAAATGGGATGACAGCCGTCAACACATTGCATGTACCTTAAAAAATGGGATGATGGCCGTCATCACATTGCATATACCTGTAAAAAAGGGGTGATGGCCGTCAACATATTAAATGTGCTTGAAAAAATGGATGACAGCTGGTCAACACACTGTACATGTCTGCAAACATAGGATGACAGCTGTCAATGCATTGCATGTACCTACAAAAAAGGAATGGCAGCTGTCAACACATTGCATATAACTGCAAAAATAGGGATGACAGCTGTCAACACACTGCATGTGCCTGCAGAAAAGGGATGACAGCTGTCAACATATTGTATGTGCCTGCAAAAAAGGGATGCCAGCTGTCAACACATTGCATGTACCTGTAAAAAAAAAGGGATGACACCTGTCAACACATTGCATGTAATTGCAAAAAAGGGATAAAAGCTTTGCATGTGCCTGCAAAGAAAGGCAAAAAAGGGATACAGCTGTCAACACACTGCATGTAGCTACAAAAAAGGGATAAGAGCTGTCAGCACACTGCATGTGCCTGCAAAGTAGGTCAAAAAATGGGATGAGAGCTGTCAACCCATTGCATGTACCTTTAAAAAGTGTTGATAGCTGTCAACACATAACATTTTGATTTAAAAAAAGGGTTTGACAGCTGTCAACATAACAAATGTGCCTGCAAGAATGGGATGACAGCCATCAACACGTTGCATGCACCTGTAATAAAGATGTGACATTAGTGAGCCCTTGGCCCAGAGGTGGCCGCATAAGGATCGCCCAACCACCTCTGGGTAGACCGAGTCCCCTCAGAACTAAGAGTGCTTCCAAGAACTGGACCAGGCCAAAAGTGGAGATGAACTGAGGCAGCTTTATTAGAAGCAGAAAATACAAGGATAAAAGTATAGCCCAACAGCACAGAAAGGAAAACAGACAGCCTAGCTGTACAGTCTAACCTAGCTGAAGCAAGGCAAACATAAAACACAGAATAAGGTAAAGTAGAACAGCCTAGCTGTATAGGGAAATCAAACATAAGCAACCTAGCTATGTATCTCACTATTAGCAAAAACAATGCAAAGCATAAAGTATACAGTAAAGTTAAAGTAGAACAACCTAGCTGCGCATCTCAATACTAGTGAACACCATGCAAAGCATAAAGTATACAGTAAAGGTATGCACAAACCAGCCTTAAACTTGTGACCTTCAGGCTTCCGAAAAATAAAACTATTTTGCTGAAACTACTGCACCTGGAGAAAATGCCCCCATGACAGCACTGAGGTTCCATGGTTCCTGATGAGTGCCCTTGTCCCCTCCTGGTCCTTTTTTGATTTTGTTTTCATTTCATTTCTATTGTATGCAGAGGGAAGCAGGGAGCCACATGTTTGTGTTATTTTGTTTTTCAACGTGCCAGCTTGGAATTTTAAGGTGCAGGGGGAAGCGGGGAGATGACAGCTCAGGCCTTAACGACAGCTCTGACCTGACGTTAAATATTTCACGATAAATGAATCGGTGCACTCGTCGGTATGGTTAATGCATTCCGAATCGCCCATATTTCAATGGTAGTTACTCGTTTGCATTCCGTTTTCGTTAGCTGCTGGCGTCGTTGGAAAATGGCCTTTAATGCATGCTACGTTTCAAAATTTCCTCGTTAAAGGGTCATTAAAGTTTAACGCATCTTGCCCTGAGACAGGGAACAAGCCAGAAAACTCCAAAGGCTGAACTAAAGAGGAACTGTCTGGAGTGGAGGAGTAGCCTAGTGGTTAGTGCAGTGGACTTTGATCCTGGGGAACTGAGTTCGATTCCCACTGCAGCTCCTTGTGACTCTGGGCAAGTCACTTAACCCTCCATTGCCCCTGGTACAAAATAAGTACCTGAATATATGTAAGCCGCTTTGAATGTAGTTGCAAAAACCTCAGAAAGGCGGTATATCAAGTCCCATTTCCCTTTCCCCTTTCTGCAACATATAGGCATATAAAGCAGCAGAATGAGTAGGGGAATGAGTGGGGTGGGGAGAGGTCAAAAGCCCCCTGCCCCAGAGAAGCCCCCAGAGTGATGTGCATCCTGAAAAAAACAAGGCGCATCGCATGACCATCAGATTCCTTCTGGAAAACTTAGCCATCTAGAACCCATCTGCCCAAGATGGCATAAAAACTTCCCCAATCACAAAAAGGGCTACTGAGGCTAAGCTCTCATAAGAAGAAAGGTTCAAATTAAGGGTCCTAGAGCTGAGGAGATCCTGCTCAGAAGATATAGAAACAGCTTAAAGTAGTTCTGTTCTTCCCTTGGATCCCCTTGCAAAGTGGAGGCAGTTTGAGAAGAATTTGTGCCACTACCCCAGCTACATGCAAACAGTTTCTGACTCAACAGTGATTTTGGTAAAGGAAACCAAAGGCTAGAGAAAATAAAGGGGGATCCCCTGTACCAGAAGTCTCTAATTGAACACAAGGTCCTTTAGGAGAAGCCGCAGGGTGGGAAAGGATCAGAGCCGATATAATGAAAAAAAGAGAGGGCCGCGCCAGCAAATAGGCGTGCATTCCCATCATTATAGCACAGGAAAAGGCTGCTCAGTGAAGGGGAACTTCAGCGCTTCCCTCCCCAGCATTCGAACATGCCACCACACAGAGTCCCACTGTGGAGTATCTGCTACCGCAGTGGGAAGAGCTTTCAAACTCCAGCATTTCCTTTTCTGTTTGGTCACCTTGAGTTCATCTGACACAGTCACCCCTAATTCTCGTTCTTCTTTTGTACAAAGAAGTACTTCATCCCTATACTATACCGTTCCCTTGGATTTTTGCAATCTAAGTGTATGACTGTGCATTTTTACCATTAAATCTGAGTTGCCAATTGCTGGACCATTCTTCAAGCTTCACCAGATCCCTCTGCATGCTATCCACACCCTCCGGGGTGTCCACACTGTTACAAAGTTTGGTATCATCCACAAAGAGACAAACCTTACCAGACAGTCCTTTCGCAATATCACTCACAAAGATATTAAAAAGAGCCTGCCCAATTAATTATACTATATTAACTAACTATACTAAAAGAAGAGCAGCCAACCTCTCAAACCTCCATTGCCGCTCAGAATGGCCAATAACATAGTAATCCATCTTATATGCAATTTGGATAAACAAGCTGAAACAGATGAGTTTTTAAGATGCCTTCCAAATTCAGATAAGCTCGTTATCAAACGCAAGTTCAGAGGTAATGCATTTCATAGTGTCAGAGCTACCACTGAACAATCATATTTGAGTACATAAGTATTGCCATACTGGGAAAGACCAAAGGTCCATCAAGCCCTGCATCCTGTTTCCAACAGTGGCCAATCCAGGTTACAAATACCTGGCAAGATCCCAAATAAGTACAAAACATTCTATACTGCTTATCCCAGAAATAGTGGATTTTCCCCATTTAATAATGGTCTATGGACTTTTTCTTTAGGAAGTCATCCAAACATTTTTAAAACTCCGCTAAGCTAACCGCCTTTACCACATTCTCTGGCAACGAATTCCAGAGTCCAACTACATGTTGAGTGAAATTTTCTCTGATTCATTTTAAATTTACTACATTGTAGCTTCAATCTGGTGCACAGTGGCACATGAAGGGGTGTGCACTCCTTTTGCATGCCTTCACTGTCCACCTCAGTTTCTAGCCATCCTTGATGATGTCCCAAAGTGGGCAGCGCTTGCCTTTGGAGCAGCCAAACAGAAAATGGGAGCTTACAAACTGGATGGTCCAAGAAAATATACATGTATTTTCAATTTTATAATGATCATGTACATATATTTTTCAAAATTTCCCCATCAGCATTTATGCCTGCTCCAGTTTACATGCAAATGTCAGCTGCTTGTTCATATGGGCCTGGGTTCTATAGTTGTGATTATAGGGGTAACTGAAGTAACCATAGTGGTATCTAATATCACTTCGAAAAATACAAAACAACAAACAAAAAAAGTGTATATTTTCAGTCATTTCCTTAATTGGCTCCTCAAGTGTAGTTTTATAAAATCTGGTACATGTAAGTGGTACCAAATACACATGTATGTTACCAGATCAGTACTTGCTTACACATATAATTACCAGTGCTTACATAAAGCCTCAAATGATGCCACTCTTTTCATGAACATGTTTTTTGTGAAATGGCTGCTGCCACTGAACCAAGCTGCAAAGGACTTAGATACAAATCAACCTACGCATCCAGTTTCTCCTACATAAGCACACAACTGTGGAATGCACTACCAAAAGCCTTGAAAATGACATTCGACCACTAAACACCACCCTGTTTAAAAAAGCATACCCTACCGATCCAACTTAAATACCTGATCTCAGCAACACAACAAAACAAAAGCAAGTATGAACATAACTCAACTCTACCATTGCACAATTCCTTAATATGGCAATGCTACTTGAACTTTATCTTACCATAACATCACATTGTATTTGTTCACACCAGAGTCTGCAAATGCCGCTCCGGTATTATGTAAGCCACATTGAGCCTGCAAATAGGTGGGAAAATGTGGGATACAAATGTAACAAATAAATAAATGTAATGACAAATACAAGGGTATTTGCCAGCATCCTTACATATATTTTACAAAAGGCTCCATGCTCAGCAGACCCTGCTTATGTGTGAAATTGCAAATGTCCCAACATAAGAAAGAAAACAGGTAGGAAGGAACCTCCACACTGGATAAACCACAATAGAAGTGCAGAGGAGGCCAGAGAAATGAAAATGACTTGTCACCAAACTAAAACTTTATTGAAGAGATGACCCATTATGGCTGGGTTTCAGCATAAATGTTGGCATTGCCTCCAAAATCAAAAACAAGACAAAGTACACAGCAGTGGTTCCATAGGATAGTGGGGTACAGAGGGTGGATGGGTGTGGGGGTAGGGGAGGAGAGGGAGACTGAACAGAGCTAGTTCACCTCCAAATATCCATTACCCTCAGCGGTCCAGCCGGGACGCCTTGTGGGGACTTTCAGGATTAGTTATTATGCTTATTCCGGTAGTACTATAAAGTTGGGGGTATGGCTAAATGTTTAACATTAAATGTGGCAGGCTTGAATTATTCAGTTAAAAGAACATAGCTTTTAAGTTAAGATGTTGCTTTTACTTATTTATTTGGATTTTGCTCACGCCTTTTTCAGTATTAGTTCAAAGTGAGTTACATTCCGGTACACTGGATATTTTTGTGTCCCTGGAGGCAGGGGCATAGCCAGACCTCGGCGGGAGGGGGGTCCAGAGCCCAAGGTGGGGGGGGGGGCACATTTTAGCCTGCCTCTCCCAGCCGCTGCCTCCCCTGCCACTTTTGACCCCCCTGCTGCTGCCGCCCTTCCCCGCCAATATCGACCCCCCCCCCCCTGCCGCTGGACATCAGGAATCACATCACAGATCAGCACAGCACAGACCAGCGAATGCGCCGGAGACTGGCACTGAAAAAGACTAAGGCTGGCGGGGGTTGGGGATACCCGCCAGCAAAGGTACCTTGTAGCAGCGGCGGGTTGGAAGTGGCGGTGGGGTTGGTGGTGGGGGGGGTCGAAAGTAGAGGGGGCTAGGACTAAATCTGTGGGGGCCCATGCCCCCACCTAGCTACGCCCCTGCCTGGAGAGCTCACAATCTAATTTTGTACCTGAGGCAATAGAAAGTTCGATGACTTGCCCAAGATTACAAGAAGCAGCAGTGGGATTTGAACCTGCCATCTCTGGCTGTCAAGAGTGGTTGCTTTCCTGCAAGAGACACATATACGTGCTGGGAAGCATAGGAAATTGCATAAAGACTGAGTGAGGGATCTAGCTTATTCCTTTTAGAACTCTAAACAAAGAGCGGAGATGATACTGAAACATGAGGGAATTGTTTCTAATACCCATAAGCTTATTCAGGACCCACAGCGATGTTCTCCAAATGTTTACTCTCACCATTTCTCTCAAGTGTTAGCAAAGCATGCACTATTCCCAATTATTTGCTGTCATTGGTAGGGGATTTTAATATTGCCTCTGACCCGAATCAGACTGCAAACTCCCTAGAGCAACTAGGAGAGACAACAAAAGAATAGGACCTTGACTTAATGGACATGTGGCGGATATACCATCCAGGGGAAGGGTCCAAGATAGGTACCCCAGAATTGATTACATCTTGGTGCCAGAGTGGTTAATTGGATATATTCCCCTACATTCTATATATGGTACTCAAAACTGTGCATTCAAATTTGGGCATGTGCCTAATTTGTATGCATAATTTAATTGAATGAGCCAATTAGCACCAATGATTGGGTCCTGTTATTGGTGCTAATTTGCAACAATTAGAATTTACGCACGCATCTTCCTAGTCAGGATTCTATACAGATATGCATATAAATTTTCCATGCGGATCTGATAAGGGGACGTGGCCATAGGAGGTTCATGGATGGATCATGGACGTTCCTAGAAATTGCACATAGTGTTATAGAATATGGCAGATCCTAATTTGTACATGAGGATTTACAACAGGTTTCAGTTAGTGTAAATCCTCATGGCCAAAACTGGACACAGAACCTGGCACTAAGTGCTATTCTATAAATGGCACCCAATTCGGAGCACCGTTTATAGAATAGCGCTTAACACACATCTTTTTTGGCACTCAAATGTATCCATTATGCATACTAGTATTTTGGATGTGGTATTTACGAACCATTCAGAAAATACAGTCTGCATGAGATGGCAGACCATAGCCATTGCTATGGGGTGGTAAGTGCCACCCCTTTGCCACCTCGGTTCAAGTGTGCAGCAGCGGCAATAAAGGAGAGTGAAGCAGTGGGACCTTCCATCTCATGCTGCTGCATGTGCTACGAGTTCTGATCCCACCCCTCTAAGCAGGAAGTGACTTTGGGGGAGCATGACTGGAACAGCAGAATGTGCAGTAACGCACGTGAGATGGAAGGCCCTGCTGCTTCACCCTCTTTTATTGATGCCGTTGCAGAGCCACAAAGCAGCCATGGGCAAAAGAGGCAGAGAAGAGAACAGAGGTGCGATATGTTGGGGGGAGGCAGGAGAAGAAAGTGGAGACTGAATTAGAGGAGGAAAGAAAGCAGATATTCTTGTTTCTGAGGAGGGGGAAGCTGGACAAGGCACCCTGTGGGTAGTAGGGTGAGAGAAGGGAAATAGGAAAAGAAGATACTGGCTTGGCGAGAGAGAAAGTGATATGGATGGTGAGAATAGGGACACAAGGGGGAATGCTGGGCCCTGTGGGAAGTAGTCGTATCACAAAAAAGATATAACAGAATTAGTAAAGGTTCAAAGAAGAGTAACCAAAACAATAAAAGGGATGGAACTCTTCTCGTATGAGGAAAGGCTAAAGAGGTTAGGGCTCTTCAGCTTGGAAAAGAGACGGCTGAGGGGGGGATATGATTGAGGTCTACAACATCCTGAGTGGTGTGGAGTGGGTGGAGCAAAAGAAGCTTCAGTACTTTTAAGTTAAGTGTTTGCTTTTTGTTTGGAAGTTTTGTATTGTAAATTGTGAACTGTGTATACTAGGAGGTTTTTTTAAAGTCAACGATAACAGTGAGAACTCCGCTATTATTAAAGCAGTGATGCTTATTGGGAGTCTGTTGAGGCTTTTTCCTCCCTAAAAACATTTTGGATTTATGCTTTGCATTCACAGCGTTTTTACTACTAATACTACTGGGCCAAGTTGGGAGAAGATGAGATTTTAGTCACGACACAGACACTGAAAACAAAACCAAACAAACAATGTGTGTACCCGCCACAGGAGTCACTGTCAGCCCCAACTGGTCAAGGAACTGGCTATATTATCATTTTTCTGTTGTATTTTTCTGGTCCCCGTCCTGTACATTGAGTCTGGTTTTTGTTTCTTTTAACTCAGACCTTGTCAGGTATCTAAGTGGTTAGTATATGTTAACAAATTTGAGCTTCTATCAGCTTCTTCCATTCATCTCTCTTCATCACATGAAGTTTTTCAGTGTAGTAGTCCCCTTGATGTGGAATTCACCAACTACGTTTATTAGATGTGAAACTATTTAAGACTTTGAAATCTTGGCTATTCATGCGACCAAATTTAGTCACGGCCATTTATGTCACGTTTTACTTGGTATAAATCCCAACGCCTAAATTAGGTGCAGAGTGGGTGTATTCTATAACAACATGCATAGATTTTAGAAATGCCAATGCCATGCCCCATTTTCAACTATCAGCAGCATAATTGAAACAGAAGAACGCCCATCTTCTGACACAAATCGGGAGATGGGCGTTCTTCCCTCATGGTCGCCCAAATTGGCATAATCGAAAGCTGATTTTGGGTATCCTCAACTGCTTTTCATCGCGTGGACGACCAAAGTTCACGGGGGCATGTTGGCAGTATACCGAAGGTGGGACAGAGGCGTAGTTAAGAGATGGGCGTCCTCGGCTGATAATGGAAAAAAGAAGGGCGTCCCTGACGAGCATTTGGCCGACTTTACTTGGTCCAATTTTTTTCATGACCAAGCCTCGAACTGACCAGATGACCTTCACCCCTTAGGGCTATGGTTGTGGTGTACAGTTGTGGGGAGGGGGGTTTGGGGGGCTCAGCACCCAAGGTAAGGGAGCTATGCACCTGGGAGCAATTTGTGAAGTCCACTGCAGTGCCCCCTAGGGTGCCCAGTTGGTGTCCTGGCATGTGAGGGGGACCAGTGCACTATGAATGCTGGCTCCTCCCACAACCAAAGGACTTGCATTTGGTCGTTTCTGAGATGGGCGTCCTCGGTTTCCATTATTGGCGAAAACCGAGGTTGTCCATCTCTAAGGTCGACCATCTCAACATTTAGGTCGACCATCTCTTAGGTCGACCTAAATGTTGAGATTTGGGCGTCCCCGACCGTATCATCGAAACGAAAGATGGACGCCCATCTTGTTTTGATAATACAGGATGCCCCGCCCCTTCGTGATGATGTCTTCAGAGATGGACGCCCTTAGAGATGGGCGTCCTCGTTCAAAAATGCCCCTCCACGTGACTTAGAATTTAAGCACACCACATTACAGAATACACTTAGCGAGTTGTGTGTGTAAATCTTAATGCCAATTAGTGCTGATAATTGCTTGTTAACATCCAATTGACAGCACTGATTAGCTAGAAAACCAATTAAGTTACACCCCCTGTTATAGAATATGCTTCAATTTCCGTATGGAAATTAAAGTGCAATATACAGAATCCCGGGGATGGTCTCTATCTGCCTACATTTTTCTCTGTTGCTAAATCTAGATGCCTCCTTATAGAATTACTCTCTCAATGTATGTATGTTACTTAGGCACATTACTTTATAACCCTCTTTTGAGCTGATACAAGAGACATGCATTCTTTAAATCCACCTAAAACTTGATCATTATCTTCATATATTGGGCAGATACTTTTCAATTGCAGATCAAGTTGGGATGAAAAGTACATGTATACTTTTTCTCTTTACTGAAATTTTACCCTTCTATTTGTATTGTGATTTGTGGCGCTCTTGTGACCTTGGCCATAAAAATAATGAATAAATAACCATAATATCCAAGAAAAGGTGTAGCAATGCATATATTAAATCAATGTACTTGAAATCTAAAAAGCACATTGGGGAAAGCATGGGGATGATTGGTGGTCTGTTAAGTTTTTAGGGGAGTTTTTAGCTTATCATATTACTGAAACTTACATGGTACTATGCAAAGCAATCAAAAGCATTCTGAATTGCAGCCATCAATGCAGGAGAGGTTCTTGAAATCCAGCACTTTTGGGGGTGTCAATTTTGATTTACAGTGCATTATTTTCTACCATACAGTTCATGCAGAAATCAAAGCAAACCCTGGACAAAAAAAAAAAAGCCTCTGATCTCCTTATGTTTCTGTTTCTTTATAATTACACGCTCCCTTTCATAATGACTCCTAGCAATCAGTGCCAAAGTAACATTCTTTGATAGCGTCCTCACTGTGAGGTTCAGCAATTCGAGCCATTAGCAATTCATCATTAATGTTTCAGCTTGGGGAAGCAATGAACACCACCTGTAGCTTCATGCTTTGTCACCAAGTGCTTGTATCTTTAATGTGCCTGTTTTTCTTTGCTGTACTAGATGAAAAAAAGGTTTAACAAATGTATTTCATGTAATTGTCATGGGCAGTTGAAACGTCATTTCTCTTGTATTTGCTATCAACTGAAGCAGACATGGCTTGAATGTGGGGATGGGAATCTGTGTTATAATAAGCTAACAAATTATTTTTTCTCTGGTTTATAGCTGGTCAGATTTTAATATCAATAATGACACCTCTTTCTTTAGGAAGAAGCTAGACCATTTTCATGGCTCTCCTATAAATGTAGTTCTAGATTTAAAAAAAAAAATTAAGGATTCAGGTAATCCAAAGGCATTTTCTTAAATCAAGATACCCAGTTTTATCTCTAGGTATGTCCTTTTCCTGAAGTTCCCTTGGCAGTGTCAGGTGAAATTTTAGGGGAGAAGATTATATTTTTCTGGAACTTTCACAATTGGAAGACTTGGTTTGTGCTCAGGAAGCATTACAATATTACTACTACTACTACTACTTAACATTTCTAGAGCGCTACTAGGGTTACGCAGCACTGTACAAATTAACAAAGAAGGATGGTCCCTGCTCAAAGGAGCTTACATTCTAAATAACGAAATGTCAAGTTGGAGCAGTCTAGATTTCCTGAGTAGAGGTGTAGTGGTTAGGTGCCGAAGGCGACATTGAAGAGGTGGGCTTTAAGCAGTGATTTGAAGATGGGCAGGGAGGGGGCCTGGCGTATGGGCTCGGGGAGTTTGTTCCACGCATGGGGTGAGGCGAGGCAGAAAGGGCGGAGCCTGGAGTTGGCGGTGGTGGAGAAGGGTACTGAAAGGAGGGATTTGTCTTGAGAGCGGAGGTTACGGGTAGGAACATAAGGGGAGATGAGGGTTGAGAGATAAAGAGGGGCTGCAGATCGAGTGCATTTGTAGGTTAGTAGCAGAAGCTTGAACTGAATGCGGTACCTGATCGGAAGCCAATGAAGTGACTTGAGGAGAGGGGTGATATGAGTGTATCGGTTCAGGCGGAAGATAAGACGTGCAGCAGAGTTCTGAACGGACTGAAGGGGGGATAGGTGGCTAAGTGGGAGACCAGTGAGGAGTAGGTTGCAATAGTCAAGGCGAGAGGTAATGAGAGAGTGGCTGAGAGTTCGGGTGGTGTGCTCAGAGAGGAAAGGGCGAATTTTGCTAATGTTATAGAGGAAGAAGCGACAGGTCTTGGCTATCTGCTGGATATGCGCAGAGAAGGAGAGGGAGGAGTCAAAGATGACACTGAGGTTGCGGGCAGATGAGACGGGGACGATGAGGGTGTTATCAACCGAGATAGAGAGTGGAGGTAGAGGAGAAGTGGGTTTGGGTGGGAAGACAAGAAGTTCGGTCT